>NC_079190.1:280422858-280794108 GCF_029499605.1 Hyla sarda
AGGGGTATGTGTATATGTAGTGTTTTTTACTTTTTATTTTATTTTAGAAAATTTGCCGCAGCTCAAACTTGCAGCCGGATACTTACTGTAATCCTCTGCCCATGTGAGTGTACCCTGTACATTCATATTGGAGGGGGGGGGGGGAACATCCAGCTGTTGCAAAACTACAACTCCCAGCATGTACGGTCTATCAGTGCATGCTGGGAGTTGTAGTTTTGCAACAGCTGGAGGCACACTGGTTGTGAAACACCGAGTTTGGCAACAAACTCAGTGTTTTGCAACCAGTGTGCCTTCATCTGTTGCAAAAGCTACAACCCCCAGCATGTACGGACAGCGGAAGGGCATGCTGGGTGTTGTAGTTATGCAACAGCGGGAGGCATACTACTTTGGCTGGGGATGCCGGGGATTGTAGTTATGCAACAGCTGGAGACACACTGGTTTGCTACTTAACTCAGTGTGCCTTCAGCTGTTGCAAAACTACAACTCTCAGCAGTCACCGACAGCCAACGGGCATGCTGGGAGTTGTAGTTATGCAACCAGCAGATGCACCACTACAACTCCCAGCATGCACTTTGGCTGTTTGTGCAAGCTGGTAGTTGTAGTTACACAACAGCTGAAGGTACACTTTTCCATAGAAAGAATGTGCCTCCAGCTGTTGCAAAACCATAAGTCCCAGCATGCCCATAAGGGAATGCTGGGAGTTGTGGTGGTCTGCCTCCTCCTGTTGCATAACTACAGCTCCCAGCATGCCCTTTTTGCATGCTGGGAGCTGTTGCTAAGCAACAGCAGGAGGCTGTCACTCACCTCCTGCTGCTGCTGATCGACGCTGCAGGTCAGTCCCGCCGCCGTCGTCGCTCCTGGGGCCCCGATCTCAACATTAACGCTGGGGATCGGGGTCCCCAGCACCCGGGGTCCACGTCCTGCACCCGCTCAAGTCCTCCGGAAGAGGGGCGGAGCGGGTGCGGGAGTGACACCCGCAGCAGGTGCCCTGATTGGTCGACGAATCAGGGCGATCGTGAGGTGGCACCAGTGCCACCTCACCCCTGCAGGCTCTGGCTGTTCGGGGCCGTCTCTGACGGCCCCGATCAGCCAGTAATTCCGGGTCACCGGGTCACTGGAGACCCGATTGACCCAGAATCGCCGCAGATCGCTGGACTGAATTGTCCAGCGATCTGCGGCCATCGCCGACATGGGGGGGCATAATGACCCCCCTGGGCGATATGCCGCGATGCCTGCTGAACGATTTCAGCAGGCATCGGGCACCGGCTCCCCTCCGGCTAGCGGCGGGGGGCCGGGAATGGACAGGACGTACTCCTACGTCCTCGGTCCTTAAGGACTCGGAAACGGGGGCGTAGGAGTACGTCCATTGTCCTTAAGGGGTTAAAGGTATACTCCGGTGGAAAACTTTTTTTTTTTTTAAATCAACTGGTGCTAGAAAGTTAAACAGATTTTTAAATTACTTCTATAAAAAAATCTTAATCCTTCCAGAACTTATTAGCTGCTGAATACTACAGAGGAAATAATTTTCTTTTTGGAACACAGAGCTCTCTGCTGAATCACAAGCACAGTGCTCTCTGTTGACATGTCTGTCCATTTTAAGAACTGTCCAGAGTAGGAGAAAATCCCCATAGAAAACATATGCTGCTCTGGACAGTTCCTAAAATGGACAGATATCAGCAGAGAGCACTGTGTTTCAAAAAGAAAATAATTTCCTCTGTAGTATTCAGCAGCTAATAAGTCCTGGAAGGATTGAGATTTTTTAATAGATACAAATCTGTTTACCTTTCTGGCACCAGTTGATTTAAAATAAAAAGGTTTTCCACCGAAGTACCCCTTTAACCATTTTATTAATATTTAAAAATATATATATATTGATTAATTAAATATTAATATTTAAAAAATAACGGCGGTCATCGACGTAGTCCACCGAATCCGAATAAGTCCTCTGCATACACGGAAAAAATATGGAAATTGGTTTGTATGTTTATGGCCCCCTTCCTTTGGAAAAATATTCATAAACCAGCATTTCCAAACAAGGGGCCTCTAGCTGTTGCTAAACTTCAACTCCCCCCCCATTTGTAATTTTGCAACAGCAAGGATCCAGTTTAGTAACAGCTGGAGTCTTGCTGTTTCTAAACTACAACTCCCATGATGGAAGTTGTAGTCTAAGAACAGCTGGAGGCACCGTGTAGCTAAACTACTACTTTCGTGATGGGAATTGTAGTTCAGCAATAGCTGGAGGCACCCTGTAGCTAAATTACTATTCCTGGGATGGGAGTTGTAGTTTTGCAACAGCTGGAGGAACCCTGTAGCTGTACTACTATTCCTGTGATGGGAGTTGTAGGTTAGCAACAGCTGGAGGTACCTTCACACACCAGCTCATCTCCCCCCCAGCTCATCTCCCCCCCCCAGCTCATCTCCCCCCACCCCCAGCTCATCTCCCCCCACCCCCAGCTCATCTCCCACCACCCAGCTCATCTCCCCTCCCCACAAGCTCATCTCCCCCCCCTCCAGCTCATCTTCCCCCTCCAGCTCATCTCCCCCACCCCTAGCTCATTCCCCCCAGCTCATCTCTCCTCCCCACAAGCTCATCTCCCCCCTCCAGCTCATCTCCCCCCACAAACTCATCTCCCCTCCAGCTCATGTTCCCTTCTCCAGCTCATCTCCCCCCAGCTCATCTTTCCTCCCCCCCCAGCTCATCTCCCCCTCCAGCTCATCACCCCCCTCCAGCTCATCTCCCCCCTCCAGCTCATCTCCCCCTCCAGCTCACCCCCCCTCTCCAGCTCATCTCCCCCCTCTCCAGCTCATCTCCCCCCCATTCCCAGCTTATCTCCCCCCTCTACATCTCCCCCTCCAGCTCATCTCCCCCCTCCAGCTCATCTCCCCCTTCCAGCTCGTCTCCCCCCTCCAGCTCATCTCCCCCACCCCCTAGCTCATTCCCCCCAGCTCATCTTTCCTCCCCCCTCCAGCTCATCTCCCCCCTCCAGCTCATCACCCCCCCCTCTCCAGCTCATCTCCCCCTCTCCAGCTAATCTCCCCCCTCTCCAGCTCATCTCCCCCCTCTCCAGCTCATCTCCCCCCTCTCCAGCTCATCTCCCCCCTCTCCAGCTCATCTCCCCCCCCTCTCCAGCTCATCTCCCCCCTCTTCAGCTCATCTCCCCCCTCTTCAGCTCATCTCCCCCCTCTTCAGCTCATTTCCCCCTCTCCAGCTCATCTCCCCTTTTCCAGCTCATCTCCCCCCCTCTCCAGCTCATTCCCCCCCCTCTCCAGCTCATCTCCCCCCTCTTCAGCTCATCTCCCCCCCTCTTCAGCTCATTTCACCCTCTCCAGCTCATCTCCCTTGCTCTCCAGCTCATCTCCCCCCTCTCCAGCTCACCTTCTTCCTCTCCAGCTCATCTCCCCCTCTCCAGCTCATCTCCCCCCTCTCCAGCTCATCTCCTCCCTCCAGCTCATCTCCTCCCTCCAGCTCATCTCCCCCCCCCTCCAGCTCATCTCCCCCCTCTCCAGCTCATCTCCCCCCTCTCCAGGTCATCTCCCCCCTCTCCAGCTCATCTCCCTCTCCAGCTCATCTCCCCCCTCACCAGCTCATCTCCCCTCTCCAGCTCATCTCCCCCCCCTCCAGCTCATCTCCCCCTCTCCAGCTCATCTCCCCCCTCTCCAGCTCATCTCCCTCCCTCTCCAGCTCATCTCCCCCCCTCTCCAGCTCATCTCCCCCCTCTCCAGCTCATCTCCCCCCCCCTCTCCAGCTGATCTCCCCCCTCTCCAGCTCATCTTCCCCTTTCTCCAGCTCATCTCCGCCCCCCCCCTCCAGCTCATCTCCCCCCCTCCAGTTCATCTCCCCCCCCCCCCAGCTCATGTATGAAGCCATGTTTTGTGGCATATCTGTGATTGCCCGGATGAACATCCTCTGAGTGTAGTAATGCCATCATTTAGATCATGGGTTATATAGAGAACCTTCCTGCTTCATTGTTGAAGTCAACAATCAGAAGATGAGCATGGTAACTTAATCCCTTAACCCCTTAAGGACTGAGGGTTTTTTCCATTTTTGCACTTTAGTTTTTTCCACCTTACCTTTTAAAAATCATAACCCTTTCGATTTTGCACCTAAAAATCCATATGATGGCTTATTTTTTGCACCGCCAATTCTACTTTGTAATGACATCAGTCATTTTACCCAAAAATCTACGGCGAAATAGAAAAAAAAATAAAAAATCATTGTGCGACAAAATGGAAGAAAAAACACCATTTTGTTAGGCTGCTTTCACACTATGAAGTTCACCCGTTAATAAACGTATGTTTGAAAAATTATTATTAACACCAGTTAAACAACCCCCTTGAAGTCAATGTTTTTTTTCGTTTACCCGTTATCACACGTTATAGCCCGTCATGACTAACGGACGTTAGTTGTGACGGGAGAAATAACGTGACATGCACTAATTTTTCGCCCGTCACAAGAAACAGGTAAATTAACTGTCGTTATTTTTAACATTGAAGTCCATGGCCAACATATGTTAGAAAATAAACCCCGTTAATGCCCGTTATAACTGACGTTATTTTTACTGAGCATGCTCAGAAGAGGTGACATCAGCAGACTCCTGCAGTGCTGAGAGACTACTACTACTCCCATCATGGAACAGACTTGTTTCCATGATAAGAGTAGTAATTCCCTAGCTGCAGGAGTCTGACGGTGGTTGGAGAGGCTTCATTAGTGTTTGTACTACCCCCATCATGGAACATAGTCTGTAGTACAGGGGCTGAGGGATTGATCACAACGGGTATCACTTCTGAGACCCGATGGGATAAGAAGTTATTAAGCAGGGTAGCGGGCGGCATGCTCCGCAACCCTGCGATGTATGGTGTGTTTTAACTTTCATTTTTGAATCCCCCGCGGTAAGCCCAGTAATGAGGAGCCAATCAGGACTCTCAGAGGGAGATTTAAAAATTAACATTGTGACTAGAAGGGCCATATGTATATTAAAAGCGCTGTGGGGGCAAGATATATAGTGCTGCAGGGGGGGGCAGACATATAGCCTATATATCTAGCCCCCCAGCAGTGCATTAGATATGACCCCCGCAGGCACATTAATAAATATATACCCCCACCAGCGCATTAAATATATATCCCCCGCCAGCGCATTAAATATATACACCCGCCAGCACATTAAATATATACCCCCCCGCCAGCGCATTAAATATATACCCCCCCGCCAGTGCATTAAATATATACCCCCCGCCGGCGCATTAAAAATATACCCCCCGCCAGTGAATGTATAATGTAGCCTTGCAGCGCTTCTATATATATACCTATGCCACTGCAGCGCTATATGTGAAAAGCATTCTAGCAGCAGCATCGGCCGCCCGATGCTGCTGATAGGAATACTTTTCATACATAGCGCAGTGCCGGCATATGTATATAGAAGCGCTGTGGGGGGGGGGGGGGGGGGGGCAGATAACGCTATATGTCTGCCCCCCCCCCAGCATTTCTATATACATATATCCCTGCAGCGCTATTAATGAAAAGTATTTCTATTAGCAGCGCATAGTGCCGGCAGCCGTCTCCTGACACTATGCGCTCCTTATAGAAATACTATTCATTAATAGCGCTGCAGGGGTATATGTATATGGAAGCGCTGGGGGGTGCAGACATATAGCATTATCTGCCCCCCACAGCGCTTCTATATACTGTACATATGCCGCTGCAGTGCTATGTATGAAAAGAGGCGTCCGATGCTGCTGCTAGAATGCATTTCACATATAGCGCTGCAGTGCTATGTATGAAAAGAGGCGTCCGATGCTGCTGCTAGAATGCATTTCACATATAGCGCTGCAGTGGCATATGTATATAGAAGCGCTGCTAGGCTACATTATACATGCACTGCGGGGGTATATATTTAATGCGTTGGCAGGGGGTATATATTTAATGCGCTGGCGGGGGTATATATTTATTGCGCTGGCGGGTGGTATATATTAAATGCGCCGGCAGGGGTCACATCTAATGCGCTGCAGGGGGCTAGATAAATAGGCTATATGTCTGCCTCCCCCCCTTGCAGCGCTATATATCTTGCCCCCCACAGCGCTTTTACTATTCATATGGCCCCATTTTTAAATCTCCCGCTGAGAGCCCTGATTGGCTCCTCAGTATCGGCCATTCAGGGCTCACCGCATGCCGCCCGCTCCCCTGCTTAATAACTTCTGATCATATTGGGTCTCAGAAATGAAACCCGGTGCAATCAATCCCTCAGCCCCTGTACTACAACCCCCATCATGGAACAGACTCTGTTCCATCATGGGGGTAGTAGTACAAACACTAATGTAGCCTCCCCAGCTGTCTGCAGACTCCCGCAGCTAGGGAATTACTACTCCCATCATGGAAACAAGTCTGTGGGAGTAGTAGTAGTCCCGGCTGTGGGAGTCTGTAAGCAGAGGTGTTTGGCCATACATGAGGGATAACTGGTCTTAACGGATGAATATTTTATTCAGCCGTTAGCACCCGTTATTTCATCCTTTATTAAACTTCCATTTTTTACACAGAAAACGGACGTTTAATAACGGGTGAACTTCATAGTGTGAAAGCAGCCTGACTTTTGGGGGCTTCCGTTTCTATGCAGTAAATTTTTCGGTAAAAATGACACCTTATCTTTATTCTGTAGGTCCATACGATTAAAATGATACCCTACCTATATAGGTTTGATTTTGTCGTACTTTTGGAAAAAATCGTTACTACATGCAGGAAAATGTATACGTTTAAAATTGTAATTTTCTGATCCCTATAACTTTTTTATTTTTCCACGTACGGGGCGGTATGAGGGCTAATTTTTTGCACCGTGATCGGAAGTTTTTAGTGGTAACATTTTTGTAATGATCAGAATTTTTTGATCGCTTTTTATAAATTTTTTCATGATATAAAAAGTGACCAAAAATACGCTATTTTGGATTTTTTTTGCGCGTACGCTATTGACCGTGCGGTTTAATTAACTATATATTTTTATAATTCGGACATTTACGCACGAGGCGATACCACGTTTATTTTTATTTACACAGTTTTTTTTTTTTAATGGGAAAAGGGGGGTGATTCAAACTTTTATTAGGGAAGGGGTTAAATGACCTTTATTAACTTTTTTTTTTCTCTTTTTTTTTTGCAATGTAATAGGCCCCATAGGGGGCTATAACACTGCACACTCTGATCTTTTACATGGATCTTTTTATCCCATAGAAAACGATTGATCAATGATTCTTCTGCTTGACTGCTCATGCCTTGATCTCAGGCACTGAGCAGTCATTTGGCGATCGGATACCAGGAGGAAGGTAGGGGGACCCTGCTCATGTCCTACAGCTGTTCGAGATTCCGTGATTTTACCGCGGCAGACCCGAACAGCCCACTGAGCTAGCAAGGAGCAGTTTAATTTCACTATAGACGCTGCAGTCAGTTAATAGCGTGCGGCACCGCGATCAGTGCCCCACGCTATTAGCCACGGGTCCTGGCCATTGCTAGGTGCCGGGCTCGGCCCGCTATGATGCGTTATAGAAAGGGAGTGGACTCAGGGCATACAGGTACGCCCTGCGGCCTTAAGGGGTTAATGACAGTGGACGTACATTTATGTCCATTGCCAGCTCCTGCTATGTGAAGCACGTTCAAGAGCTGAATATGCATCATACCCGTTGGGTCCGGGTTGCTAGCTGCAATCAGGACCAACGGCTAATGCTGACATTGCTGATCAGGTCAATGCCTGGCATTAAGGTTGATCACAGCGTCTAAAACAGAAAAATTCTGTTGCTGATAGTTCAGTGGTGCTGATCAGGACACCTGCGGAAAAATCGTGAGAAATATGTGATTAAAAAAATTTGAATAAAAAAATAAGGTAAACCAAAATAAACAAACATATGCTGTACTGCCGAGAAGGTAAATGCCAAAATATTCAAATATAATGTTTCGAGATGAGTGAAGTTACAGCAATTCGATTCATCACAAACCTCGCGGCTCGGCAGTTGCTGAAATTAGCCTGCATAAATTAGTTCAGCTTTCAGGTGCTCCAGTGGGCTGGAAAAGGTGGATACAGTCCTAGGAGAGAGTCTCCAGCCCACCGGAGCACCTGAAAGCTGAACTAATTTATGCAGGCTAAAGTCAGCAACTGCCGAGCCGAGAACTTTGTGATGAATCGAATCACTGTAACATCGCTCATCTCTAATAATGTTGATAAAACTGTGCCGTCAATGGCGTAAACATAAAAAACCCATACCTAAGTTCAGAATTGTGTATTTTTGGTCATTTCATATATCACATAAAAATGTATAAAAAGTGATCAAAAAGTTCCATCAAAGCAAATGTTACCATTAAAAGCTACAGACCATGGTGCAAAAAAATTAAATAAAATAGCCCCCCTACATACCTGTACATGGAAAGATAAAATAGTTATGGGGCTCAGAAGAGGACAAGTTTAAGCATACTCATTTTAAGTTGGGTTTCATTTTAATCATGTCGACCTATAGAATAACATGTCATTTTTACTGAAAAGTGCACTGTGTGGAAACGGAAGCCCCCAAAAGTTGCAAAATTGTGTTTTTTTTTTTGGTAAATTTCGCTCTACAAATCACAGGTAAAAATTTGTATTAATGTGCATAAAGAAGCCAAGGAAAGATGGAAAAATCTCCAAAAGACATCAAATTACAGATTAGACATTCTTATAATATGTCAACAAAAGTTAGATTTTATTTCCATCATTTACACTTTCAAAATAACAGAAAGTAAAAAATGGCGTCTGCAAAAGTTTGGGCACCCTGCAGAATTTATAGCATGCACTGCCCCCTTTGCAAAGCTGAGACCTGCCAGTGTCATGGATTGTTCTCATTCATCATCTGGGAAGACCAGGTGATGTCAATCTCAAAGGTTTTAAATGTCCAGACTCATCTGACCTTGCCCCAAGAATCAGCACCATGGGTTCTTCTAAGCAGTTGTCTAGAAATCTGAAACTGAAAATAGTTAACGCTCACAAAGCTAGAGAAGGCTATAAGAAGATAGCAACACATTTTAAGATGTCAATATCCTCTGTTCGGAATGTAATTAAGAGATGGCAGTCATCAGGAACAGTGGAAGTTAAAGCAAGATCTGGAAGATCAAGAAAATATCAGACAGACAGCTCGCAGAATTGTGAGAAAAACTATTCAAAACCCACATTTGACTGCACAATGCCTCCAGAAAGATCTGGCAGACACTGGAGTTGTGGTACACTATTCCACTATAAAGAGATACTTGTACAAATATGGTGTTCATGGGAGAGTCATCAGAAGAAAACCTCTTCTACATCCTAACCACAAAAATCAGTGTTTGAACTTTTCAAATGAACATATAGACAAGCCTGATGCATTTTGGAAACAAGTTCTGTGGACCGATGAGGTTAAAATTGAACTTTTTGGCCGGAATGAGGAAAGCTATGTTTGGAGAAGAAGGGGAACAGAATTTAATGAAAAGAACCTCTGTCCAACTGTTAAGCATAGGGTTGGATCAATCATGCTTTCGGGTTGTATTGCAACCAGTGGCACAGGGAACATCTCACAAGTAGAAGGAAAAATGGATTCAATAAAATGTCAGCAAATTTTGGATGCTAACTTGATACCATCTGTGAAAAAGCTGAAGTTAAAGAGAGGATGGCTTCTACATATGGATAATGATCCTAAACACACCTCGAAATCCACAGGGGATTACATCAAGAGGCGTAAACTGAAGGTTTTGCCATGGCCTTCACAATCTCCTGACCTCAACATAATTGACAATCTATGGATACACCTTAAAAGAGCAGTGCGTGACAGACAGCCCAGAAATCTCAAAGAACTGGAAGACTTTTGTAAGGAAGAATGGGCAAAGATACCTCAAACAAGAATTGAAAGACTCTTGGCTGGCTACAAAAAGCATTTACAAGCTGTGATACTTGCCAAAAGGGGGCAGTACAAGATATTAACTCTGCAGGGTGCCCAAACTTTTCCAGACGCCATTTTTTTGTTTTCTATTATTTTGAAAGTGTAAATGATGGAAATAAAATCTAACTTTTGTTGACATATTATAAGAATGTCTAATCTGTAATTTGATGCCTTTTGGAGATTTTTCCATCTTTCCTTGGCTTCTTTATGCACATTAATACAAATTTTTACCTGGGGTGCCCAAACTTTTGATCCCCACTGTAAATGAGATTGCATCCTGACAAAAAATATGACCATATGCACAGAAACCTAAAGATGATGATTTCTTCTGAATGAGCCGGTAGAAGTTGTCCTTTCATGTCTTACAAATTTTTATTTCACCTTCATCCACCCTTCATATATTTAGATAATATATTGAAAAATGAAATGATATCCTTTCTTAAAAACTCTTTTATTAGTTGTGGTAGTTTAATTTGTGAACAGAAATCTCTAGCAGCCACACTTGCATGGAACCTTAGTTTGTTAACTATTTTTTGAACTCTTTTTTTCAGGAAGTGATGGAGATTAAAAGGTAAATTACAAACTTTTTTCCCATGGGTAAATAAGGGTTTCCAACCCTCTATAATGTTATATTACAGGAGAGCTGTGGTTATGCCTCAATGAGACCCACAATGTGATGTAGCCCATATCTGTTATGTAGTGGATAATAACTGTTTAATATGCACACATTAATTGGATTTAATTAGAGCATGTAATCCTAAACTAAGGAGCTTTAAATGATCGTTCAACAGAAATTAATTATTAACGGTTCCTCGAGGATTATTGTAACAAGCATAGTTAGTAGAGCCTGACAAAGTGACATCATGGCTAAAAGCTAGTGTCACAATACATTACTGAAGCAGACATAAGAACTCTCATTGGCTGTGTGATCTGTCTACTGATGTGTGCAATATGTTTGTTTAGCAGTTATGTTTAGGCTCAGTAGAAATATATAACAATGTTATTGTTATGTATATTGCTTTTGTTTATCAGCATACAGTATATCTATCTAACATATGTTATTTTTTAACCACGGCTTATGTTTAGCACCTTTTGTGTAGTAGGGTACAGCTACACCGAGTCTCGAAATAAAATAACAGTCAGTTAGTTAAATATCTGCGGCTGTGGATCTACGGGGAATCCACAGCAGAATCTACTATAATAATTTCATTGCATATTGCTCCTCTCCTACCAATCAATGTGGGTCTTACTGCCCCCCTAAGGATAGCTAACATAGGGACAGAAACAGTTTCCAGTGGTCTGCCTCTTATGCCAGTATTTTATACCTGAAAGTGGACCGAAAAGGGAATTACTGCTGCCGCTGCCCAGGGACACTTTCTGATGATTGACAGATTTCTTTCAGGACTGCATCAGAAAACGTGGGGCTCCTTGCACAGCTTAAAGGGGTACTCCGCCCCCAGACATCTTATCCTCTATCCAAAGGATTTTAGCGTTCGTTTAGAGCATCGGGTGCAGTGCCAGAGGCTCGTGACGTCATGGCTATGCCCCACTCGCGATATCACGGCCACGCCCCCTCCATGCAAGTCTATGGGAGTCTATGTGATGACCATTACACCCCCTCCCATAGACTTGCATTGAGGGGCATGGCCGTGAGGTCACAAGCCTCCACCCTGCAAAGTTTGCTCTAGATGTCTGGGGTGCCGCAGCCAAGATCATGGGTGTCCCCAGCAGTGGGACCTCTGCTATAAGACATCTTATCTCCAATTATTTGGATAGGGGATAAGATGTCTAGGGGCAGAGTACCCCTTTAAGGCCAGAAACCCCCCCCCCAATGACCCACCCCCCAAGTCTGCCCTAGGGCCTACCCCAAGTTTGCCACCACCAGTGTGCCCTGACCAAGTCCAGTAAACTGAGACCAACAATACCAGTGTACAAGAAGAAAAAATATCTGACTTATTTACATCAATAGAAAAGAACAGAAACTTGATTTAATGTAGGTCACATATTTAGGTCATGTACCTCCTTTTCTATTTTGCTGGATATTTCTGACAGTAATGTCGCATATGTAGATGTTAAACTATTCAATAATTCAAAAAAACATTCAGCAAAATCACGAACGATGATTGCCTATTGTAAAAGGTTTTGTTTTTTTTTGGGCCTGGAAATTTATTTTGTCTATTGTAAACGTTTTGCTTGGCAAATTCTTTCCCTTTTATCTAAAACAAGAATGATGCCAAAGGCAAAAATAGACTTATGCAAAACAGTTTTTACAAAACATTGATTGCAGGAAAACAAGAAGTAATAGAGGGAGCAGCTATATAAAAACTTGGCTCAAAAGACGCTATAAAGAGGAAATGTACCTTTGTTGAACCTTTGCTTGTGTTATGTAGCCACTCAGGCTGATCTCTTTACAAGATAGACTAGTTTGGTATATATGGAGGTATGACCATATACAGTTTTTAGAAAAGGAGGTCCTGTATGTGTATTGGATATCCCAGTTGGTTCTAAGTCTGTAACCTATACAGTGTGGATCAGACATAAGTACATTTTAACCTAGACATATTTTATCAGCAGCTTTGCCTATAACCACATTTAAGTGTTCTGTTACATGAATATTTTAAAGGAAAATGGTCATCTGTTTACCCACACTAAACCCAATACACTGGATTATAGTGTAGATGAACAGGAGACCAATAAGTGGTTAATGGGTTGAATACATACCTGCACTCCGGAGATCTGCTTATCCGAAGATCGACATCCATCTTCAGTGAACTGCGCGCTGGAGAAGGGCCCGTTGGCTAAGTTTGAATATTCATTTTCGTGGGTCATGTGAGAGCTCAGTCGGTGCAGCGCTAACATGACCCGCGACAATAAACATTCCTATTGAGCCGGCAGGCCCTTCTCCAGCGCGCAATTCACTGAAGAGAGATGCCAATTTTCGGAGGGACCTATCTCCAGAGTGCAGGTATGTATTAACCCATTAACCCCTCATTAGTCTCCTGTTTACCCACACTATAATTCAGTGTATTGGGTTTAGTGTGGGTAAACAGATGACCATTTTCCATTAAATTGTTTCCTTTTCCACTTATTCATACAAGTATATAATACAATTCTGTGTACAGCCACCACTACTAGTAGGCAGGACCATATTTACTGTTCACACTGCGCTAGGCATGAGTCTCTTCCCTGTTATTAAAAGCCCATTTAGACTCACCAAATATTGCCATGATTGTTTATTTATTATCAACGATAATAATAACTGGTCAGTGTTAAAGGGGTACTCCAGTGAAGTTAAACAGATTTGTAAATAACTTCTATTAAAAAAAATCTTAATCCTACCAATACTTATCAGCTGCTGAAGTTGAGTTGTTCTTTTCTGCTGACCCCTCTGTCTCAGGAACTGTCCAAAGTAGGAGCAAATCCCCATAGCAGACCTATCCTGCTCTGGACAGTTCCTGAGACAGACAGATATGTCAGCAGAGAGCACTGTTGTCAGACAGAAAAGAACTACTCTACTTCAGCAGCTGATAAATACTGGTAGGATTAAGATTTTTTAATAAAAGTAACTTACAAATCGGTTTTAACTTTCTGGAGCCAATAAAAATTGTTTTTCACTGGAATACCTCTTTAATATAGGCAAAAAGATCAGTGCTAAAAAATATTTCCTGTTGTTTATCATCAGTTGTGATGCTGTAAAAATGAGAATTGATAAATGAAAATGCCAGTCATAATGGAATATACACAATACCTTGCTACCTAGCACAAACCCAGGTCCAGGGGTTCAGTAGTGTGGACTGTGTTTTCCCAAAAGCCTATGGGGAACTAGTTACAAATCCAGAATCTGTATACATACAGTCATGGCCGTAAATGTTGGGACCCCTGAAAATTTTCAAGAAAATGAAGTATTTCTCACAGAAAATGATTGCAGTAACACATGTTTATTCCCTTTGTGTGTATTGGAACTAAACCAAACAAAGGAGGAAAAAAAGGAAATTGGATATGATGTCACGCCAAACTCCAAAAATGGGCTGGACAAAATTATTGGCACCCTTTCAAAATTGTGGAAAAATAAGATTGTTTCAAGCATGTGATGCTCCTTTAAAAACTCCCCTGGGGAAAGCAACAGGTGTGGGCAATATAAATCACACCTGAAAGCAGATAAAAAGGAGAGAAGTCCACTTAGTCTTTGCATTGTGTGTCTGTGTGTGCCACACTAAACATGGACAACAGAAAGAGGAGAAGAGAACTGTCTGAGGACTTGAGAACCAACATTGTGGAAAAATATCAACAATCTCACAGTTACAAGTCCATCTCCAGAGATCTAGATTTGCATTTGTCCGCAATGCGCAACATTATCAAGAAGTTTGCAACCCTTGGCACTGTAGCTAATCTCCCTGGGTGTGGACAGAAGAGAAAAATTTATGAAAGGTGTCATCACAGGATAGTCCAGATGGTGGATAAGCAGCCCCAAACAAGTTCCAAAGATATTCATTCATGCTGTCCTGCAGGCTCAGGGAGCATCAGTGTGAGCGCGAATTATCCGTCGACATTCAAATTAAATGAAACGCTATGGCAGGAGACCCATGAGGACCCCACTGCTGACACAGAGACTTAAAAAAGCAAGACTACATTTTGCCAAAATTAACTTGAAATGTCTTGTGGACAGATCAGACCACGATAGAGCTGTTTGGTAAAGCACATCATTCTACTGATTACCGAAAACAGAATGAGGCCTACAAAGAAAAGAACACAGTACCTACAGTGAAATATGGGGGATGTTCAATGATGTTTTGGGGATGTTATGCTGCCTCTGGCACTGGGTGCCTTGAATGTGTGAAAGGCATCATGAAATCTGAGGATTACCAATGGATTTTGAGTCACACTGTACAGCCCAGTGTCAGAAAGCTGGGTTTGCAGGACAATGACCCCAAACATATGTCAAAAAGCATCCAGAAATGGATGGCAACAAAGCGCTGGAGAGTTCTGAAGTGGCCAGCAATGAGTCCAGAACTAAATCCCATTGAACACCTGTGGAGAGATCTTAAAATTGCTGTTGGGAAAAGGCGGCCTTCCAATAAGAGAGACCTGGAGCAGTTTTCAAAGGAAGAGTGGTCCAACATTCCGGCTGAGAGGTGTAAGAAGCTTATTGATGGTTATAGGAAGTTTTTTCCAAAGGGTGTGCAATCAAATATTAAGTTAAGGGTGCCAATAATTTTGTCCAGCCCATTTTTGGAGTTTGGTGTGACATTATGTCCAATTTGCTTTTTTTCCTCCTTTTTTTGGTTTAGTTCCAATACACACAAAGGGAATAAACGTGTGTATAGCAAAACATGTTACTGCAATCCTTTTCTGTGAGAAATACTTAATTTTCTTGAAAAAATTCAGGGGTGCCAACATTTACGGCCATGACTGTAGATTAGCCCTACTCCTAAATAAGAATATGGATAATACCTCTAAATCTAAATATTACCAGTGTACAGTAAGTAGATAACACTACAATAGGGTGACCTATGGCCTCTCCAGAGATGTTTGTTATAGTAAATGCTTGTATTCCCCATGCAATAAAAATTCTGTTGCATCTTTTCTTACAGGTCTCCATTGTGCCATTCAACTGGTATTTGTACTTGAAATGTCTGACTAAATAACTAACTGGGTGTTACAAGTTGGCAGCATGTCCGTACATTGTCATGAGACTATGCCGTTCTTTGGTTGTGCCGCAGTTTGCACTAGCTGTACAGACTGGTGTTGTAGCAGACAGAAGCCTTGTATATGTATATTACATTTTTTCCTACCAACACCTGTCATGGCTTATCACTTGGCCTTAACTTACTAATTCCAGAGGTCAGCCTCCTATTGTCTGTAGAACGACTAGAGTTTCAAAAAGAGCAGATTGTGAATGGCATTACATAAAATTCGATTCATTCCACTGTAAGAAGCCTGCCCTGTGTAAATGTGGCTACAGTGAAATACACAGAGATTGCCCTTCTGTGGTTTTATTTCTACTTATTACACATTATTAAAGTACCCTGCCAGTCCTTGTATTTGGCCGTCTCTATGTGATCGTCCCACAGTCAGTTACCTGACATGGCCTGTTCAACCTTGGGAAAAAATAAGATTGCTTTTGTGGAAGAAAATATATTTAATTGACAGCAACAGGTGGTGAAAAAACATTTGGAAGGGATTTCTGTGCTGGGCGAAACAGCAGAAAGACCTTGATTCTCTACAAAAGGTCTTCCGATTCCTCATCTTTGATTTCCTGACATCTCTGCAGTTTTTCTTCTGGTTGAGCTCTGGCAGCACAGAACATTTTACACAAAGTAATGAGAGAATTTAACCCTCGTAGTAATAGATTAGAATCTCCCCTCACTCTCTTTGTTATGCCTAGCACTCTCATTACCATTTTATTTATTGGATTGGAGGGTCCATTACAGAAATACAGAAATGTTTCCAATCAAGAAACCTGTAGTATAGTGGGATTTATCAGAGAAATATTAAAAGCATCAATCTCGGCAGCATCGCTTCTGCTGATATTATAGTTTCAGCAGATAAATTGAGTAATGAAAAGTCATATCATTCTTCAATATATTTACTAATTCATCACATTTGTCAATATTTCCGCTTGCAGCTCTTACTTATTATATTTAATACTTGCACTGATTACTTTTTTGTTGATTTGCCTGTTAAATGGGAAATAAAGGAGTTGTTCTATCAAGGCAACCTCTGCTCCAGAGGCATAGCTAGGTACCCGGGCACAGATTCAGTTTTGTTTACCACCCCAACCAGATTTGACTCAAGGTGTCGGGAGCCATTACTGTACACTGAACTAGACAGTTGCTGAGTATTGTACATGGATGTTAAACAATGATACCCATGCACTATACTTCCTGGGCATCAGACAAATACATCAGCAACTGTACTGTCCAACATGCAGTTACATTTCACTTTAAGGGGTACTCCACTGGCCAGCACTGGGAACATTTAGTTCTGAACGCTGTGTTCGCTCTGTGGGGGTTGGCCATGCCCCTCCCATAGACTTGCATTAAGGGGGCATGATGTGACCTCACAAGGGGGCATGTCCAAACCCCGTAGGGTGCACACCGCACTTAGAACTAAATGTTCCCAACGCTGGCCAGTGGAGTAACACTTTAAAGGGGTGCACCGTTGGAAAATAAATGTTTTTAAATCAACTGGTGCCAGAAAGATGAACAGACTTGTAAATTACTTCTATTTAACCCCTTAAGGACCAAGCCCATTATGACTTTAAGGACCAGATAATTTTTTGCACATCTGACCACTGTCACTTTAACACCTTAACGAAGCAGGACATAAATGTATGTCCTGGCGCGGTGGTACTTAACGCACCAGGACATACATTTACGTCCTGTACATGACCATGAGCATCGGAGCGATGCTTGGGTCATGTGTGGCATTTCCTGGCTGCTGATAGCAGCCAGGGACCCGCCGGTAATGGCCGACATCTGCGATTGTGCGGATGTCTGCCATTAACCTGTCAGATGGCAGATGGAGGTCCCCTCACCTGAAATTGAGCAGACCAGAGCATAAGATCGCCGATAACACTGACTAGTGTTATGCCCTATGCATAGCACTGAACAGTATTAGCAATCAAATGATTGCTATAAATAGTCCCCTATGGGGACTATTAATGTGTAAAAATAAAAGTAAAAAAAAGTAAAAGTAAAAAAAAAATTGAAAAATCCCCTCCCCTAATAAAAATTTAAATTGTCCCTTTTTCCCCATTCCCCCCCAAATTTTTTAATAAACATATTTGGTATCACCGCATGCGTAAATATCCAAACTATTAAAATATAAATGTTAATTATCCCATATGGTGAACGGTGTGAACGTAAAAAAAAAAAGTCCAAAATTGGTGCTTTTTTTTTTTTTTTGTATCATTTTATTTCCCAAAAAATAGATACAGAATGTATTAAAAGTTTTACATATGCAAATGTGGCATAAAAAAAAGTACAGATTACAGAGCAAAAAATGAGCTCTCAAACCGCCGCATATATGGAAAAATGAAAAAGCTATAGGTCAACAAAATAGAGGAATTTAAAACGCAATAATTTGGATAAAAAGTTTGCAATTTTTTTAAGCGGTACAATAATAGAAAAGTATGCAATCATGAGTACCATTTTAATCATATCAAAATAAAGAAAACATGTCTATTTTAGTGTACAGCATGAAAACAAAACCTTCCAAAATTAGCAAAATTTCGGTTTTCTTATCAATTTCCCCACACAAATAGTATTTTTTTGGTTGTGCCATACATTTTATGGCAAAAAGAGTGATGTCATTACAAAGGACAACTGGTCGTGCAAAAAACAAGCCCTCATACTCGTCTGTGGATGAAAATATAAAGAGTTATGATTTTTAGAAGGCGACGAGGAAAAAACGTAAACGTAAAAATAAAATTGTCTGAGTCCTTAAGTCATTAACCCCTTAACCTCTTAAGGACTCAGGGCTTACCTGTACGCCCTGAGCCCGGTCCCGGTGTGAAAAACTGGCGTCACGCCGGGTCGGTCCCGCATGACACCAGGACGGTCCCGGCTGCTAACGATAGCCGGGACCCTGGGCTAACAGCGTGCTGCACCGATTGTTGTGCCGCACGCTGTTAACCCTTCAGACGCGGTGATCAAAGTTGACTGCCGCGTCTCAAAACGAAAGTAAACGCTTCCCGGCAGCTCAGTCGGGCTGATCGGGACATCGCGATAAAATCGCGATGTTCCGATCAGCTGTGACGCCGGCGGAGGTCTCCTTACCTGACTCCGCCCCGTCCGATCGTTGATTGATTGCTCCAAGCCTGAGCTACAGGCTTGAGCAATCAAGCCCCTATCTCACTGATCTCTGCATGTAGTTATGATTTTTTTCAGAAGTATACATTTTCCTGCATGTAGTTATGATTTTTTTCAGAAGTGCGACAAAATCAAACCTATATAGGTAGGGTATAATTTTAACCGTATGGACCTACAAAATAAAGATAAGTTGTAATTTTGACCAAAAAATGCACTGCGTAGAAACGGAAGCCCCTAAAAGTTATAAAATGAAATTTTTTCTTCAATTTTGTCGCACAATGATTTTTTTTCCGTTTCGCGGTGGATTTTTTGGTAAAATGACTAATGTTACTGCAAAGTAGAATTGGTAGCACAAAAAATAAGCCATCATATGGATTTTTAGGTTCAAAATTGAAAACATTATGATTTTTAGAAGGTGATGAGGAAAAAATGAAAATGCAAAAACGGAAAAATGCTGAGTCCTTAAGGGGTTAAGGACCAGGCCAATTTTCACTGTAGGACCAGAGCGTTTTTTGCACATCTGACCACTGTCACTTTAAGCATGAATAACTTTAGGATGCTTTTACTTTTCATTCTTATTCCGAGATAGTTTTTTCGTGACATATTCTACTTTATGCACAGTATCTATATGTGAACAAAAGGAACAGCAGAGCCTCTCATTGCGTAGTAGTCTTCAAACAAAGAAACAGGCTAGTGGATGATTTTAGACCCACTCACCTGTTGTTGTTGTTGTGTGGGTAAGACACAACAACTTATAGCGTTTTGTCAAATAAATGTGCAGTGCAGCCACCGGGTGCCGGATGAAGATCCACTGATCCACCGTGGGAGTCCAGGATATGTAACAAACACACAACAACAAAAAAAAAACAGGTCCAGGGGCAACCGCTTCGTTTCAAAGAGGAAATGGTGCACATATATTTTTTACACCAAATGTTTTTTTTATGCAATTAAAAAGTAAGTACTGGCCACAACATAACATGTTTCAGGGCATACAGCGCCCCTTCCTCAGATGTGTAAAAATGGCATTAAGAACAAACAGGAAGTCCATAGACTTAAAAAGTCACCAGGGTGGTGCCCCGGTGACCTCACAAAAAACAACCAATGGTAAAAGAGTAAACAAAGGCGTCAACAATACCAAGGTAATCAACACTGTGCAGTTCAATCAAAGTAATGTTATCAGCTCCTGGACCCCAAAGGAAGCCCTATTCACTAATACATAATTCATGATCACAACAACAACTCATTACAAATCAAATAAATTATCATATTAGGGAATTCATATTGTAACTGCAACAGACCTCTATTAAAAATATCAGGGGACATATACCTCTGGAAATCCATATGCCGGACGTCCAATTATATCATCCTGAGAATGCATAGAAAGCTTCAGTAATTCATACCTTCACGTATAACTCCGTATGCCATATCTGGCACTCCAGAAAGGGAGTTCCGAGCATGCTTTGCCTTGTAGTCATGCCGCGCTGTCTGTCAAATTAGTACAGGGACCGGCAGACTACAAGCTCGCACCGACAACTTCCGGGAAAGTCAGAACGAGTCGTGGCTGCCAGAACGCTGTCAGAGACACGCAGCGCAGCTATGACAGGACAGGGATGCGCTCGGACATAAAATTATACATCGAAAGAGCACTTGTAAACAAACACAGACCTACAATAGACATAGGCATAATAAATATATGGCAAAACAATTAAGAGGGAATATTGGCAAAAGAAAATGGTTATATCAAAAACATAAGCAATGTGACACCACTAGTCTTAAAGTCACTACCTATATATAATCAAAATATAGATTACCAAAGTCAGAACTGTATGGCTCCAAAAAGACATCAATATTAGCAAGAATTACCCATATAGTAGATTACAAATAAATATATATATTATTCTACTTTATGTTAGTGGTAAAATGTTATGGATACTTGCATCATTTCTTGGTGAAAAATTCAAAAATTTGATGAAAAAATAGAAGCTTTCTGCTTGTAAGGAAAATAGACATTCCAAATAAATTATATTTTGATTCACAAATACAATGGGGGATATTTATCAAAGCTGTCTATGTCCCGCATCAATATAGACCAAACTACAGAGTGTTTGGCTGGTCTATTGTGCACCTAATTTATCAAAAGGCGCACAGCTCTTGATAAATTCTGTGCACAGACTTCAGGATCTAAGGTTTAGACTATATTTAAACCTGCTCCAACATGGTCTGACATTTCGGCGTACTTTCAGCCTATGCGAAATCGCTGAAAAGTCGCTTTTGATAAATTCAGCACCAATGCATTTTTCAATGCATTTCAGTCTAAAATAGACTAGCATGCATCATGTTCTAAAAATCCTCTAGAGCAAAAGTCGCAGAAAAGTCGCACATATTTAGACTGCGACTTTCTGTGCGACAAATTTAGACAAGAAAAACCAGTCTAAATCCTTTGAAAAATCTCCCCCAATATGTCTACTGTATGTTTGCATCATAAAGTTGACATGTTTTTACTTCAGACATCAGAGGGCTTCAAAGTATAACAGCAATTTTTCCATTTTTAACAACATTTTCAAAATCAGAATTTTTCATGGACCAGTTCAGGTTTGAAGTGGATTTGTAGGGCTTTCTTATTAGAAATACCCCACAAATGACCCCATTATAAAACCTGCACCCCTCAAAGTATTCAGAATGACATTCAGTAAGTGTGTTAACCCTTTCGGTGTTTCACAGGAATAGCAACAAAGTGAAGGAGAAAATTCAAAATCTTCATTTTTTACACTCGCATGTTCTTGTAGACCCAGTTTTGAATTTTTACAAGGGGTAAAAGGAGAAAAATCCTCTCAAAATTTGTAACCCAACCCTCTCGAGTAAGGAAATACCTCATATGTCTATGTCAAGTGGCGGGCGCAGGAGAGGGCTCAGAAGGGAAGGAGCGACAATGGGATTTTGGAGAGTGAGTTTTTCTGAAATGGTTTTCGGGGACATGTCACAATCCTGAAGCCCCTGTGGTGCCAGAACAGCAGAAACCCCCCATATGGCATACCATTTTGGAAATTACACCCCTCAAGGCATGTACCAAGGGGTTCAGTGAGCCTTAACACCCCACAGGTGTTTTTTTTTTTACCAAATTTACAATTTTTTACAAAGGGTAATGGGAGAAAATGCCCCCCCAAAATTTGTAATCCCATCTCTTCCGAGTATGGAAATACCCCATGTTAGGATGCAAAATACTCTGCATGTGAACTACAATGCTCAGAAGAGGAGGAGTCACATTTGGCTTTTGGAAAGCAAATTTTGCTGAAATGGTTTTTGGGGGACATGTCGCATTTAGGAAGCCCCTATGGTGCCAGAACAGCAAAAAACAAACAACAAAAAAAAAAACACATGGCATACTATTTTGGAAACTACACCCCTAAAGGAATGTAACAAGGGGTACAGGGAGCCTTAACACCTCACAGGTGTTTGACGACTTTTTGTTAAAGTTGGATGTGTAAATAAAAAAAATAAAAATTTCACTAAAATGCTGGTTTTTCCCCAAATTTTACATTTTTACAAGGGGTAATAGGAGAAAATGACCCCCAAAATGTATAACCCCATTTCTTGGGAGTATGTAAATACCCCATGTGTGGACGTCAAGTGCTCTGCGGGTGAACTACAATACTCAGAAGAGGAGGAGCGCCATTGAGCTTTTGGAAAGAGAATTTGTTTGGAATGGAAGTCAGAACAGGTCCCAGAACAGTCGACCCTCCCACATGTGACCCTATTTTGGAAACTACACCCCTCACATCTCATAAGGGGTGCAGTGAGCATTTACACCCCACTGGTATTTGACAGATCTTTGGAACAGTGAACTGAGCAAATGTAAAATGAAATTTTTCATTTTCACGGACCACTGTTCAAAAAATCTGTCAGACACCTGTGGGGCGTAAATGCTCACTGCACCCCTTAATACATTACATGAGGGGTGTAGTTTCACCCACCCCTGTGCTAATCACCTGAAGTGAGCAGAGCATTTTACGCCCACATATGGGGTATTTCCGTACTCAGGAGAAATTGTGTTAGAAGTTTTGGGGGTCTTTTTTTTCATTTTACCTCTTGTGAAAATGAAAAGTATAGGGCAATACCACCATGTTAGTGTAATTTTTTTTTTTTTTTACACTAACAGGCTGGTGTATCCCCTAACTTTTCCTTTTCATAAGGGGTAAAAGGAGAAAAAAAAATTTGTAGTGCAATTTCTCTCGAGTATGGAAATACCACATATGTGGCCTTAAACTGTTTCCTTGAAATACGACAGGGCTCCGAAGTGAGAGAGCGCCATGCGCATTTGAGGACTAAATTAGGGATTGCATAGGGGTGGACATAGGGGTATTCTACGCCAGTGATTACCAAACAGGGAGCCTCCAGCTGTTGCTAAACTCCCAGCATGCCTGGACAGTCAGTGGCTGTCCGGAAATGCTGGGAGTTGTTGTTTTGCAATAGCTGGAGGCCCCCGTTTGGAAATACTGCCGTACAAAACTCCCAGCATGCCGAGACAGCTGTTTGCTCTTTGGGCATGCTGGGATTTGCAGTTTTGCGACAGCTGGAGGGTTACAGTTTAGAGACCACTGCACAGTGATCTCCAAACTGTGGCCCTCCAGATGTTGCAAAAATACAAATCCCAGCATGTCCAGACAGCAAACTGCTGTCTGGGCATGTTAGGAGTTGTAGTTTTGCAAGATCTAGAGGGCCACAGTTTAGAGATCACTGCACAGTGATCTCCAAATGGTAGCCCTCCAGCTGTTGCAAAACTGCAAATTCCAGCATGCCCAAACAGCAAACAGCTGTCTGGGCATGCTGGGAGTTGTAGTTTTGCAACATCTGGTGGGCTACAGTTTAGAGACCACTGTATAGTGGTCTCAAACTGTAGCCCTCCAGATTTTGTTAGGCAATTCACCGGCTTCCATAGGATCCAGGGAGCCACATCACCGTCATCTTCTGCGGCCAATCTCCACCGCCAATCGCCACCTGCTGCTGCTGCCGCTGGGTAAGTGGACTTCGGCGCCGGTCCTCCTCGG
The DNA here is from genome assembly GCF_029499605.1 of Hyla sarda. Lineage (NCBI taxonomy): Eukaryota > Metazoa > Chordata > Amphibia > Anura > Hylidae > Hyla > Hyla sarda. The sequence goes on from NC_079190.1 coordinate 280,446,629, forward strand.
TTTCCTTGTTCTGCCCAGCCTATTGTGGGTGGGCAGAACGGGGAAACCGAAAGTTAACCCCCCGCCCCCAATCTGCTATTGGTCATCGCTTCTAGATGACCAATAGCAGGGATAGGAAGGGTGGCACCCCTGCCACCTCACTCATATCCTTTCAGGGAGATCATGGTTGTCTTGGACAACCCCGATCCCCCTTATTTTCCTGGTCACCGGGTCACAAATCGCCGGTGTGAATTCACCGGTGATTTGCAGCGATCACCGACATGGGGCGGGTCTGACGACCCCCCTGGGCATTTGCACGGGGTGCCTGCTGATAGATATCAGCAGTCACCCCACTCTGGTCCCTGCCGCATACAGGTACGCCCTTGGTCCTTAAGTATCAGGGAGTAAAGGCGTACCTGTACACCCTTGGTCCTTAACAGGTTAAGGGGTTAAAGGAGTACTCCACGGGAAAACTTTTTTTTTTTTTTTTTTTTTTAACTGGTGCCAGAAAGTTAAACAGATTTGCAAATTACTTCTATTTAAAAATATTAATCCTTCCAGTACTTATCAGCTGCTAAATTCTCCACAGGAGGTCCCACAGAGGCATAGCCCAGGCCAGGGCTTTTCTGGACAGGAGACTGAGGACAGAAGCCACCTTAGCTCGTTCCATCAGGAACTGTTCAGACATGAACTCCAGATGCAAGGAGCACTGTGTAATGAAGCCTCTACGCAACTTTGGATCTCTATCGTACTTCGAGGGTGAAGATAATCATAACTTGGACCAAGAAGACGCTGCAGGAGTAGGTGGAGAAACTTGAGCTGGTTGCGGCTGCTGCTGTTGTATGGCCAATAACAGCTGCATCATTGCAGATAACTGAGTGAGCCGGATATTACTGTAACACTCATGGTTCAGTAGACAGGAACACTGGTGGTAGTGGATCCGCTGGACCTGTGTGACAGATGATTCGGACCGTACCAGGAAGCAGAGTCTAAGGTGCCGCTGGTTTTCACCAGACCCCCCGCGAAGACGGATGGACTTGCTGCGGCAGGCATCACCTAGGTCGCTCCCCCTGACATGGCTTGACAACACAGGCGGCTAAGGAGATTCAAGGCACAGGTAGGATATGGTAACTTGTCAGGATAGCAGAAGGTCAGGGCAGGCGACCCAGAAGTGTAGTCAGGGACATAGCAGAAGAACATTAGGCAGGTGGCAAAGGAACAAAGTAAGGTCACAGAACAAGGGTCATAAACATGGCAAGGCAACTCTCTGAAACTCCTTCTCTAAGGCACTAGGCAACAAAGATCCAGCAGGGAAGTGTGGGAGGTGCAGGGACTTATAGTAGAGGCACAGGTGTTTCACATATTTATGGGCATAAAGGCCCTTTAACTCTCAGAGATCCGGCACGTGCACGCCCTAGGAGGCAGGGACACGCGCGTCGGAGCTGAGAGGCAGCAGAGGAATGAGGTAAGTGACGAGCTGGGATTCGCATGCAGGCGCGTCCCACGATGCGAATCCCAGCCCCGCCAGCAGCAGGGGAGAGGGGGACAATGCGCTCACAGCCAGCGCGTGCGGCCAGAGTGCAAGGCGTGACACAAAGCTGTTTAAATTTCTGGCACCAGTTGATTTAAAAAAATATAAATTTTCCAGTGGAGTACCCCTTTAAGTATTAATCACTCTGGGATGCGTTTACGTCTTAATTTGATTCAGAGATAGTTTTTTCGTGACATATTCTACTTTGTGTCAGTGGTAAATTTTCTTCCATACTTGCATAATTTCTTAGTGAAAAATTCCAAAATTTCATGAAATTTATTTTCTAACTTTGAAGCTCTCTGCTTGTAAGGAAAAATAGACATGCCAAAGAAATGATCAATTGATTTACATGTACAATATATCTACTTAATATATGCATCATAAAGTTGACATGTTTTTATTTTTGAAAGACACCAGAGGGCTTCAAAGTTTAGCAGCAATTTCCCAATATTTCACGGAAATTTCAAAATCTAAATTTTTCAAATTTGAGGGTCTTTATGGTAGAAATCCCCCATAAATGACCCCATTATGAAAACAGCACCCCTCAAAGTATGCAAAATGACATAAAAAAGTTTTTTTGAACCCTTTAGAAATTTTTTACACTAACGTTCTTGTAGACCTATTTTTTTCCCCCATTTTTACAAGGGGTAAAAGGAGAAAAAGCCCCCTAGAATTTGTAACCCCATTTCTTTTGAGTAAGGAAATACTTCATATGTGGATGTAAAGTGCTCTGTGGGTGCATTACAGGGCTCAGAAGGGAAGGAGCGACAATGGGAATTTGAAGAATGAATTTTACTGAAATGGTTTTTGGTGGGCATGTCACATTTAGGAAGCCTCCATGGTGCCAGAACAGCAAAAATAAATAAATAAATAAATAAAAATAAACCCATATTACACACTATTTGGGAAACTACACCCATCAAGGAATGTAACAAGGGGTACAGTGAGCCTTAACACCCTACAGGTCATTGATGAACTTTCATTAAAATGGGACATAAAAATGAAAATTATGATTTTTTTTTCAGTAAAATGCTGGTGTTAACCCAAATTTTTCATTTTCAAAAGGGGTAATAGGAGAAAATGTCCACTAAAATGTGTAACCCCATTTCTCTCGAGTAAAGAAATACCTCATATATGGATGTAAAGTGCTCTGTGGGTGCACTAGAAGGCTCAGAAGGGAAGGAGCGACGATGAGATTTTGGAGAGCGAATTTTGCTGAAATGGTTTTTGGGGGGCATATCACATTTAGGAAGCCCCCATGATGCCAGAACACCAAAAAAAAAATAAAAAAAAAATGAAAAACACATGGCACACTATTTGGGAAACTACACCCCTCAAGGAAGGTAACAAGGGGTACAGTGAGCCTATACACTCCACAAGTGTTTGATGAATCCCCTCTGAGCCCTCTAGTGCACTCACAGAGCACTTTATATCCACATATGAGGCATTTCCTTACTCAAGAGAAATTGGGTTACACATTTTAGTGGACATTTTCTCCTATTATCCCTTGTAAAAATGAAAAATTTGGGGTAACACCAGCATTTTTTAAAGAAAATAAAAAAATTCATTGAGGGGATTAGTTTCCAAAATAGGGTCACATATGGTGTTTTTTTTTTTTTGCGTTTATGCCAGAACCGCTGTAACTATCAGCCACCCCTGTGCAAATCACCAATTTAGGCCTCAAATGTACATGGTGCACTCTCACTCCTGAGCCCTGTTGTGCAAAGCACTTTACGTCCAAATATGGGGTATGTACGTACTTCGTAGAAAATTGTGTTACAAAATTTGGGGGTCTTTTTTCCTTTTACCTCTTGTGAAAAGGAAAAGTATGGGGCAACACCAGTATGTTAGTGTAAAAAATTTAAAAAAATTACACTAACATGCTGGTGTAGACCCCAACTTTACCTTTCAGAAGGGGTAAAAGGAGAAAAAGCCCCCCCAAATTTGTTACGCAATTTCTCCTGAATACGGAAATACCCCATATGTGGTCCTAAATACAACAGGGCTCCCAAGTGAGAGACCGCCATGCGCATTTGAGGTCTAAACAAGGGATTTGCATAGGGGTGGACCCGGATGCAAGCGTTACAATTGCCTCTACCAAAAATACACTATGGCAGTATTTCCCAAACAGGGTGCCTCTGTGGTGTCCCAGTACAGGTACATTGTGTCAAGGTATTGTAGGCCCTGTCAGATTGAGACCTCCAGTGTCCTGGGGGCTCCCCTGCAGGGACTCAACCATTTCTAATATGTATTTGCACTGTTATAACTTAATAATCTGTTATTAGGTATCTGTAGCATTAAGTATGTTACCTAGCAACCTCATGCCTAGTCAGGGTATGTGAGAGTGGAGGACTGAGGGCTAGACTAAACTTTTGTGTAAGATATTATGTTATTACTTGTATGTAACTTTATTGTTAATCCCAAAGGAGAGACAGACAACTCTATGGTCCGCAGCTCCCTGGCCAATGGGCTTTAGTTTGGCCTTCCCTCATAAGGCGTGGCATTTCTTGTGTAAGGCTGGGTTCACACTACGTTTTCTCCCATACGGGAGCGCATACGGCAGGGGGGAGCTAAAACCTCGCGCTCCCGTATGCCTTCGTATGCGCTCCCGTGTGTAATTCATTTCAATGAGCCGGCTGGAGTGAGTTCGGTCCGGTCGGCTTATTTTTGCGCCGTATGCGCTTTTCCCCCGAACCTAAAACTGTGGTCAACCACGGTTTGAGGTCCGGTCGTAAAAGCGCATACGGTGCAAAAATGAGCCGACCGGACCGAACGTTTCACTCCGGCCGGCTCATTGAAATGAATGACACACCGGAGCGCATACGAAGGCATACGGGAGCGCAAGGTTTTAGCTCCCCCTGCCGTATGCGCTCCTGTATGGGAGAAAACGTAGTGTGAACCCACCCTAAGTCAGTCTAGGTGGAGTGGAGGAGCTGAGAATGGGTCAGGAGTTCTGGAGAGTTCAGCAGTTCAGGAGTGGAGTTCAGAGGTGAAGTTCAGAAGAATCATCAAGTCATTTCAGTCAGAGTACAGAGTGGAGAAATATACTTCAGCCTTGATCAGAGGATTCTTAAAGGAAAATTCATTATATTCCGGCGAAAAGCCACAAATCTACCGACACTTCAGTAAGTGACTTTAATCTTAAACCTAATATAGCGCAGACCTAAAACTCCTAGTCCGGCCGTGAGAGCCAAGCATATATCCTGGCACTGCAAGCTGTGTGGTCCTCTAGAGACTGTCTGTTAACCCTTTGGGAGACTTTGGTTGAGCGCTGTGAAGATTGTACCACCTATCTTCAAGTTAGTAAAGCCTCCGTTAAACTGAAAACCTAGTGTGGAGTCAATTCTTTCCTTGCTAGCCTGTGGGGAGACGGAGTTCCCCGGACCTGTAGTACCCCGGGAGACACCAAGACTACAGTGGCGTCATGTGACATTAAGGGTTAATACCATCCGACCCTGGGTTAATACCCCCAAGAACCAAGTAGCTAACCCCAGCGTAGCGGTGGCTGCGGACCTCACCTGTGGTCACCACACCTCCAGCTGTTGCAAAACTCCCATCATGCCTGGAGAGTCAATGGCTGTCCGGCAATACTGGGAGTTGTTGTTTGGCAACAGCTGGAGGCTCAGTTTTGGAAACAGTGCCAAAGTTTTGAATTTTTATGGGGGGGGGGGGGGGGGGGTTATTATGTAAGGGAGCGGAAAATTGCTGTAAACTCCTGCCCGTTTGAATGTACCATGTACATTCACATGGGGTGGGACAAACCTCCAGCTGTTGCAAAACTACAACTCCCAGCATGCACTGACAGACCTTGAATGCTGGGAGTTGTAGTTATGCAACAGCTGGAGGCAAACTGTTTTGGAAACACTGAGTTAGGTAACAGGCTACTGCAGTGTTTCTGCACCAGTGTACCTCCAGCTATTGCAAAACTACAACTCTCAGCATCCATGGTCTGTCAGTGCATGCTGGGAGTTGTAATTTTGCAACAGCAGGAGGAGCACAGTTTGCGAAACACTGAGTTAGGTATCAAACCCTTACCCAGTGTTTCGCAACCAGTGTGCCTTCAGCTGTTGCAAAACAAAACTCTCAGCATGCACTGACAGCTGAAGGGCATGCTGGGAGTTGTAGTTGTGCATCCAGCTGTTGCATAACTACAACTCCCAGCATGCCCTTTGGCTGTGCATGCTGAGAGTCATATTATACAACAGCTGGAGGTACACAGCACTCTTCTCTAGTTGTTGTATAATACAACTTCCAGCATGCACATCCAAAGGGCATGCTGGTAGTTGTAGTTATGCAACAGCTGAAGGCACATTTTTTTTAATGAAAAAGTGTGCATCCAGCTTTTTCTTAACTACAACTCCCAGCATGCACAGACAGCCACAGGCATGCTGGGAGTTGTAGTTGCGCCTTCTGCTGTAGCATAACTACAACTCCCAGCATGCACAGAAAGCCAAAGGCATGCTGGGGGTTGTAGTTGCGCCTTCTGCTGTTGAATAACAACAACTCCCAGCATGCCCTTTTGTGCATGCTGGGGGTTGTTGCTAAGCAACAGCAGGAGGCACAGCTTTACCTCCTGCTGTTGCCTGCTCCCTCCGAGTCCTCCTCATCGCCGCTGCTGGTCCTGGGGCCCAGATCCCACCACAGATGCTGGGGATCAGGGGCCCCAGGTGCCCCAGATGCTGGTGTCCACTCCTGTCACCCGATTTTGTCCTCCGGAATAGGGACGGAGTGGGACCGCTAGTGACACCCTAAGCAGGAGTCCTGATTCATCGGCCGGTAATGGCCGAAGAATCAGGACGATCATGAGGTGGCACCTCACTCCTGCTGGTAAAGGGTGATAGGTGCAGCACCCATCACCCTTTTTTTCCTGGTCACCGGGGACCTGATTGACCCGGAATCGCCGCATTTCACTGGTCTGAATTGACGTGAGGGGGGTCTCAGCCCCCCCCCCCCAGGGATTTGCACGGGGTGCCTGCTGAATGATTTTCACCGATCACCGATTTTCCGTTCACCGTCCGCTTACTGAGAGTTGTATTGTACAACAGCTGGAGGTACACAGCACTCACATCCAGCTGTTGCATAACTATAATTCCCAGCATGCACAGACAGCCAAAGGGCATGCTGGGAGTTGTAGTTGTGCCTCCAGCTGTTGCATAACTACAACTCCCAGCATGCCCTTTGGATGTGCATGCTGGGAGTTGTATTATACAACAGCTGGAGTTGAGTGCTGTGTACCTCCAGCTGTTGTATAATACAACTCTCAGCATACACATCCAAAGGGCATGCTGGGAGTTGTAGTTATGCTACAGCTGGAGGGGTGAATAAAGATTCATTGTTTTATGCTAGTCCTACCCTACAGGGAATTATTGTAACTATTGAAAAGCCCTTTAAAATGAGGCATTATCAGATGTTTTTAGCTATGGAGTACGTGCCTCCTATTAGGCATCAGTGGTCTAGTTCTTTTGTATTCAGTGACAAGGATCTGGTCCCAGTTGTACTTTTATTCTTTATATTCTAGTCGCCACTTCATCTTTCAGGTGATTTTTTTTTATTCACTTGCTATGTGGCTCCTATTGACCTGAATGGATGTATTATGACAAGTGAATGACTGTGACATATTAAGGAAGGATGAGCTGCAGAATTTTGAGTATTACACTACAGTCTGGGCCAGACCATTGATGTTGGATATGTCAATCATAACTATTCTAAAAAGGTCAAAGTTACTGGCCAGTCAATCACTTAAAATGATGTGCATGTCAGTACCTATACAGCCTTTTTTCCTCAGCACCAATCCTTGGCTTTTTTTTTTTGCCTCATCTCCATTTTGGCAGAACTTTTTAGACCACTTGGCCAAGTTAAAGAATTAGATGATCTACTAGTTGAAGAAATAGCAAAAAATTCCAATGAAAGGAAAAGTTATTATGGGAGACTTTAATCTTCTGGATATAAACTTCCCTACTGGGATTATCTCTACAACAAGTGGTTGAGGAGCCAACCTGGAGGGAGGCCATTTTGGATTTGGTAATCACAAATGGGCATTTGGTATATGATGTTATTGTAAGCGAAAGCTTGGGATCTAGTGATCATCTGTCAGTGTGGTCTATTATAAGAACAGTGAAGGAGTCACATCGCACAAAAACAAAAGTTTTAGATTTTAGAAAAACAGACTTTTCAGAAATGAGATTAGTCATAAATGAGTCCCTATCAGACTGGAACAGATTACATGGAGTTAAGGAGAAATGGGACTACTTAAAATATACATTATTGAAGGCAACAGAAAACTGCATTATACTTGTCAGTAAAAGCAGAAAAAGGAAGAGACCACTGTGGTACTCAGCAGAAGTGGCCAAAATCATTAAAAACTAAAAGCTAGCATTTAGTAATTATAAAATAACCCAGAGCAATGAAGATAGGGAAATCTACAAGATTAGGCAGAAAGAGGCCAAGCAAGTCATAAGAACTTCTAAAGCGCAGGCAGAAGAAAAACTCAGTCTGTGAAAAAAGGGGATAAGACATTCTTCAGATGTATAAATGAAAAAAAGGAAATTAAAACAAGGAATAACAAAATTAAAAGCAAAGGAAGGAAGGGATGTAGAAGAGAATAAAGGGCTAGCTGACTGCCTTAATGAATACTTCTGTTTTTACAGAATAAAAAGAAGGAAAAGGACCTGTATTAGGGAGGAAGACTAATGAATCGTTTGATGCATGTGTCTTTACAGAGGAAGAGGTTCTACATTTTCTGTCTAAAGTGAAGACAAATAAGTCACAGGGGCCTGATAGGATACACCCAAAATTATTAAAAGAGCTTAGTGGTGAGCAAGCAAAAACGTTAAGAGATTTAATTAACCATTAACTGATAACAGGAGTTGTCCCGGAAGATTGGAAATTAGCAAATGTTGTGCCCATTCACAAGAAAGGTAGTAGGGAGGAATCAAGCAACTATAGGTCAGTAAGCCTGACATCAATAGTGGGGAAATTAATGGAAACCCTACTAAAGGATAGGATTGTGAAACATCTAAAATCCAATGGATTGCAAGATGAAAAACAACATGGGTTTACTTCAGGGAGATCATGTCAAACAAATCTTATTAATTGTTTCGACTGGGTGACTAAAATAATAGATAGTGGAGGGGCAGTAGACATTGCATATCTAGATTTTAGTAAAGCTTTTGGCACTGTCCCACATAGAAGACTTATCAACAAACTACAGTCATTGAGCTTGGACTCCCATATTGTTGAGTGGATTAGGCAGTGGCTGAGTGACAGACAACAGAGGGTTGTAGTCAATGGAGAACATTCAGAGCAAGCTCTTGTTACCAGTGGGGAACCTCAGGGATCTGTACTGGGACCAATTTTGTTTTAATATCTTCATTAGTGATATTGCAAAGGGTCTTGATGGTAAGGTATGTCTTTTTTGCTGATGACACAAAGATATGTCACAGGGTTGATGTTCCTGGAGGGATACGCCAAATGGAAAAGGATTTAGGCAAATTAGAAGAATGGCCAGAACTCTGGCAACTGAAATTTAATGTCGATAAATGCAAGATAATGCACCTGGGGCGTAAAAACCCTTGGGCAGAGTATAGAATATTTGACACAGTCCTGACCTCAGGAAAGGGATTTAGGAGTAATTATTTCAGAAGACTTAAAGGTAGGTAGACAATGTAATAGAGCGGGAAATGCTAGCAGAATGCTTGGATGTATAGGGAAAGGTATAAGCAGTAGAAAGAGAGAAGTGCTCATACCGCTGTACAGAACACTGGTGAGACCTCACTTGGAGTATTGTGCGCAGTACTGGATGCCGTATCTCCAGAAGGATATAGATACTCTAGAGAGAGTTCAGAGAAGAGCTACTAAACTAGTACATGGATTGCAGGATAAAACTTACCACGAAAGGTTAAAGGACCTTAACATGTATAGCTTGGAAGAAAGAAAAGACAGAGGGGATATGATAAAGACTTTTAAATACATAAAGGGAATCAACACTATAAAAAGAAAATTTAAAATAAGAAAAACTACCACAAGAGGACATCGTTTTAAATGAGAGGTGAAAAGGTTTAAAAGTAATATCAGGAATACTACAATACTAATGGATTATGCTACTTAATATATGAAGCAAACAAAATTCCCCTTGATACCAATTTTTAGTTATTAGGTCCTTTGTAAGGCAAGATAAACTCTATCTAGATATGCTATTACAACAATACATTACATTTTATTATATACTATCATATATCCTTGACAGTAGAGATGGCGAATCGAAGCACATGAAGTCAAATTCGTTCAGAATTTCATGAAAAATTTGATTCTGAATGAATCTGAATTTCCTTGTGCTTTGTGGTAACGAATGGCTTCATTCACTAAATTTTGTGCAGTCCTGGTTTAATGCACTATGGAGAGTGAACCCTCTGTGCCACTTACCAAGTTCTTTTTAGCCAAATCCTCATGGTGGAAGTGGTCTCGGTTTGTGACAGCTGGCATCAGCAGAACAGGAACTCTGGATGTAGAGATCACTGCAAAAGGAGCAGGCTGACACCAGATAGCGCTGGTGCAGGAACAGCAAGATCTAGCAGACCTGTAAGTGTTCAGATGTAGGTTGTAGTAGAAGCTTCAACAGCAGTAGAATGGTCATACAGTCCGTAATAAAACCAAGAGTGGCAAAACAGGAAAAAAGGATGAAGCAGGAATGAAGTCAGGAATAAGCCGGGATCAATTTCAGGAAATAGCAGATCAGGAAACAGGGCTTCAACAGCAGTAGAATGGTCATACCGTCCGTAATCAAACCAGGAGTGACAAAACAGGAACAAAGGATGAAGCAGGAACAAAGTCAGGAACAAGCCGGGATCAATATCAGGAAATAGCAGATCAGGAAACAGGTGCCTTAGCTCAGGGAAACACTCAAGAAGATCAGGCAAAGGCAGGAAGTCCAGAGGCTCCTTATATGGCAGAAGCAGGTGTGTGATTGGAGGAAAGCTGGATCATGGGCATGCATGGATCTTCAGAGTAACTGACCCAGTGTGACCTCTGCTGGATGTTGCTGGATGTATAAGAATAGGAGCAGATGCAGAAATCCCAGATCTTAGTCTGCAGCGAGCAGGTGGAGTTGTGCATGCTGCACGTCCCAGAAAAACAGTGGATCAGGGTACACGTCGGCATTACAGTACCCCCTCCCTCATACCCCCTCTTCTTTGTCCTGATGCATTGGAAGAATTTCCTAAGAAGACTTGCAGCATTAATATTTTCCTCAGGTTTCCAGGAACACTCTTCAGGACCATAGTTCTTTTAGTCTACAAGAAAAAATCTCCTCCCACTGACAGTCTTGGAATTGAGGATGTCTTTTATTTCAAATTCGGACCCTTCGCCTGCAGGTTCAGAAGTAGAGGAAAAAGATTTGGAGTAGTTCAGGATCAAAGGTTTCAGCAGAGATTCATGAAAGGAGTTGGGTATCCAGACAGAAGGAGGTAAACGGAGTTTGTAGGAAACAGTATTTATTTGCTCCAAAACTTCAAACGGGCCCAAGAACCGAGGAGCACACTTATAGCATGGTATCTTCATTCAGATATTCTGAGAGGAAAGCCAAACTTAGTCGTTCGGAGAGAACTGAGGACGTGTTCTTCGCCTTGTGTCAGCATTCTTTTTCATATGGACACCGCCTGAGAGATGGTGTCTTTGGTTTGGTTAAAAATGTTGATAAAGTCTCTGCAAGAGGAATTGGCAGCAGGAACCACAGAACTTGCAGACATTGGCAAAAGAGCATGAGGATGAAGACCATATACAATGTAAAAAGGAGAAGACCCCGTAGACTCTCCAGTATGGCTGTCAAAGGAGCAGGGCCAGATTAGTATGATGGCCTAGCCCCCCCTCCCCCCCTCGAAAATTCACCAACCCCAGCACAGGCGCATCCCTAAGAAACTTCCCTACACACATCTGAAACAGGCAGCCACCTTTGGAGGGGTCGCAGGTGCCACGTGGCAAATCTGATGCAACTCTGATGCGCTCCTCTCCAGTGTGCAGGACAGAAATATATCTACTAGCCCCAGCAGCTACACAAACAATGGTAACATTAAAAACTATAGCTCATGGCGCTAAAAAGTTATAGGGGTCAGAACATTGCAATCAACAGAGTTTTTTCTTTTTCAAGGTTTCACTTTTTTTTTTTTACCGAAACTAAAATTAGCCAAGTTTGGTATCATTGAAATTTTAGTGACCTATACAATAAAGTTTGCATGTCAGTTTTAACGTATTGTGCAATTGCGCAATTTCATTTTTTTTTTTTTACATTTTGCTTCATTGAGCATTATATAATAAAATAAAGTGTGCCAATAAAAAGGACAACCAGTCCCACACAAAAGAAGCACTAATACAACATTGTATTTGCTGGTTTAACATCATTATAACAAACTTCTGACACATCACAGTGATATGTCAGAAGTTTATATAAATGGTGTTCACAGTGTTGGGACCCCAACTCAGTAGAATGAAAGCGCCAACACGTGTGGCTGCACGTGCTGTTCCCCATTATCTCTACTTTGCTTAGCTAAGGCAAGTGGCATATGCATACAATGGAAGTCTATGGGACTTTAGGACCAGAGTGTTTTTTTCACATCTGACCACTGTCACTTTAAGTATTAATAACTCTGGGATGCTTTTACTTTTCATTCTGATTCCGAGATAGTTTTTCGTGACATATTCTACTTTATGTTAGTGGTAAAATGTTGTCGACATTGCATGATTTCCTGGTGAAAAATTCCAAAATTAGATTTTTCTGAAATGGTTTTTGGGGGCATGTCACATTTAAGAAGCCTGTATGGTGCCAGGACAGAAAAAAAAACAAAACAAAACACATGGCCTACTATTTTGGAACCTACACCCCCCAGGGAACGTAACAAGGGGTACAGCGAGCCTTAACACCCCCAGGTGTTTGACGACTTTTCGTTAAAGTTGGATGTGTAAATGAAATTTTTTTTTCACTAAAATGCTGATTTTCCCCCAAATTTAACTTTAAAAAAGGGGTAATAGGAGAAAATGCCCCAAAATTTGTAACCCCATCTCTTCTGAGTATGGAAATACCCCATGTGTTGACATCAAGTGCACTGCAGACGCACTACAATGCTCAGAAGAGAAGGAGTCACATTTGCAAATTTTGGTGAAATGGGGGGGGGGGGGGGGGGGCCCCTATGGTGCCAGAAAAGCAAAAAAAAAAAAACAACACATGGTATACTAATTTGGAAACTATACCCCTCAAGGAACGTATCAAGGGGTACAATGAGTCTTGACACCCCACAGGTGTTTAATAAATGTTCATTAAAGTGGAATGTGAAAAGGAAAAATTTGATTTTGTGCACTAAAATGCTGGGGTTACCCCAAATTTTTCATTTTCACAAGTGGTATTAGGAGAAAATGTCGCCGTAAATTTGTAAATACATTTCTTTGGCATAAGGACATACCTCATATCTGGGTGTAAACAGCTCTGCGGGTGCACACCAGGTATCGGAAGAGCAGGAGCGCAGTCAGGGGCCTTGAGCTTCTACATAGCTGCCTGTGGAGCAGGAACAGCAGGACCTCCCCCCCCCCCCCAAAGGAGCGTTACATGGGGTAAATCACTAACAAGGGGTACAGTGGGACAAAAAAATTATAAAACAGGTTATGTTCCCAGAATGAGGACCCAGAGCATAGCCAAAACTAAAAAATATGCCGACCCCAAACCCCATGCTCTGAATCATCATTCTGGGAATGTTATGTGTGTGTCTTTTGGCAGCTTTTGGCTGTCAGGGCATGCTGGGAGTAGTAGTTTTGCAACACCTGGAGGCACCCTGGTTGGGAAACACTGGTGTATGTACTACAGAGGTGCGGTGAACTACAACCCCCAGGAGACTACAGAGGCAGCATGCTGGTGTTATACCACAGACTGAAGACTCCTGAATGACACATACTGGGAGTTGTAGTGCCTTTTGTGTGTGTGACAAGTATCCCAACCAGGGCTGATTATAATAGTGTGCTGTGTGTAAGGGGCCGACCCGCAAAAATAGTAGGGTGGGTAAAGGGCGGAACAAACAAAAAAAAATGGAGCCGCCCCAAACCAGCAAGGCATGTGGCATGCTGGGATTTGTAGTTTTCAGCACAGCAAGAAACAGGAAATAGAAGCAAAGATAGGAAAACCAAGTGGGGGATAAAAAGACAACAAAGAACGGAAATAGAGTAGGCTAAACAACAAGAATAGAAATGAAACAAAACAAATAGGGTAAGTCAAAAACAGAAAAACACATTGACCACCGGAGTACCCCTTTAAGAAATAGAATGCAACATACCACATGATAAACATGCAGTACACACACTATACACATATACATGTAACACATTAAGGGTGGGTTCACACATGCCGTATTTTGCTGCATATTTTCCTACCTATTGAAGTCAAAGGGAAGCAAAATCAGCTGCAGAAAATATGCCACAAAATAAAAATACACAGCAAAATATGGCAGGTAAGACCCATCACTAAATCTACACAATACATATAAATACACTTGCTTTTGCCTAAAGCTAGCTGGGTGCAGTAGATTATTCAGCAGGGCAACATAATTTACTACAAATCTGCAATTTTCCACAATTCAGCTGAGGATTGTGCTGCAGATTCACTGTGATTACCCCCTATTGATGTAAAGCCAGGTAGACTGAGTAGTTTTCTATGTTGTTCAGTGTTTTCCAACCAGGGGTGCCTGCAACTGTTTCAAAACTACAACTCCCAGCATGCCTGGACAGCCTTTGGCCATTGGGAAACACTCAGGGCTCAAGTCCTGCAGGAACGCATTGGGAACGGAGTTCCTGCACTTTTTCCACAGCAGGAAAACCATTCCCATTAGCAGGAATCCTGCAGCACCAGCCTTTGAGTGGAGATCTTGGGCGAGTTCCCACACTTTTTTTTCACAGGACTTGACCCCTGGAAACACTGACACTGTAGTTCAATAAGAGCAAACCAGTCTCTATAGTATTATGTAATATAACAGCTCATGGGGGGATGATGTAGGTACACGTATACTGAGTAGTTATCTATGTAGTTATATGAGGGTACACCAGTCTCTATAGTATAATGTAATATAACAGCTCATGGGGGGATGATGTAGGTACACGTATACTGAGTAGTTATCTATGTAGTTATATGAGGGTACACCAGTCTCTATAGTATAATGTAATATAACAGCTCATGGGGGGATGATGTAGGTACACGTATACTGAGTAGTTATCTATGTAGTTATATGAGGGTACACCAGTCTCTATAGTATAATGTAATATAACAGCTCATGGGGGGATGAATGTGTATATTTTGTTATTTACAGACTTAAATATTTTTCTGGCTCACCAGACTCTCACAGTACCATAACTAAATGAGTAACTCCATGTACCTCACGTAAGTAACTGACCCCATATACTGCATGTAGTATGAACTTGGCCTGGTATGAATCCTCCAAGGCAGCACTGGACTAGCAGGCAGCAGCCAGACAGTATGTCTCACTGGAGGAAGGAACCTACCATTGTTGTAGGTGGTCTATACCTAATAAATGGACATAATAAATGGGCTTGGTAACAGGACAGTGACTCCCATGGTGCATCTGCCCCCTGTCCTCTTCGGTCCGATTGCTGAGCCTAACCTAACACCACTGCAGTAAGAGCACAGAGAAATCTTTCAGCAGCAGCTCCTTGTAAGATTGAATTTCTGCAGCAAGGCTCAGTCCAAGACACTGCAGGCCGCTGCCAGTACACTTTTCATGCCTCTTACCATCAAGCAGCTGTACAGGGCCCTGTTTGCCCCCCCCCCCCCCCTAATACCAGCCATGTCAGGCCCCCCCCCCTTGTTTCACTGGGCACACGGGGCCTGGAGCAGGAGCTCCATAAGCTCCAATGATAATCCAGCCCTGTATAGGAGAATTCTGCCCAAGGCAGAAGACAAACCCACTCATCATTTTATGCAGACATAGTGTCACAGATAATTCTCCAGGATATGGTTCACTCATTTTACTTGCCCATTGGTCTGTGGATGATATGCAGAAGAGAAATCCAGTTTGACTTCAAGTAGTCCACAGAGAGCACGCCAGAAACAGGAGTTGAATTGTACGGTCAGAGACAATATGCAGGGGGAGGCCATGCAAAACGGAATATGTGCTCCACAAATAGATGAGCCAGGCAACTTGCAGACAGTAGTCCAGGAAGAGGAATGAAATGGGCCATCTTAGAAAATCTGTCGACCACCACCCAGATAATAGAACAGCAAGCAGAGGGCGGAAGATCAGTAATAAAGTCCATAGCGATGTGCTTCAAGGAAGAATTGTTTGGAAGTGTCAGGATGATGAAGAACTGGTGAAGCAGCAAAACTGTCTTTCAGTTGCAAGAAGGCAGATTCCACCTCAGAGGTCCACTTTTTAGCATTCATTTCCTTCTTAGTCAGGGCAGAAATAGGAGCGGTGAGAGAAGAGAAGTTGGGGATGAACTGCCTGTAGAAGTTGGCAAAACTGAGGAATCTTTGGATTGCAAGGAGACCCTGAGGACAAGGCCAATTCAGGACAGCAGAAGCTTTTTCTGGATCCATATGCAAACCGGAGTCAGAGATGATGTTTCCCAGGAAGGGCAAAAAAAAAACTGTTTGAAGATACATTTCTCTAATTTAGCATACAGTCTATTCTCCCTCAGTCTCTGTAGAACTTTATGCACCTGTTTTCTGTGATTAGAAAAGTCAGGGGAGTAGATTAAAATGTCATCAAGGTACACTATTATGCAGGAATACAGTAGATGTCTGAAGACATCATTTATAAATTCCTGAAAGATTGCAAGTACATAACAGAGGCCAAAGGGCATAACCAAGTATTCATAGTGGCCATAACGAGTGTTGAAAGCCATCTTCCACTCGTCGCCCTTACCGATTCGGATCAGGTTATACGCCTCTTGCAGATCCAACTTGGTAAAGATCCAGGCGCTACGAATGCAGTCGAAAAGTTCAGAGATTAGAGGCAGAGGAAAGTTGTTCTTTACAGTAGTCTTATTTAGTCCACGATAGTCTAAGCATGGTTGCAGAGAGCCATCTTTCTTTACCACGAAGAAGAAGCTGGCTCTCGCCAGAGAAGTGGACTATCGGATGAACCTCCTATCAAGGTTTTGTTTAACGTACTCTTTCTCGTGGGGGAGAAGTACCAGGGAGTAAATCAATTGGGCAAACATAAGGTCAATGAGGAGGCAGGGTCTCAGCTTTTTTCTTGCAGAATACATCGGCAGAGGTCCAGACAGACTTGCGGGCACCAGAAGAGGAGATGCTGGGCGAACCTCAGACAGGCAGGTAGTATGGCATTGAGGCGTCCAACGAAAGATACTCCCATTGTTCCATTCCAGGACAGGAGCATGCTTTCGAAGCCAGGGCAGTCTCAGAAGTACAGAATCAGTGGAGTCAGGCAGAAAGTAGAAGAGGATCTCCTCAGAGTGACGCACCCCAACTTACAACTTGATTGGAGTAATCAAATACTGTATAGGTTTAGGCAAACACAGTCCATTTACAATAGCTGCAATTACTGGCTTCGTCAGACGGGAGGTTGGTATCTGGAACTGAGTCACTAGAGGTTGATTCACAAAATTCCCGGCGGTGCCGGAATCCAGGAAAGCCGATGCAGGAACACTGGACTTGCCAAAGGACAGGACCACTGGAAGCAGAAGTTTGGGAGAATTTTCATTTTCTCCTAGGGTAATTTCTCCCAACGAATCTAGGCGCTGAAGTTTTCCGCCTTCTGGGGACAGGTACAGACTATGTGACCTTTCCTCCACAGTACAGACATAGGTTTTCTGCTTGACGTCTTTGACGCTCCAAATCTGTGAGCTTCAGATGTTCCACCTGCATTGGCTCTTCAGGTGGTATCACAGGAACAGTCTGATCAGGCTTCTGGAAAACTTGAGCACGTCTTGGAATTCTCTTCGCTCTGGCGGCTTGAGAAAACCGCTCCAGGAAACGCACATCAATGCGAGTAGCCAGGGTGAGTCCAGAGAGACAGGAAGGTCTTTTCCAGTGAGCTCGTCCTTAAAGGAGTACTCTGGTGCAGAGTATTCCTGCTTCGTCCTGCCCGGGCATTTTTCTTTGCAGCCCGGGCAGGACGGAGCAGAAATACTCTGCACCAGAGTACTCCTTTAATGCAGTCACTGAGACCCTCCCAGAAGACAGCTTGCTGGGCCTCATCATTCCAGGACAACTCAGCAGTCAAGGTGTGGAACTGGATTGCATACTGTTCCACGGTCATGGATCCTTCTCTGAGGCGGCGGAGAGCAGAGGCAGCAGGCGAGGCACAGCCTGGTTACTCAAACAGTTTGGAAAATAGACAGAAAATTCTGAAGGCTTGTAATCTCAGGACCGCTATGCTCCCATATTGGATTTGCCCAGGCTAGAGCCTCTCCCGAAATTAGTGAGACAATGAATGCTACCTTCGTTTGTTCACACCAGAACTTGTCACTCTGCAGTTCAAAGTATATCAGGCACTGGTTCAGAAAACAACGGCAAGACTTTGGATCTCCACTGTATCGCGGAGACAACGGTAACAGAATGCTGGATCCACCATGTTGGGAACATGTTGCTTCGGGAACCATAGGAGTTGCTGGGACTTCTGGTGCAGCTAGAACAGAAATAAGCAGATCATCCAGATGGGTAGAGATTGAGTTCATAAACTGCAGCAGTTGCTCTTGGCGATCATTTGTTGCGATCGCTTGATGTTGTAGCTGCTCATACGCAGACTGGGACTTGCCAGTGGGGTCCAAGGCCTGATCTTACTATAATGCTTCACGGGGTGTGAACCCTCTGTGTCACTTACAGAGTTCTTTTTAGCCAAATCCTGATCGTGAAAGAGGCCTTGGTTTGTGACAGCTGGCTTTAGCAGGACAGGAACTCTGGATGTAGAGATCACAGCAGAAGGAGCAGGCTGCCACCAGATGGTGTTGGTGCAGGAACAGCAGGGTGTAGCAGAGCTGTAAGTGTTCAGCTGTAGGTTGTAGTAAAAGGTCGCAGCAGAGTAGGGGCGCGTGGCAGAAGGAGTCCCAGCGAGAGGTCTGAGCTCCCAGTGTCAGCTAGCGATCGTGTCCCAACCAGCAACCATCCTTGATTGGTTAACTCGGTCATTCATTTCATCCCAAGTGACATCCGACACCCCCAGTCAACAGTAAGTGGGTTCCTCAGACTGTTCCCTCACGCAGAGAAGTATTGTATGCAGTGGGCTCAGCTCCACTGTATAGCAAGGACAGTCAGCAGCTATTGCCCAGCCAAGATGTGGAGAAGACATCCACCGCTTCCTCCGCTTGGTGGGAAAGTAGTGATGAGGAGAGTAGTGTGGGAGGTGGTTTTGTGAGCGTTCAGGCTCCTGAAACAGACACCATTGAGGAACTTGAAGATGACATCAGTGACGTTCAGACAACTCGATGATGATGAAGCCGATCACACTTGAGAGCCGGCTGCAGAATGGGCTTCATCATCATCAGGAGAAGAGGGTGGAAGGTTGCCCGTGAGGCAGCAGCTGAGCCAGCAAGGTGGTAGCATGGTTGGGAGTCAGCAGGGTGGCAGCAGTGGGAAGTCTGGAACCAAACATGCCCGGGGTGGACCACCTGCTTTGTGGCAGCCTACCTGCCCGGGAGGTAGTGGAGCAGGGGTACCTGGAGTCCATGGCAGTAGCTGTAAGTCAGTGCGGACTGTTGGGGGGGAAATCAGCTACTCGGCGGTGTGGCAGTTTTTTGTCAAGCATCTGTAGGAGGTTAACATGGCCACATGTAAGATATGTTGGCAGAAGGTGAAGCGTGGCTAGGGTCTCTATGTTGGCACCATGGCCCTGTGTCAACATATGCAGTTCCACCATAAAGCGGCCTGGGAGAACCATAGCTCCGATGTGGTGGTCCAGCCTGCTGCAGCAACCGCTGCATCACCCAGTGGCATGCTGCTCCCTGTTTGAGCCAGCCAAAGCTCCACCACCTCAGCTGAAGTGAGCTGTCTGTCATTCCCATCTTCTGTTGGTCCAGATGCTCCTGCACCTCCTACTTCGAGTCAGTCATTTCGGCAGCAATCCATCATCGAAGGGATTTCCAAGAGACAGCAGTATGCGCCCACTCATCCAACGGCGCAGAAGCTGAATGTGCTCCTGTCCAAGTTGCTGGTACTGCAGTGCCTCCCTTTTTAAGTGGTGGAATTTGCACCTTTCAGAGAACTGATGGCTTGTGCCGAGCTGAGGTGGAGAGTCCCAAGCCGTAATTTATTTTCAAAAAAGGCAATACCAGCCCTGAACAAATATGTAGAACAGAAGGTGGGCCAGTCCTTAAGCCTGTTGGTGTGTGCCAAAGTGCACGGCAGCACAGATGTGTGGAGCTGTAACTATGGTCAGGGACAATACATGTCCTGTAAGGCCCACTGGATGAATGTGGTTCCTGTACAGCCACACCAGCAACTTGGCTAGGTCACGCTCTCACAACGTTGGTCCTGCGACAGTGTCTGCCTCTGCCTCCTCATACTCCACCATGTCCTCAGCCTCCACTGCATGGAAAAGTCACAGCATACCATATGTGCAGGGCACATGGTTTGCCATGGCGAAGGGAATCCCACAGGGGTGGAACTGCTCAAAGTCAAGAAATCAAATCATGGCTTTCTCCGTGACAACGAAAAATGGGAACCATGGTGACAGACAACAGGAAGAACTGTGTAGCAAATGGGTGGTTTTTATACTCAGCTAACAGGAGAGGAGGAGTAGGAGCAGCCAAAGGAGCTACAGGGTGATGAGGAAGACGAGAGAGAGGACCTAGACACTCTGTGGCAGTATGCATGCAGTGGAGATGGAGGCAGGGAGTCCCTCCGAGTCACTTGCACAAATAGCACGATGCATGCTCACTTGCTTGTGCAGTGACTGCCGCATTGTCACCATTCGGCAGGGGGATGAATTCTGTCTCTCCACCTTGTTGGACCCTCGCTACCTGCACAAAATGGGGGGCTTTTATACACTGTAAGGATTCCTCCCTGGGGATAGCTCTGGGATCACCCTGGAAACCGCCACGGGACACGTTTCCTCTCAATAAACCAGCAAACAACAGTTCCTAATGCAAGTCTGGCACCTTGCCAGCTTTATTAGACAGGTTGTAGGAAAAATAAACGTAAAGCAGGAACCAAACAAAATCCTAGACCGTCTGGTCACTAACTAAATAGATCAGCATTCCCTGACTAATAACTGGTGAGCTTCTCCAGTTAAGCTTATGCCTCCTGCAACCTTCTTCTCACAGTTTACACCACTCTTTGGGCCACTCAGAGCTCGGGATGTGTGTTCCTCATCAGGACCCGTGTGTCTCCCCTACAGCCAGCTTGCTGTTTCCTAGGGAGAGCCCAGACTACACTGTTTCTTTTCCTTATATGCACACCTCCCTTCTCTGCTGCCTCATTAATTAGGCCACAGGTGGAGGTTTCTCCAGGGTGAGCCAGGGAAATACACCCTTCCCTGCCAAAGGTTCAACTCAGGTCACACCTCTCCAATGCCAGATTTTTCACCTTGGTCTGTGCAGGGCTCTTGACACTAGGTGTGGACAAGGCAGATGCTCCTGGCCTTTGTCTTCTTCTGTCACCGATGTGGCCATCGCCCAAGCTTTGCTGGTGGCCAATCAATCACTCAATCACACAATCAATCACCGGTTTGCAGGACTTCTTCAGTTATGTTAGGTTGAGCTTCTGCCTCAGAGAACCTCTCGGCCTCAGCAACTTCACTTATCAATGTCCTTATCTCTGCAGCTTCAGAGGACCTCCCATATGTTTTGCCTCAGTCTCAGCTTCAGAGGAGTTCTCATATGGCTTATTCTCATGGTGTTCAGACTCCGCTACTTTTAGAGAAAGTATCCCTGTTTCCAGTAGTTTTTGCCCCACAAGCAGCCTTTCTTCTTTTACTCTGACGGCTGTGGTTTTGGCCTCAGTTTCCATTTGAGACACTTTTAGCCTCTCTTTAGCCAGTTCTGCTACAGCTTGGTCTCTGCTCTCTTTTAGGACCTTCATGTTTCCTTCCAGCTTTAAATATTTCAGCTGCTCACTCTTGAGCTTAGCCGAGTTCATCTTCTCACTGTCCAGCAACTCTGTCAAGTTTTTGACAGTATCTTCCAGGGGCAGCAGTTGTTCTCACAACTGCTCATTGTCTTTTAGCAGAGCCTTTTGTTCGGAGAGTTGCGTTCCCAGCAAATCCAAGGTAGCTGCGTGAGACTTAATGTGCGTTTCATTCCGCGCCTACAGGCTTTGCACCTTATGAGCCATTATCACTTTCTCCTTCTCCAGCTCTTCCATGACTACCAGCCTAGCCTTGTGATCACTCCATAGAGCCTGATATGCACCATGCAGAACACTCACTTCTTCTTACTGGAATGAGATCTGTTTGGCCAGACTCTCCAATTCACTCTCCTTGCTGGTCAGAAGACCCTGGGAGCGGGACAGTTCATCCTGCAGAGCCACAAACTCACTTTTGTGGTGCTCCATGTCTTTTTTTTTTAGCTGAAGCTTCACTTCCTGCTCTTTCTTTAAGTCTGCAAGCGTTTTTTTCCTTCTCTTCTGTCAGGTGCTGTACCTCTTCTTCTTTTTGTGCCAGTTTAGCAGAAACCATCTGTAAGGTTTCTTCCAGATTCTGGATCTGCTCCCGTTTCTTACCAAGACCAGCTCGTTTTTTCCAAGACCTCCTCACTCTCGCTGTGGGACCTTGAGACATTCTCTTGTCCTCTGAACGTCACCTGTCCTTGGCCTGTCTCTTCCTTCAATCCAACTTGTTCCAACTCTTCTCCATCTTTAGGAGAAGTCTCCCCCTTTTCAGGGGTATTGGCCACTTGGGCCTCCGGGTAGTTTCTGAACAGTTTCTTTGGACTGTCTCTCTGCTCACTGGCTGACTTTTCTTTCACCTCAACACAGTCTATCAGCAGCCCAGCAGAAACGACTAGGGCTCCTGGGTCTGCAACAACATCTGGTCCAGTGGTTCGACTTGCCTTGTCTCGATCCCTCTCTGGTCCAGACGCCACATCTCCTTCACTCAGGACTCTGTCTGTGACAGTAAGTGCGGCACCCAGCTCCACATGTACTCTCTTCAGTAGTTCTGGATTATCCACAGACATCTTTGGTGTCCTAGCACCGTATTTCATACTGTGTCTTGGTAATTAATCCCCAAATTTAGAGTCCCTAGGACTGTCGGAGTTCGCTTTCCTCATTTAACCCCTAGTCACCCCTTAGTCAATTAATATTTGTATATGGTAATACTCACTGTTTTAGCGTTGCAGGACCTGCGGGTCATGTGACCGGGTTGCAGAACTCTATCGTTTTTGCTTAAGGACCTTTGGTGGTTTTGGACATGTGATCACCCACAATCCATTGTAACGGTGAGTGACAGCTGATTGGACCAATCCAAAACGGCCAGCCCCTGCCCATATAAGGGAGCTTCGCCATCTTGTCACCCTCTTGGGTTGCTGACTTTGGACGAGGTAGGACCTCTGCAGCTTACAAGACAAATTACTAGGCCCAAAGCCTTGCGGCTTAGGCCTGCTCTAGTGACGGATAGTTCTTACAATTCCCCGTTATCTCCGCAAGATCTCCGGACCTAATCCAACCCCTAAATCCGGCGGATCTATGCAAATACAATTCTCAAAATCTAAAGGTAACTTTCCGGTCCTAAGCATCTGTCAATCACTGCTGTGCTGTTTGTAAAGACTCTGTAAAGACTGTTACCCTTACTGCATATACAGAAAATCTTCAGTAAAGATTCCTGCAAGTTTTAAGTTCAACACCGTTGTGGACAATCTATTTATTTCACACTCACCTATCGCTCTTGGGAAGGGTGGCGATAGGCCCAGCATCACTACAGAGTTTTAACCCTCACCCTGGCATAACAAGTGACAATGGTTAACAGCGCCCTTTTTTATATAGAACTGCAACACCCCTACTGCCCTATAATCCCAGGCATACCACATCTCTGTAGCTTCTTTTCCAGTCACCTCTTGGACTTGACTTGTGGACTGTTCTTCAGCTCCCCTAGTGGTCTGACAGACTCTTATCTGACATATACATAGTGTCTGCTGACAGCCTCTGCTGATTAACTTTCAACTAGCATATGGTGCAGGTCCAATGTTGTGAGTCTATCAGGTGTTCCTGCTCTAGTCACCTGACAGTCTTCCCATAACTGTTGAAAAAACAGAAAATCCTTCCCCAGTACTACATCATACTCCCAGGATGGCTCTATTGCAACCTTGTGACTTGCAGTACCATAGGGAGTAGAAATACAGACATTTACAGTTTTAGAACCCCAAATACAGGCCTGCATAGACACTATAACAGGGTCTGGGTTTCTGCAACTGGCCTTTACCAGACTTATTATACTTATTAATCATCTTTTTACCTTTTACTACCAGCTCACACAGGTTTTCTTTTGTCCTGTCAGAGTTAGCAGCAGTACACTTTATTTACGAGCACATAAGCTTGAGTTTTTCACAAAAAAACATTATCAGACTGCATGGGTTCACAATTTACAGCACGGTTCACACAGTCAAGTAGTGACACACCAGTCTTCATTAACTGAGGAACCTTTGTGTGCGGTTTCTCTGGTGCACTTTAGTCATCCCACAACTGCCAAAAATATGGAAAGTCTCTGCCCTGTATAATTTCTACCGTAAGCTCGGCACACACTCCCATAATATGGTTCACTGTCCCAAAACAGGTTTCATAGTCTGTTTGAACATTCTTACGAGGCTCTGGTTGGGACTTCCCAAACGGAATGATGTCCGGCACGATTCTGGAAACCGCCTGGTAACAGTCCATTTCCACAAGCAGTGGGATTCCACCCACCAGTAACTCACGGGTCCTCACATCCGTCTTGGCGACCACCGGTTGTGGCCCACGTCGGTTGCTCCTAGCAACGGCCTTTTGACGTCGACCCATTTGCTTGATGCGATATGTTGCCCCAAGCAACATTTTCCCCACAGGCTCAGTCCTGCACTTGTACTCGACAGCTGGGCTCATCCGACTTGCAACATGAAAGGTGGGTTGCTCCTAGCAACGGCTTTACTGCAACTAGACCGTTGGTTGCCCTTAGCAACGTGATGCCCGCATCCTCCACTGATGTAAGGATTCCTACCTGGGGATAGCGCTGTAATTGACACAGGACACATTTCAAACTGGCAAATAACAGTTCTTAATGCAAGTCTGGCACCTTCCCAGCTTTATTAGACAGGTTGCAGGAAAAATAAACATAACGCAGGAACAAAACAAAATCCTAGACTGTCTGGTCACTAACTAAACAGATCAGCATGCCCTGACTAATAACTGGTGAGCTTCTCTAAGCCAGTTAAACTTATGCCTCCTGCAACCTTCTACTCACAGTTCACTCCACTCTTTGGGCCACTCACAGCTCGGGTTGTGTGTTCCTCAGCAGGACCCGTGTCTCTTCCCTTCAGCTTGCTGTTTCCTAGGGAGAGCCCAGACTTCACTGTTTCTTTTCATTATATGCACACCTCCCTTCTCTGCTGCCTCATTAATTAGGCCACAAGTGGAGGAGTCAGGGAAATACACCCTTTCCTTGCAACAATATCACAAAACCCACTGAGAGGGGTGGACAAACTGACCTACTACAGAGAGATCCTACTTAGTCAGTTGGTCGATGCCTATCTGCGCCATCGTCCATCCTCACAGGTCTTACTTGGGGGGGGGGGGGGGCCTCTGCGCTCACCTCCCACTGCCATGGCTGCTGGGAAGTAGTGGGGTGGCAGGAGCAGTACCAACTCCATCCGCAGCAGCCTTAGTCTACAGTCGCTGATGAGTAGCTTTCTTCACCCACATAGTGAAGCAACTAATCAGCAGCAGCAGCAGGTAGACCTTGAGTAGGACCTGAACCAACAGGTGGTGGCATACTTGGTGGCAGTTCCTTAAGTCTTCCACCATCTTCAAGACATCCTAAAAAGGGCAAGGAAAGTTTGCATGCACTTCAGCCACAAAGCACACCCTCCTTAAGCTGCTCATTGTCATATATTAGCTCTGGAATTACCACAAGAATCCAAGGAAACAGGTTGGAGCAATAAAAATAAACCATAACTGATTAAATGACACATTTGCGGTTTCATATGCAGTTTTACAGTGCCAGCATTGTTTACTTACACGTGCATGGCTTAATATTTAAGACATGCATATGATACTGGCAGGATCTACCCAGTAGCCCTCCTGGGTCAGGCCTGCACCACTGAGAGGGAGGACAAACTGACACATTACTCTGTCATTGTGCCGCTCTGCGCCTACATAGGCTGCCACCACCTCCAGACTGTGTCATTGTGCCGCCATATGATCTCATGCTGCTGGTGGCACAGTAAACTCGTTAATCTCTTTGAACTCTTCAATTGACATCTCAAAAATCTCTTTAATCTCTTCAATTGTGATGCCATATGGTCTCCCGACCCTGCTGCCACATCCAGACTCTTCTTTTAATAACATCTCATAAAATGACACCAATTAGTGCTCAAAATATCCTCTCACCAAAAAAAACAAATTATTAAGACTGACCAGGTTGTCAGTAATCAAACATAGGTCGTTGCCTATAGCAACCTATATATAAGCATTAGGTAGATCTACTACATCGACCAATTCAGACGACTTAGAACACCAACATATATAGCTTCAAATCAGTCATCCATTTAAGGCTGTATGCCCACAGATGTGAGAAATATTCAGATGAATGTGGATTTAATAATGATCTCATATAAACTCTCATGAATGTGGATTTAATAATTATCTCATATAAACGCTCAACGCATTTCTATCACAATAATGTGACGTCCTCAGGAGAGATAGATATACCGCTATCAAATTCATAGTATGCAAAAATATATAGATAAATATTCTTATTTAGACACAGGCATATAGGTCAGACAGTCCAGCAGGGGTCACGTCTCCTTCATACAGGTCCATTCCCCACAGTTTAGTTTCGATTCCTTTCGCCTGGTCAGGATCCTTGGACGGAGCAACACCCGCAGTGGCGGGGAGCCGGCTTGTTTCTGCGGCTTCCTGTGCCTCCGTCCGACGTGGGCTGTGGGCATACAGCCTTAAATGGATGACTGATTTGAAGCTATATATGTTGGTGTTCTAAGTCGTCTGAATTGGTTGATGTAGTAGATCTACCTAATGCTTATATATAGGTTGCTATGTTTGATTACTGACAACCTGGTCAGTCTTAATAATTCGTTTTTTTTGGTGAGAGGATATTTTGAGCACTAATTGGTGTCATTTTATGAGATCTTATTAAAAGTTAAGTATTAGGCACTCTCCTCCTTTTTAAGTTTATAGTTATATTTTTGATTATTCTATGCTGGGAGATTATTGACCCCCTTTTGTACACATCCAGACTCTGTCATTATGCCGGTCTGCGGCAGTGATTCTAATAGCGACGCCTGTAATCTGCATGTCATACTGAATAAAAGTATTATTTCACTACCCCAGAACACTCCCTATGCGTGTTACGGCAAGGGAAAGTGTTCTGCACCCCTATTGCAGCTCTCTGTAGTCCGTAAATAGCTGTTTTTAATAGAGATTCGACACAAGTATATTCAGATCGAACTGAATTTTTTCGGAACATTCGTCAAATCAGCGCGGATCAAATTTTTGAAAGATTTGCCCATCTCTACTTGACAGTATGGACTTAGTGTCCGTAGGAGGAATAGCAGTTGATGAACGAACAGTGTTAGCTTAAATTGATGTACAAGTGTTATATCCTACATTATTCCACACAATTGTTGACTATGGGCATTTTAGAACTAGAGGCATGCAGTTAAAGGGGTTATCCAGCATAAGGTGATTTTAGTACATACCTGGCAGACAGTAATGGACATGCTTAGAAAGGATCTGCGCTTGTCTTGGACTAAATGGCTATGCTGTGAGATTACCATAACACTGTGGCTAGCTTTCTGTGAACTTGTATTTCCTGTTTTCTGTTTTCTTGTTTGCCTACAAATCCCATGATACCATTTTCCTCCTTCCCACACATCAGCTACCCCACCCATTGAAACTAAATGAGCTGCAGACCTGTGGTCTTCAATCAGGATGCCTACAGCTGTTGCATTAGTTGCAGATTGATCCCTCCACCCATTGAAGCAGACAGGCTCCCTGTCATCAGCTGACTAGTGAGTCAGGTCTCGACCGCAATGCAAGCTGGGAAAAATTCAGAGACAGCAGTAATTTTGTATGCTGTTAAAAATAAATATTGGGGTAAAAATCACATAAGAATTGTGAGAAAACTGTCACACACAGGTAAAGACACTATATTATGAACTACATTAACTTTACAGCCCCTGTAGCACAGTCAAATAAAAAAACTTCCCGGAATACCCCTTTAAGTCCACACAACAGTTTCCTTCTCACACTAGAGATGAGCGAATTTTTGAAAAATTTTATTCAGCCGATTCGCAGAATTTTCTGAAAAAAAATAAATAAAATTGGTTCAGTCTGAATTTATTCGCGACAAATCAATATAAAAAAACAGCTATTTCTGGCTTACAGAGAGGCACAATAGTAGTGTAGAACACTTTGCTTTGTCCTAACACGCATAGGGAGTATGCTGTTTTAGCAAAATAATACTGTTATTTAGTACATGCCGATTACATAATACATGCCGATTACAGGCATCGCTATTAGAATCACTAAGGCAGAGCGTTTGGATGTGGCAGCATATGGCGTCAAAATTGAAGAGAATAAATAGATTTTTAATGTAATTTTTATTTTATTTAATTAGGATTTATCTACATTTTTTGAGAACCCATTATGGTGAGCATCGAGCTGGCGGTTTGCCGCGAGACGAGCTACCACCTCTTCCTGCCCGTGCCTCTCAGTGCCCTCGGCCCCCCCCCCAACACTTACTCTTTGTGGAACTGCAAATATTTCATTTAATCAGTTATGGTTCATTGTGATCGCTCCATCCTATTTCATTGGATTCTTGTGCTAATTTCACAGCTACTTTATGACATCGACGACCACAGAGCCTCTATCTTGAAAAGATTAAATCGATTTTTGAAATTTAAATTAAAGATTTTGAAATTAAAGATTTTGAAATTGAAATTTAATATTACATTCCCAAGTTTTAATGTCCCGGGCCCAGGCGTTTACTTTGAATAAATAGTTTGGTTCCAAAGGACCAAATCTAACCGGAGTCACATGTCACATAGCGGCACAATGACAGAGCTTGGAGGTGGCATCAGTATGAGGAGACCATATAGTGGCTGAATGACACAGCCTGGAGTTTGCGGCAGCATGAGGAGAACATATAGTGGCTGAATGACACAGCATGGAGGTGGCGGCAGCCTGAGGAGACCATATAGTGGCTGAATGGCACAGCCTGGAGGTGGCAGAAGCATGAGTAGAACATATAGTGGCTGAATGGCACAGCCTGGAGATGGCAGCAGCAGCATCAGGAGTCCACAAAGTGGTGCTGTAGGTGGCAATACCAGTTCCCGGTGATGAAGGTGGGTGAACAAAGGTCTGATGCAGAGGAATGTTTGTAACTGGGGAGCAGCGCCTTAAATCTGTTTGGCACTATCCATATTTGTGAAGTGTTGGTGTGGCACCATGGTCAATCTATTCTGTTGCATCTGGCATTGGTGGGTGGAAATCCTGGCTGATCCATGCCTGATTCATCTTCACAAAAGGTCAGTCTCTCCACATTTTTCGTGGACAGACGAGTTCTCCTTGGGGTGACTAAGGCCCTGCCGCACTAAACACCCGCTCTGATGGCACACTTCTGGCCGGGCAGGACAGCTTTTCCAGGGCAAACTCTGCTAGTTGTGGCCACAAATCAAGTTTGGCTGCCCAGAAGTCCAGCGGATCTTCAAGGTGTATTGGAAGGGACATGTCAAGGTATGCCACTACCTGCTGGTTCAGGTCCTGCTCCAGGTCTACCTGCTGCTGAGGAGTTGCTTTACTATGCGGGTGAAGAAAGATACTCATCAGCGACTGTAGACTCAGGCTTCTGCTGACGGAGCTGGTACTGCTCCTGCCACCCCACCCCTTCCCTCCCCAGTAGCCATGGCAGTGGAAGGTGAGCGCAGAGTGCCCATCGAGTCAGTCCTGCGAGAGGATACACAATGGCGCTGATAGGCAACGGCCAACTGACTATGTAGGATGAGAATTGGAAAAACAAAAACGAAAAACCTTTGGGTACTAGCGCTGCAGTCCTTATAGATGAAATTACAGGAGTCCAAATATAATGCGGATCCTGGGCAGGTCCATTTATTAACGCATCATCTTCTGTTTTTTTTTTTTGTTTCTTGTTTTTGTTCAATAAATGGATCTGCCCAGGATCCGCATTACATTTGGACTCCTATAATTTCATCTATAAGGACTGCAGCACTGGTACCCAAAGGTTTTTTGTTTTTCCACTTCTCATCCTTAATTTCACAGGACGACCTAGGTCAGCTCCTGCAACCCACTAGCTTGGCAGCAGTTCATCATCATTGGTATCCCAAATTATTGGGGTTATATGCCTGTTTTGCTCTACTTTGAGGTAAGCGGCCATCTATAAGCCCCGTGGGGTAATTCCCCACTCCCCTCATTTGTCCTGGGGTAATACACGAGGCGCTGTTTGTCGGTCCTTCTCTTTTTCTCTCCATACAGATTCATAACTGACTATGTAGGATGTCTCTGTAGTAGGCCAGTTTGTCTTCCCTCTCAGTGGGTGTAAAACATTTTGTGCCGGTAGCGAGGGTCCAATAAGGTGGAGAGCCAGAAGTCATCCCGCTGTTGAATGGTGACAATTCGGCAGTCACTACACAGGCAAGTGAGCATGCATCGTGACATTTGTGCCAGCGACTCGGATGGACTCTCTGCCTCCATCTCCAATGCATACTGCCACGGTGTGTCTGGATCCTCTGTCTCGTCTTCCTTATAACCCTCTAGCTCCTCTGGCTGCTCCTGCTCCTCCTTTCCTGTCAGATGGCTAGAAAAAAATGCCCATCTCTTGAAACCTTAACTGTGCTCCACTGTGCCCCTCCCCCTTATCCTCCTCCTCCAGTTCAGCCCCCACAAGTGGTCATGAGATGTAGGCGCCACGTCTCCATTGCCCTGACCAGCCATTGGAATGTTCATTCCGCAATCCTAGCGACTGACTAATAATGTGGCTTCCCCAAAGGGCCTGAGCAAATGGTAGGTGTCACGTATGAGCTGCCACTGGTTGACATTGAAGTTACACAGGGGAGTCCCCTATCCGCATGAATCATAAAGATATCGGTGATGGCTTTTCTCTGTTTGTATAGTCGGTCCAACATATGGAGGGTGGAATTCCAACGTGTGGCAACTACGCAAATCAGCCTATGTTGGGGGATACCGTTCTGACGCTGCAGCTTAAAGAAGGTGTGCTTTGCGGTGTACGAGTGGCTGAAGTGCATGCAAAGTTTCCTTCCCATTGTTAGGATGTCTTGCAAATGGGGGAAACACTTCAGGAACTGATTAATGACTAGATTGAACACTTGTGTCATGCACTAAGCATGGCTCAGCCTTGCTTGTCGCAGCGAAGACAAGATGTTCTTCCCGTTGTCAGTCACCATGGTTCCCATTTTCAGTTTTCGCGGAGTAAGCCATGCTCAGATTTCTTTATGAATTAAGCAGTTCCTCTTCTGTGTGTCTCCATTCGCCAAGGCAAACCATGGGAAGAGCAGCGTGACACCGCCGTGCCCTGCACACATGGTATGCTGAAGGGGCACTGAGACTTGTCTGTGCAGTGGAGGCTGAGAACATGGTGGAGGATGAGGAGGCAGAGTCACATACTGACACAGGACCGATGGCCTGAGAGCGTGGAGGAGAAGCGGCGTGACCTAGCCAAGTTGGTGTTGCAGTAACCACATTCACCCAATTGCTGTAAAGGACATGTATTGTCCCTGACCATAGTTACAGCTCCAGACATCGGCGCTGCCATGCACTTTGGTACACACCGACAGGCTCAAGGACTGGCCCACCTTCTCTTAAACAAAATTGTGCAGGGCTGTTTGATGAGTGGGCGCATACTGTTGTCTCTTGGACATGTTGACACAGGGCCGTAGTGCCAACATTGGCCACGCTTCACCTTCTGCCGACACTTCTTGCAACGGGCCATGTTGACCTCCTCCAGATGCTTGATGAAAAACTGCCACACCGCCGAGTAGCTGATTTTCCGACCAACAGTCCGCACTGATTGACTGCTACTGCTGCCGACTCCAGAAACCCTTGTTCCTCTACCTGCCTGGAAGGTAGGCTGTCGCAAAGCAGGTGGTCTACCACGGGCACGTTTGGCTCCATGTTGACTGCCAACCATGCTTCCACCTTGCTGGCTCAGCTGTTGCCTCACGGGCAACCTGCTACCCTCTTCTCCTGATAATGATGAAGCCCCTTCTGCACCCAGCTCCCAAGTGCGATCGGCTTCATCATCATCGAGTGGTGTCTGCACTTCATTGATGTTCTCCTCAGGTTCCTTAACAGTGTCTGCTTTAGGAGCCTGAACGCTCGGAACACCACCTCCCACGCCACTCCCCTCATCACTACTTGCCCGCCTAGCGGAGGTAGCGTCGGATGTCTCCTCCACTTCTTTGCTGGGCAGTAGCTGCTGACTGTCCTCTAGTAGAGCGTCCTCACTAAATAGTGGAGCTAAACCTACAGCATAAGATTCTTCTGTGGGGGAGGGAACAGCATAGTACAGAGGCAATGGGAGGACAAGGACTGCTCCCAGGCCATGCCAACTGAGGGTTGTGTCTGAGTAACCCACCAACTGTTGACTAGGGGTGTCAGATGTCACTTGTGATGAAGTGGATGACCGTGTTAACCAATCGATGACGGCAGATGGGTTGCTGGTCGAGACACAACCGCTAGCTGATACTGGGAGCTCAGACCTCTTACTGCGACTCCTGCTGCCACTCTCTCCTAGTCTGCTGTGACCTCTGCCTGATGAATTTAGGCCTCTGCCACTCCTCTGTGCATGCCCTAGCACTTCTCTGCCTGACATACTTAATGTGTATATGAGGGGAGTACAATGCGCTGTACTACGCTTAAAACAGTATTTGTCTACAACACCAGCAGGTGTGTACTTTTGGCTGGCCTTTCACAGTATCTAGGCCCTTAAGACTTTAACAGGAACAAAATGGTACACAACTTAGATGCACATTTGTGGTATGCACTTATGAGGGGAGTACAATGCGCTTCACTACGCTTAAAACAGTATTTGTCTACAACACCAGTAGGTGTGTACTTTTGGCTGGCCTTTCACAGTATCTAGGCCCTTAAGATTTTAACATGAACAAAATGGTACACCATTTAGATGTACATATGTGGTATGCACTTATGAGGGTAGTACAATGCGCTCCACCCTGCTTAAAACAGTATTTGTCTACAACACCAGCAGTTGTGTACTTTTGGCTGGCCTTTCACAGTAATTAGGCCCTTGAGACTTTAACAGGAACAAAATGGTACACCACTTAGATGCACGCACAGATTACACTTAATACAGGACAATACGCTTTTAGTGCTCTGCTCACCCTGACTGGCTACTATTAGCTTTTCAGTTGTTGTACACACCAGTGCTGCAGCACACAGTCTACTACACCCAAAATTGCACTTTGTCTCTCAATCTCACTCACTTTCCTATAAGTGCTTCTAGGCTGGATTTGGGCTTGAGGTGAATCTCTGCTGTAATACACCCCAAAATTGCACTCTCAATCTCACTTCCTTCCCTGTCAGTGCTTCTGGATTAGGGCTTGAGGCAAATCACTGCATTCATTGCAAATCAATTTTTTCCTGAAATTCTTAACAAATTCAGATTCAAATAACAAATTACATGATAATTCTTCTTTAAAGGGGTACTCACCTGGAATTTTTTTTTATATCAACTGGTGCCAGATTTAAACAGATTTGTAAATTACTTCTATAAAAAAATGGAACTGTACTTATCAGCTGTTGTATGCTCCACATGAAGTTCTTTTCTTTTTAATTTCCTTTCTGTATGACCTCTGTGCTCTCTGCTGACACCTTTGTCCATTTTAGGAACTGTCCAGAGCAGGAGTGGCTATGATGATTAGCTACTAATCTGGACAGTTCCTAAAATGGACAGAGGTGTCAGCTGAGAGCACTGTGGTCAGACAGATAGGAAGTTCAAAAAGAAAAGAACTTCCTGTGGAGCATACAACTGATAAGTACTGGAAGGATTAACATTTTTAATAGAAGTAATTTACAAATCTGTTTAACTTTCTGGCACTAGTTGATTTAAAAAAAAAATGTTTTCCAGGGGAGTACCCCTTTAACCCCTTAAGGACACATGACGTTCTCATACGTCTCCATGTCCGAGTCCTTAAGGACACATGACGTATGAGAACGTCATGTGTTTTGCCGGCCCCCCGCAACCATCTGGAGCGGAGCCGGCACCCGATGCCTGCTGAAATCGATCAGCAGGCATCGGGGCATATCGCCCAGGGGGGTCATGATGACCCCCCATGTCGGCGATCGCGGCGCATCGCTCGTCAATTCAGACGAGCGATGCGCTGCGATTCCGTTCCCCGCCGCTCGCCGGGCGGGGATCGGAGCCGGATGTCTGCTGATTTCTATCAGCAGACATCCTGGCAGTGTGCCGGAGGAGGTCCGGAGGACCTCCTTTACCGGCGATCGCTGCAGGACGCCGGTAACTACTAACCGGCGTTCTGCAGCGGTTCCAGGTCATCAGGGTCACGTGTGACCCTGTGACCTGGATATAGATGGTGACTGGTGGTGTAGTATACACCACCAATCACCATCCATGCTGTACTGGGGGCTGGCATTGTGGCCACCCCCTCAGTACAGTTGTGATTGGGTGGCCAAAGTGGCCACACCAATCACAATGTAATGGGAGGGGATCTGGTGGGCTAGGAGCACGTTGCTCCGTTCTGCCCACCATTCCACAGAGATCTGGTGTGCAGGACGGAGCCCCGTGCTGCCCACCATCCCCTCAGTAAAAAAAAAGTGCCCCTTGCCCCCTCTCTGTGGCCCCTTGGCACAGAAATCCCCAGGGATAGCTTTAGATTAGGTAGGGACAGGTTAGGGTTAAAAAAAAAAAATAGTTTTTAATTTTTTTTTTTTGGCGTACCTCAGTGGGTGTCCGTGGGTCCGTAGCACCTTTAGCTGCGTGACCCCGGCCCTGCTGGGTCGCTGCGGTCTGCCGTCAGCCTTTTTTTTTGGCGCAGATCTTTTTTTTTTTATTTTTTTCACTAAGCGTGTGTGCGGACCCTCTTAGTTATAAAAGAGCGGTCCGCCACCGTTTGTTAAAGCCCACCCGCCGCTGATCAGTCCCGTAGTACTGATCAGCGTTTTTTTTTGTGGTGCCGGCGCTTTTTTTCGGGTTTTCTAGCGTGTTTTTGCCCCCATAGGCGGTCCGTGCCACCAGTAGCAGGCGTGTACTGTGTGGCCGGACCGTACCTGTGTGTGCGGCGTGCCTCACCGCTGTCAGTGATTTATCACTGATCAGCTTTTTTTTTGTGGTAAAGGCACCTTTTTCGGTTAACGCGGATTTTTTTTTGCACCCATAGGCGGTCCGTGCCACCAGTAGCAGGCGTGTACTGTGTGGACGGACCGTACCTGTGTGTGCAGCCTGTCCCACCGCTGTCGGTGATTTATCACTGATCAGCGTTTTTTTTTTTGGTTCAGACGGGTGCATTTTTTTCGGGGTAAAGCGTTTTTTTATTTATTTTTTCCGGTTTTTTGTGTGGGGGTCTGTGAACAAGCCACCAGCCACTGTCCTGGGCTGAGTGGCTGGACCCCCCACTGACTTCTGCGCCCCCTGCCGCCACAAGCGCTAATCAGTGCGCACACCACTGATTAGATAAACGCTTATTTTTTTGGTGCAGGGTTTTTTTTTGCGCTAGAAGTCCCCCTTTTTTTTAAAAGTCCCCTTTTTATTTTATATTTTTTTCTGTTAGGGCGGGTTAGTTTAGTTAGGTTAGGCTAGGGCGGGTTAGGGCGGGTTAGGGAGGTAGTATCGCACCACACCACACGCAGCACACACACCAATAAAGTTTCCCCCCCCCCACACACACATACCCGTATCCCCATTAGAGTAGGGAAATGGCCCGCAGAGTGTTTTCGGCGGAGGAGGCATATGACCTAATTGCCTCCGACTCTGAAAGCATCTCAGAGGACGATGAAGACCCCACCTTCCTTATTTCATCGTCCTCCTCATCATCTAGTTCAGATGATGAGCCACCAAGGCGGCGAACTCGCCGCCATGCGGTGCCGCAAACCTCCTCTGTCCTTGAGCCTGTGCCCCATGCTAGTATGAGTCCCCCTGGCGCTCATACTAGTGAAGCCAAGTACCTCGTACCGGAGAACTTGACTGGGCTGAGCCAGCGGACCACGAGCCCGTGATTCCTGAGTTTGTTGGCGACTCAGGAATCAAAATTAACATCGCCGGGTTCACTGAAAAGGACTTTTTCGGTCATTTTTTCAGTGACGACTTTGTTAATTTGATGGTTACACAGACGAATCTGTACGCCCAACAGTTCGTCGCCGCTAACCCGGGCTCACTTTTAGCTAGACCCGGCGGCTGGACTCCAGTCGATGCAGCCGAAATGAGGACCTTTTGGGGCCTTGCGCTGCATATGGGTATAGTTAAAAAACCCTGTGTCAGGCAATATTGGAGTGGGGACGTCTTTTACCAGACACCCCTCTACAGTATGGCCATGACACGTTCCCGGTTCGAGGCCATTCGGAGATGTTTGCATTATGCTAATAATGCGGCATGTCCCCCCCGAACTGATCCCGCGTATGACCGCCTGTATAAAATCAGGCCGGTCATCAATCACTTCGGGGCCAGATTTTGGGAGGCCTATGTCCCGGGGCGGGAGGTCTCTATTGATGAGTCGCTCATCAGCTTCAAGGGGAGACTCAGCTTCCGGCAATACATCCCGACCAAGCGAGCGCGGTATGGCGTGAAGATGTATAAACTTTGCGAGAGTACCTCCGGGTACACTTGCAAGTTTATGGTGTATGAGGGACGAGATTCCCGCATTGAACCCCCAGATTGTTCCCCCACTCTGGGTGTTAGCGGGAAAATCATTTGGGGCCTTTTGCACCCATTGCTAGATAAAGGTTACCACCTTTACGTGGATAACTTTTATACTAGTATCCCTCTCTTTTCATCCCTCGCCGCCAGATCCACGGTCGCTTGTGGGACAGTCCGGAAGAATCAAAGAGGCCTTCCGCCCCATCATTCCCTACATGCTCCTATCCCCCGGGGTGAGTCCCGTGCCTTTTCCCATGAGAACCTGTTGTTGGTCCGGTATAAGGACAAGAGGGATGTCCTTATGCTCACCACAATTCATGGGAATGGCAGCACCCCTGTCCCTGTGCGAGGTACCGCGGGACCGGTCCTCAAGCCCGATTGTATTCTGGACTACAATCGGTATATGGGGGGAGTTGATCTTTCTGATCAAGTCCTCAAGCCATATAATGCCATGCGGAAAACACGCGTATGGTATAAAAAGGTTGCGGTCTACATGGTACAGGTTGCCATGTACAACTCTTTTATACTGTACCAGAACGCTGGCAACACAGGGACATACCTGGAGTACCAAGAGGTAGTTCTAAAGGCCCTCATCTATGGTGATCGCCAAAGAGCGGGTCAGAGCACCTCTGGAACTTTAGGTCCCCGGATCGTCCCCGGCCAACACTTTCCATGTGTGATCCCCAACACTGGAAGGTCGGGACGAACCCAGAAAAGATGCAGAGTGTGTCACAGGAAGGGGAGACGGAGGGACACCACCATTCAGTGTGACACTTGCCCCGATCATCCGGGCCTCTGCATAGGCTGCTTCAGGGAGTATCACACTTCCATGGAGTACTAAATTTTCCATCCTTTGCCCTAAATTTCATTCCCCAGAATTCGGCTCCAATGTACCAGTCCAGGGTACATTATCTTCCAAATTTTAT
Source organism: Hyla sarda (assembly GCF_029499605.1). NCBI lineage: Eukaryota > Metazoa > Chordata > Amphibia > Anura > Hylidae > Hyla > Hyla sarda. The sequence goes on from NC_079190.1 coordinate 280,484,077, forward strand.
ACCAAAATACCCTACCCCCAAAAAATCAAACCCAAAACCTCTTTCCCAATGCCCCTCATAATATCTTTGTCCCCCAAAAATGGGTCATGGGACACAGAGTCAACAGCATTGGAGGTTTGCAGTTGCTTCAAATGCGCAACGCTCTCTCTCTCCACCTGAGCGGGTTGCGCATTTGAGGTAACAGAATAGGGACGGCCCCACATATCCCCTTCCCAGAATGATGATTCAGAGTATAGGGTTTGGGGCGGGCATCATTTTTACTTTTGGCTGTACTCTGGGTCATCATTCTGGGAAAATAATTGGCATATCAGTTCTAAAATTGCTATTTTTTCCCCCCCCATAGTACACTTCATCCATTCCTGGAAAATAAATGAAGGGAACACCCGTCTGTTCCAAATCTCCACTTCACCCTATACACCTTCCTTAGGGGGTGTACTGTTTGTAATAGGCTCACATGTGGGTGTTCCTTTCTTGTATTTTCCTCTGAATGTATGTAACTGTTAGGTCCGTAACAAACATCCGCCTCAAATGCAAAGAGTTCTCGCTGAGCTCTGTCGTATTTCCAGGCGACAATTCGGAGTCACATGTTAGTTGTTCCCAGAAAAATGAAGCAGAGTATAGGTTGAAAATTGCAATATTCAAAAGCTACCCTTCATCCATTCCTGGAAAATAAATTTAGGAAACACCTGTGCATTAAAAATGTCCTCTTTACCCCTATACCCATTCCTCAGGGTGGGTACTTTCTGTAATGGTGTCACATGTGGGTGTTTCATTTTTGTATTTTCCTCGGAATGTATGTAACCGTCAGCTACTGATATGCCAAAGGTCACAAATACAAAGTGACCTTTATGACTTCTGAGCCTTGTTGTGCGCCCGTCCAGCACGTTACCCCATATGTGGATGTATTTTTATAGTCAGGGGGAAAAGCCCTCCAAAATGTGTAACCCAATTCCTCATATTACCCCTTGTGAAAATGTTAATAATTGGGTAACCCCAGCATTTTACTGTAAAAAAATCTAATTTTTCAATTTATGGCCCACTTTTCAAAAAACCTGTGAGGTGTAAGTACTCACTGTAACACTGTTACGTTCCCCAAGGGGTCTAGTTTCCAAAATGTATGCCATGTTTTTTTTTTTTTTTTTACTGTCCTGGCACCATAGGGGCTTCCGAAATGCGGCATGTCCCCAGAGCAAAATTTGTAACTCCTCTTCTGAGACCTGTAGTGCGCCAGCAGAGCACTTTTCACCCCCATATGGGACGTTTTTAGAATCAGGAGAAATTGGGCTTCAAATTTTGGGGGGTATTTTCTGCTTTAACCCTTTGTAAAAATGTTAAATTTTTGGGAAACCAAGCATTTTTGGTAAAATTTATTCTTTTTTTTTTGCATATGCCAAAGTCGTGAAACCCTTGTGGGGTATTAAGGTTCACTTTACCCCTTGTTACGTTCCCCAAGGGGTCTAGTTTCCAAAATGGTATGCCATGTGTTTTTTTTTTGCTGTCCTGGCACCATAGGGGCTTCCTAAAAGAGGCATGCCCCCAGAGCAAAATTTGCTTCAAAAAAGCCAAATGTGACTCCTTCTCTTCTGGGACCTGTAGTGCGCCAGCAGAGCACTTTTCACCCCCATATGGGGTGTTTTCTGAATCGGGAGAAATTGGGCTTCAAATTTTGGTGGGTATTTTCTGCTTTAACCCTTTGTAAAAATGTAAAATTTTTGGGAAACCAAGCATTTTTGGTAAAATTTATTCTTTTTTTTTTGCATATGCCAAAGTCGTGAAACCCCTGTGGGGTATTAAGGTTCACTTTACCCCTTGTTACGTTCCCCAAGGGGTCTAGTTTCCAAAATGGTATGCCATGTGTTTTTTTTCTGCTGTCCTGGCACCATAGGGGCTTCCTAAATGAGGCATGCCCCCAGAGCAAAATTTGCTTCAAAAAAGCCAAATGTGACTCCTTCTCTTCTGGGACCTGTAGTGCGCCAGCAGAGCACTTTTCACCCCCATATGGGGTGTTTTCTGAATCGGGAGAAATTGGGCTTCAAATTTTGGGGGGTATTTTCTGCTTTAACCCTTTGTAAAAATGTAACATTTTTGGGAAATCAAGCATTTTTGGTAAAATTTATTCTTTTTTTTTTGCATATGCCAAAGTCGTGAAACCCTTGTGGGGTATTAAGGTTCACTTTACCCCTTGTTACGTTCCCCAAGGGGTCTAGTTTCCAAAATGGTATGCCATGTGTTTTTTTTTTGCTGTCCTGGCACCATAGGGGCTTCCTAAAAGAGGCATGCTCCCAGAGCAAAATTTGCTTCAAAAAAGCCAAATGTGACTCCTTCTCTTCTGGGACCTGTAGTGCGCCAGCAGAGCACTTTTCACCCCCATATGGGGTGTTTTCTGAATCGGGAGAAATTGGGCTTCAAATTTTGGTGGGTATTTTCTGCTTTAACCCTTTGTAAAAATGTAAAATTTTTGGGAAACCAAGCATTTTTGGTAAAATGTATTCTTTTTTTTTTGCATATGCCAAAGTCGTGAAACCCCTGTGGGGTATTAAGGTTCACTTTACCCCTTGTTACGTTCCCCAAGGGGTCTAGTTTCCAAAATGGTATGCCATGTGTTTTTTTTTTGCTGTCCTGGCACCATAGGGGCTTCCTAAATGAGGCATGCCCCCAGAGCAAAATTTGCTTCAAAAAAGCCAAATGTGACTCCTTCTCTTCTGGGACCTGTAGTGCGCCAGCAGAGCACTTTTCACCCCCATATGGGGTGTTTTCTGAATCGGGAGAAATTGGGCTTCAAATTTTGGGGGGTATTTTCTGCTTTAACCCTTTGTAAAAATGTAAAATTTTTGGGAAATCAAGCATTTTTGGTAAAATTTATTCTTTTTTTTTGCATATGCCAAAGTCGTGAAACCCCTGTGGGGTATTAAGGTTCACTTTACCCCTTGTTACGTTCCCCAAGGGGTCTAGTTTCCAAAATGGTATGCTTTCTTTTTTTTTTTTTTGCTGTCCTGGCACCATAGGGGCTTCCTAAATGAGGCATGCCCCCAGAGCAAAATTTGCTTCAAAAAAGCCAAATGTGACTCCTTCTCTTCTGGGACCTGTAGTGCGCCAGCAGAGCACTTTTCACCCCCATATGGGGTGTTTTCTGAATCGGGAGAAATTGGACTTCAAATTTTGGGGGGTATTTTCGGATTTAACCCTTTGTAAAAATGTCAAATTTTTGGGAAACCAAGCATTTTAGATATTTTTTTTTTTTTTTTTTACATTTGCAAAAGTTGTGAAACCCCTGTGGGGTATTAAGGCTCACTTAATTCCTTGTTACGTTCCTCAAGGGGTCTAGTTTCCAAAATGGTATGGCATGTGGGCGGTTTTAGCTGTTCTGGCACCATAGGGGCTTCCTAAATGCAACATGCCCCCCAAAAACCATTTCAGAAAAATATACTCTCCAAAATCCCCTTGTCGCTCCTTCGCTTCTGAGCCTTCTACTGCGCCCGCCGAACAATTAACATATACATATGAGGTATGTGCTTACTCGAGAGGAATTGGGCTACAAACACAAGTAAAAATTTTCTCCTTTTACCCCTTGCAAACATAAAAAAATTGGGTCTACAAGAACATGCGAGTGTAAAAAATGAAGATTTTGAATTTTCTCCTTCACTTTGCTGCTATTCCTGTGAAACACCTAAAGGGTTAACACACTTACTGAATGTCATTTTGAATACTTTGGGGGGTGCAGTTTTTATAATGGGGTCATTTATGGTGTATTTCTAATATGAAGACCCTTCAAATCCACTTCAAACCTGAACTGGTCCCTGAAAAATATTGAGTTTGAAAATTTTGTGAAAATTTGGAAAATTGCTGCTGAACTTTGAAGCCCTCTGGTGTCTTCCAAAAGTAAAAACTCGTCAATTTTATGATGCAATCATAAAGTAGACATATTGTATATGTGAATAAAAAATAAATTTATTTTGAATATCCATTTTCCTTACAAGCAGAGAGCTTCAAAGTTAGTTAAATTTTCGTCAAATTTTGGGATTTTTCACCAAGAAATGATGCAAGTTACCATAAAATTTTACCACTATGTTAAAGTAGAATATGTCACGAAAAAACAATCTCGGAATCAGAATGATAACTAAAAGCATTCCAGAGTTATTAATGTTTAAAGTGACAGTGGTCAGAATTGCAAAAAACGCTCCGGTCCTTAAGGTATAAAATGGCCTAGTCCTTAAGGGGTTAAAGTTAAAACGGTAGTGGGCATTCTCTGATTTAACTTTATTTTTCTGGTCCATAGTGAACATGGCAGCACCTCCAGAAAAGTTCAAGGTTGAAGAGCATAGAGTCCTTAATAATGAACAAGGTCATTCATATCATCATTCAGTAATTTTACTGCTCCCAGAATACATGAATATTAGAACAGGATCTCATGAGATGGAAGGATGTTTCAAGGGACTGTCCACATTGCGGACATATTTTAGGGAAGTTTGGCCTAAATTCACTAACGTTCTCAGTTGTAAATGCACCTTATAGATTATAAGGGGAAGATTTATCAAAACCTGTCAAGAGGAAACGTTCGCTTCAGATCGCTTCTTTCATTTCTCAGAGGCGTTTTCAAAAATGAAAGAAATGATCTGATTGGTTGCTATGGGCAACTCAGCAACTTTTCCTCTGGACAGGTTTTGATAAATCTCCCCCTCTATGATTAATGATACATTCAGCATGTTTTGCAGAGACTACTCTTTAAAGGGGTACTCCGGTGAAAAACTATATTTTTTTTAAATCAACTGGTGCTAGAACGTTAAACAGATTTGGACATTACTTCGATTTAAAAATGTTAACCCTTCCAGTACTTATCAGCTGCTGTATGCTCCACAGGAAGTTCTTTTAATTTTGAATTTCTTTTCTGTCTGACCACAGTGCTCTCTGCTGACACCTCTGTCTGTCTCAGGAACTGTCAAGAGAAGGATAGGTTTGCTATGGGGATTTGCTTCTGCTCTGGACAGTTCCTGAGACAGACAAAGGTGTCAGCAGAGAGCACTGTGGCCAGACAGAAAATAAATTTGAAAAGAAAAGAACTTCCTGTGGAGCATACAGCAGCTAAGTACTGGAAGGGTTAACATTTTTAAAGGGAAGTAATTTACAGATCTGTGTAAGGTTCTGGCACCAGATGATTTAAAAAAAATTGTTTTTCACCGGAGTACCCCTTTAAGTCCTTGACCTAAGCTTATGCCTTGGCTCCCTGAAATAATTTTTAGGGACCCTTCATCTAACTCTTACTCTTTCATGACTGCCGATGTGCACCATGACTTACAGGTATTTACCTGTCATTCTGAGTAATCTATCAAATTATTTTAAGCCTGCCTGCCACTCTTCTCTTTTTTCTCACCTTCTGTCACCCAACTCGCTGCCTCATTTTACAGCTTTTCCATGCTCCACATTTGTCCCAACAGGTGCCTGATGAGTAAATATCAGACTCTTTTCCATGTTATCAATGGATTTCAGTATTGCAACTCATTTCGAACCAGGGTATTGGCTTTTAAACACAACCCCTTAAGGACCGAGCCCTTTTTCACCTTAAGGACCAGAGCATTTCTGACCACTGTCACTTTAACCCCTTAAGGACGCAGGACGTACTCAAACGTCCCCTTTTCCGAGTCCTTAAGGACTCAGGACGTTTGAGTACGTCCTGTCCATTCCCGGCCCCCCGCCGCTAGCCGGAGGGGAGCCGGTGCCCGATGCCTGCTGAAATCGTTCAGCAGGCATCGGGGCATATCGCCCAGGGGGGTCATTATGCCCCCCCATGTCGGCGATGGCCGCAGATCGCTGGACAATTCAGTCCAGCGATCTGCGGCAGATTCCGGGTCAATCGGGTCTCCAGTGACCCGGTGACCCGGAATTACAGGCTGTTCGGGGCCGTCTCCGATGGCCCCGAACAGCCAGAGCCTGCAGGCATGAGGTGGCACTGGTGCCACCTCACGATCGCCCTGATTCGTCGGCCGACCAATCAGGGCGCCTGCTGCGGGTGTCACTCCCGCAACCCGCTCCGCCCCTCTTCCGGAGGACGTGAGCGGGTGCGGGACGTGCACCCCGGGTGCTGGGGACCCCGATCCCCGGCGTCAATGTTGGGATCGGGGCCCCAGGAGTGACGGCCGCGGCGGAGACGACGAGGGACTGACCTGTGCGGCGAGGATCGTTGGAGGTGAGTGACAGCCTCCTGCTGTTGCTTAGCAACAGCTCCCAGCATGCAAAAAGGGCATGCTGGGAGCTGTAGTTATGCAACAGCAGGAGGCAGACCACCACAACTCCCAGCATGCCCTTATGGGCATGCTGGGACTTGTAGTTTTGCAACAGCTGGAGGCACATTTTTTCTATGGAAAAGTGTACCTTCAGCTGTTGTGTAACTACAACTCCCAGCTTGCACCAACAGCTAAAGTGCATGCTGGGAGTTGTAGTAGTGCATCTGCTGGTTGCATAACTACAACTCCCAGCATGCTCGTTGGCTGTCGGTGACTGCTGGGAGTTGTAGTTTTGCAACAGCTGAAGGCACACTGAGTTATGTAGCAAACCAGTGTGTCTCCAGCTGTTGCATAACTACAGTCCCCAGCATCCCCAGCCAAAGTAGTATGCCTCCAGCTGTTGCATAACTACAAGACCCAGCATGCCCTTCCGCTGTCCGTACATGCTGGGGGTTGTAGCTTTTGCAACAGCTGAAGGCACACTGGTTGCAAAACACTGAGTTTGTTACCAAATTCTGTGTTTCACAACCAGTGTGCCTCCAGCTGTTAAGAAACTACAACTCCCAGCATGCACTGATATACCGTACATGCTGGGAGTTGTAGTTTTGCAACAGCTGGATGTTCCCCCCCCCCCCAATGTGAACGTACAGGGTACACTCACATGGGCGGAGGATTACAGCAAGTATCCGGCTGCAAGTTTGAGCTGCGGCAAATTTTCTGTCGCAGCTCAAACTGCCAGCGAGACACTACTGTGAACCCCCCGCCCGTGCGACTGTACCCTAAAAACACTACACTACACTAACACAAAATAAAATGTAAAAAACACTACGTATACACATACCCCTACACAGCCCCCCTCCCCTCCCCAATAAAAATGAAAAACGTCTGGTACGCCACTGTTTCCAAAACGGAGCCTCCAGCGGTTGCAAAACTACAACTCCCAGCATGCACTGATAGACCGTACATGCTGGGAGTTGTAGTTTTGCAACAGCTGGACGTCCCGTCCCGCCCCCCCCCCCCCCCCAATGTGAACGTACAGGGTACACTCACATGGGCGGAGGATTACAGTAAGTATCCGGCTGCAAGTTTGAGCTGCGGCTCAAACTGCCAGCGTGAAACTACTGTGAACCCCCGCCCATGTGACTGTACCCTAAAAACACTACACTAACACACAATAAAATAAAAAGTAAAAATCACTACAAATACACATACCCCTACACAGCCCCCCTCTCCAATAAAAATGAAAAACGTCTGGTACGCCACTGTTTCCAAAACGGAGCCTCCAGCTGTTGCAAAACAACTACTCCCAGTATTGCCAGATAGCCACTGACTGTCCAGGCATGCTGGGAGTTTTACAACAGCTGGAGGCACCCTGTTTGGGAATCACTGGCGTAGAATACCCCTATATCCTCCCCTATGCAAGTCCCTAATTTAGGCCTCAAATGCGCATGGTGCTCTCACTTTGGAGCCCTGTCGTATTTCAAGGCAACAGTTTAGGGCCACATATGGGGTATCGCCGTACTCGGGAGAAATTGTGTTACAAATTTTGGGGGGTATTTTCTGCTTTTACCCTTTTTAAAAATGTAAAATTTTTGGGAAAAGAGCCATTTTAGGTAAAAAAAAAAATTATTTTTTTTACATATGCAAAAGTCGTGAAACACCTGTGGGGTATTAAGGTTCACTTAATTCCTTGTTACGTTCCCCGAGGGGTCTAGTTTCCAAAATGGTATGCCATGTTTTTTTTTTTTTTTGCTGTCCTGGCACCATAGGGGCTTCCTAAATGCGGCATGCCCCCAGAGCAAAATTTCCTTCAAAAAAGCCAAATGTGACTCCTTCTCTTCTGAGACCTGTAGTGCGCCAGCAAAGCACTTTTCACCCCCATATGGGGTGTTTTCTGAATTGGGAGAAATTGGGCTTCAAATTTTGGGGGGTATTTTCTGCTTTAACCCTTTGTAAAAATGTAAATTTTTGGGGAAACCAAGCATTTTAGGTAAAATTTTTTTTTTATTACATATGCAAAAGTTGTGAAACCCCTTTGTGGTATTAAGGTTCACTTTACCCCTTGTTACGTTCCCCAAGGGGTCTAGTTTGCAAAATGGTATGCCATCTGGGGTTTTTTGCTGTCCTGGCACCATAGGGGCTTCCTAAATGCGGCATGCCCCCAGAGCAAAATTTCCTTCAAAAAAGCCAAATGTGACTCCTTCTCTTCTGAGACCTGTAGTGCGCCAGCAGAGCACTTTTCACCCCCATATGGGGTGTTTTCTGAATCGGGTGAAATTGGGCTTCAAATTTTGGGCGGTATTTGCTGCTATTACCCTTTTTAAAAATGTAAAACTTTTGGGAAACCAAGCATTTTAGTGAATTTTTTTTTTTTTTTTTTTTTACGTATGCAAAAGTTGTGAATCACCTGTGGGGTATTAAGGTTTACTTTACCCCTTGTTATGTTCCCCGAGGGGTCTAGTTTCCAAAATGGTATGCCATGTGTTTTTTTTTTTGCTGTTCTGGCACCATAGGGGCTTCCTAAATGTGACATGCCCCCCAAAAACCATTTGTCGCTCCTTCCCTTCTGAGCCCTCTACTGCGCCCGCCGAACAATTAACATAGACATATGAGGTATGTGCTTACTCGAGAGAAATTGGGTTTCAAATACAAGTAAAAATTTTCTCCTTTTTACCCCTTGCAAAAATTAAAAAATTGGGTCTACAAAAACATGCGAGTGTAAAAAATGAAGATTGTGAATTTTCTCCTTCACTTTGCTGCTATTCCTGTGAAACACCTAAAGGGTTAAAACGCTGACTGAATGTCATTTTGAATACTTTGGGGGGTGCAGTTTTTATAATGGGGTCATTTATGGGGTATTTCTAATATGAAGGCCCTTCAAATCCACTTCAAACCTGAACTGGTCCCTGAAAAAAAGAGAGTTTCAAAATTTTGTGAAAAATTGGAAAATTGCTGCTGACCGTTGAAGCCCTCTGGTGTCTTCCAAAAGTAAACACTTGTCAATTTTATGATGCAAACATAAAGTAGACATATTGTATATGTGAATAAAAAAAAAAATATTTTGAATATCCATTTTCCTTACAAGCAGAGAGCTTCAAAGTTAGAAAAATGCAAAATTTTCAAATTTTTCATCAAATTTTGGGATTTTTCACCAAGAAAGGATGCAAGTTACCAAAAAATTTTACCACTAAGTTAAAGTAGAATATGTCACGAAAAAACAATCTCGGAATCAGATTGATAACTAAAAGCATTCCAGAGTTATTAATGTTTAAAGTGACAGAGTCCTTAAGGTGAAAAAGGGCTCAGTCCTTAAGGGGTTAAACATGAATAACTCTGGGATGCTTTTACTTATCATTCTGATTACAAGATTGTTTTTTTTATGACCTATTCTACTTTAACATAGTGGTAAAATTTTGTGGTAACTTGCATCCTTTCTTGGTGAAAAATCCCTAAATTTGATGAAACAATTGAAAATCTAATTTTAAAGCTCTCTGCTTCTAAGGAAAATGGATATTCAAATTAAATTTCTTTTTGGTTCACATATACAATATGTCTACTTTATGTTTGCATCATAAAATTGACAAGTTTTTACTTTTGGAAGACATCAGAGGGCTTCAAAGTTCAGCAGCAATTTTCCAATTTTTCACAAAATTTTCAAATTTGATATTTTTCAGGGACCAGTTCAGTTTTGAAGTGCATTTGAAGGGTCTTCATATTAGAAATACCCCATAAATGACCCCATTATTAAAAACTACACCCCTCAAAGTGTTCAAAATGACATTCAGTCAGTCTTTTAACCCTTTAGGTGTTTCACAGGAATAGCAGCAAAGTGAAGGAGAAAATTCCAAATCTTCATTTTTTATACTCGCATGTTCTTGTAGACCCAATTTTTGAATTTTTGCAAGGGGTAAAAGGAGAAAATTTTTACTTTTATGTGTAGCCCAATTTCTCTGGAGTAAGCACATACCTCATATGTCTATGTAAAGTGTTCGGCGGGCGCAGTAGAGGGCTCAGAAGGGAAGGAGCGACAAGGGGATTTTGGAGAGAACATTTTTCTGAAATGGTTTTTGGGGGGCATGTCACCTTTAGGAAGCCTAGGGTGCCAAAACAGCAAAAAAAAACAAAACAAAAAAAAACAACACATGACATACCATTTTGGAAACTAGACCCCTTGAGGAACGTAACAAGGAATTAAGTGAGCCTTAATACCCCACAGGTGTTTCATGACTTTTGCAAATGTAAAAAAAAAAAAAATTTTTACCTAAAATGTTTTCCCAAAAATTTTACATTTTTTAAAAGGGTAATAGCAGAAAATACCCCCCAAAATTTATAACACAATTTCTCCCGAGTACAGAGATACCCCATATGTGACCCTAAACTGTTGCTTTGAAATACGATAGGGCTCCAAAGTGAGAGCGCCATGTGCATTTGAGGCCTAAATTAGGGCTTTGCATAGGGGTGGACATAGGGGTATTCTACGCCAGTGATTCCCAAACAGGGTGCCTCCAGCTGTTGTAAATCTCCCAGCATGCCTGGACAGTCAGTGGCTATCTGGCAATACTGGGAGTAGTTGTTTTGCAACAGCTGGAGGCTCCGTTTTGGAAACAGTGGCGTACCAGACGTTTTTCATTTTTATTGGGGAGGGGAGGGGGGCTGTATAGGGGTATGTGTATATGTAGTGTTTTTCACTTTTTGTTTTATTTTGTGGTAGTGTAGTGTTTTTAGGGTACAGTCGCACGGGCGGGGGTTCACAGTAGTTTCTCGCTGGCAGGTTGAGCTTTGGCAGAAAATTTGCCGCAGCTCAAACTTGCAGCCGGATACTTACTGTAAACCTCCGCCCATGTGAGTGTACCCAAACTCAGTGTTTTGCAACCAGTGTGCCTTCAGCTGTTGCAAAAGCTACAACCCCCAGCATGTATGGACAGTGGAAGGGCATGCTGGGACTTGTAGTTATGCAACAGCTGGAGGCATATTACTTTGGCTGGGGATTGTATTTATGCAATAGCTGGAGACACACTGGTTTGCTACTTAACTCCATGTTTCACAGCCAGTGTGCCTCCAGCTGTTGCAAAACTACAACTCTCAGCAGTCACCGTCAGCCAACGGGCATGCTGGGAGTTGTAGTTATGCAACCAGCAGATGCACCACTACAACTCCCAGCATGCACTTTAGCTGATTGTGCAAGCTGGGAGTTGTAGTTATACAACAGCTGAAGGTACACTTTTCCATAGAAAAAATGTGCCTCCAGCTGTTGCAAAACTATAAGTCCCAGCATGCCCATAAGGGAATGTTGGGAGTTGTGGTGGTCTGCCTCCTGCTGTTGCATAACTACAGCTCCCAGCATGCCCTTTTTGCATGCTGGGAGCTGTTGCTGAGCAACAGCAGGAGGCTGTCACTCACCTCCTACTGCAGCTCCACACCGCCGTCGCTCCTGGGGCCCCGATCCCAACAGGGACGCCGGGGATCGGGGATCGGGACATAATGACCCCCCTGGGCGATATGCCGGGATGCCTGCTGAACGATTTCAGCAGGCATCCGGCACCGGCTCCGCTCCAGCTAGCGGCTGGGGCCGGAAATGCGCAGGGCATATCCATACGCCCTGTGTCCTTAAGGTCTTGGAAACGGGGGTGTATGGATACGCCCTGTGTCCTTAAGGGGTTAACCCCTTAAGGACTCAGCCCATTTTGGCCTTAAGGACTCAGACAATTAAATTTTTACGTTTTCATTTTTTCCTCCTCGCCTTCTAAAAATCATAACTCTTTTATATTTTCATCCACAGACTAGTATGAGGGCTTGTTTTTTGTGCGACCAGTTGTCTTTTGTAATGACATCACTCATTATAACATAAAATGTATGGCGCAACCAAAAAACACTATTTTTGTGGGGAAATTAAAACGAAAAACGCAATTTTGCTAATTTTGGAAGGTTTTGTTTTCACGCCGTACAATTTATGGTAAAAATGACGTGTGTTCTTTATTCTGAGGGTCAATATGATTAAAATGATACCCATTATTACATACTTTTATATTATTGTTGCTCTTAAAAAAAATCACAAACTTTTTAACCAAATTAGTACGTTTATAATCCCTTTATTTTGATGACCTATAACTTTTTTATTTTTCCGTATAAGCGGCGGTATGGGGGCTCATTTTTTGCGCCATGATCTGTACTTTTTTTTGATACCACATTTGCATATAAAAAACTTTTAATACACTTTTTATAATTTTTTTTATTTTTAAATGTATTTTTTTTTCGTTCACGCCGTTAACCGTACGGGATCATTAACATTTTATTTTAATAGTTCGGACATTTACGCACGCGGCGATACCAAATATGTCTATAAAAAAATGTTTACGCTTTTTGGGGGTAAAATAGGAAAAAACGGACATTTTACTTTTTTATTGGGGGTGGGGATTTTTCACATTTTTTTTACTTTTACTTTTACATTTTTTTACATTTTTTTTTACACTTGAATAGTCCCCATAGGGGACTATTCATAGCAATACCATGATTGCTAATACTGATCTGTTCTATGTATAGGACATAGAACAGATCAGTGTTTTCGGTCATCTTCTGCTCTGGTCTGCTCGATCACAGACCAGAGCAGAAGACGCCGGGAGCCGCACGGAGGAAGGAGAGGGAACCTCCGTGCGGCGTTATGAATGATCGGATCCCCGCAGCAGCGCTGCGGGCGATCCGATCATTCATTCAAATCGCGTACTCCCGCAGATGCCGGGATCTGTATTGATCCCGGCACCTGAGGGGTTAATGGCGGACGCCCGCAAGATCGCGGGCGTCGGCCATTGCCAGCGGGTCCCTGGCTGCGATCAGCAGCCGGGATCAGCCGCACATGACACGGGCATCGCTCCGATGCCCGCGGTTATGCTTAGGACGTAAATGTACGTCCTGGTGCGTTAAGTACCACCGCACCAGGACGTACATTTACGTCCTGCGTCCTTAAGGGGTTAAACACATGTTGCCCAGCAGCGCCATCATAAGGCTGTATCAGGACTGCATTCATTGCACAAAATGCATATGTTAAAGCATAATGGTCAGATTGGAGCACATTGGCATGACGGGGATAGCACAGACAACTTAAAGTGGTTTATACAAGTAAATACAGAAAGTGAATAAATTCCCTGAAGCTAAAAACACATAAATGGGCAATGCCAGATCCCCCAAAAAATGTATATGTTGCTACCAATGAAAATTAAAGAACTTTTGTAATATGGTTTTTAAAAGTTTTTTTTTATATTTATTAAAGAAAATGGCCCCTGAAGATGACTCATGGACAAGGCTGCATGAGCAGACACACCAGTCACCTCCCACCACCAAAAGGGAGGGACACATCCCCTCTTCGCCTGAGAGGATTTCTAACAATGTGAGTTAATGCAAAGAGGTATTTTTTATAATAAATATAGGCGATAGAGACATAAAAATTAAATGTATATGATCAAAATTAGGTACTGAGCAACATATTATTATTACATTTTTTGTGGGATCTGACAGGTGCGCTTTAATCTAAAGTGACACATTAAAGACAAGACACACTTTATATCAAAAAACACTTGTACACTTCTAGACTCCCAGTTTGCTCTTAACTGTTAATGTCCTTTTAGCTGCAGTAGATGCTGTAAGGGATTCCATGGGTTGCAAAACAGAACATCCTATACACAAGTTTTTTGCAATCACCAAGCATATAGCTATGTTAAGCAGCAAGAAGTACATGCACGGGAAAAGCCTGACATTGAGGCAGACATAATTTGGGCTCTGCATCATTGAGATATCACCCAACTAGTGATGTAAGAGTAAAGTATTTCAGCTCAGCAACAATTGTCCTCTGTAACCTCTAAGCAAGCTTCTTATAATTTTGGCATATCTTAAGTGAACTTACTTTGGAATTACTCCAATATGAATCCCGCTAATGAGATGTTTGTATCAGCTTCTTTAAATAGTATATGACATCATAGATATAAGTGCTCACACGTGTTGGCAGGAGTTTCTGCATGCACCAGTGAAGTTTTATGAAAGAAGGACTTGAGAATATGTCTGCCCAGCATTGTGAATTAAATAAGACACTGAAGTTAATGGGGGGGGGGGGGGGGAAATAATTTCATGGATTAGGTAGTAGTCTGAAATAAAATAGAAGATATTTGGCCAATGTCCTTAAAAAAGGGTAAGTTCCCACGTACAAGCTCTATGTTCACTATCTATGTCTGAAGCCCTGCAGAACAGTATGACAGTGTATACTGCAGTGCACTTGAGCTGTGACCATTCATTTAAGTGGATCAAACATAATTTGCTTGTGATTATGTTCGGTCCATTTTTGAGCATATGCCATTATTTTGTGGCATTCTAAAGTACAGATGATTATTCATAGCTGTGTGGTTTTGTGGGTAAAACTATGATATAATGCACAAAACCATTTCACTTAATAACAAGCCACAGATGTAGTGACCCCCAATACGTTTGACAGCATGCTACTTTCCTTCCGTGACGTGTTACGCTATTGGTGCAATGTGCCGCACTCAGAAGCACATTGGGCTATGCTTCTGGGGTGGGTGAATGGCTTTCTATACAGTATTGATGCATCAACGCTCACCTCACCACACCTCACCTAACCTCACATTCACTAAAGATTCCCACAAACGTACATTACTATGACAAGTACCTCTACTGAAGGTGAGGTGCGGGCTGTACATGTAGTGTAACTGTATGGACCATGATCTCAGGTTCACAGCTTAATGGTCTCTATGTAGTGTAACAGTACCTGTGTCTCAACTACTAAAGTATGAAGTTGTCGTGTGGCTGAGGAATTCATTTACGAGTGTGTAAGTCTATATTTAGATATCTACATTGATGTATTACAGATTAACATTTTCACTTTGGCACCAATGGTGGATTACTTTCTACAGGATAGGTGGATCATTGATCCCATTACTCTCCGCAGTCTTTTTCTATGTAGAAGAATCTAGAAGGGCCTGAGGGAGGAGTTACCAAGTTTAACCCTCTCTGCTCAAAGGGCAGACCCCAAAAACTGTTTAGGCTGGCTCTAGCTAGAGATGTGTGAGGTTGTCTTCCAACTTTGCTCCTGCGGGGTAGAACAAGTCTGGTCTAGATTAGGCTACAGTGCAGACAAACCTGTTTGCTCTCTGCTAGATCCTGTCAGTAAAATAAGGCCTAGTCAATAACTAGTTTAGCCAAAGCCTGCTGCAAGCAACATAACCAAGACAAGTACTGTTCCAGTTGCTAAATTCTAATCTGAGACAGAATTGGGGTGTTAGCCCAGTGATCACTGCGCTGTACAGAGTTTCAAAGGATGTTACCCAAGATTGTCCCCAGTGCATGTTTTGGGGGCAAGTTTCTTTAAGTATCCTGTTTCCTACTCAGAGAAGGAGAATCTAGTCAGAAGTGGAGGACCAGCTGAACAGGAACCCTTCTGTGTACACTAATCTTTGCAGATCAGATGGAGTTAGTGCCATGTGACTAGATAGTTTGCTTAATGCATAGGATATTGTGCCACAAACCACTAATAAAGCCTTTAAAGGGTACCTCTCATCAAATAAACTTTATATTTTAGATTAATGAATGTTGAATAACTTTCCAATAGCATGTTAATGAAAAATGTGCTTCTTTCTATTGTATTTTTCCCGATCAGTCCTGTCAGCAAGCATTTCTGACTCATGCTGGAGTCCTAAACACTCAGAGCTGCCAGCCTGCTTTGTTCTCTTGCCAAACAGGCTGTGAACAAAGCAGGCTGGCAGCTCTGAGTGTTCTCCTTTGTGAACAAAGCAAACTGGCAGCTCGTAGTGTTTAGGACTCCAGCATGAGTCTGAAATGCTTGCTGCCAGGACTGGTAGGGAGACCCCTAGTGGTCATTTCTTCAAAGTGGAAAATTAAATAGAAAGAAGCATATTTTTTAATAACATGCAATTGTAAAGTTATTCTGCATACATTAATCTATAATATATCATAAGTTTTTTTGATGAGAGGTACCCTTTAAAAAAAAAACACTTGCACTACAGTGAACCAACCTGTGTAGGCCCCCCACAGAGTTGAATCTAATTGAACTGCATTTGTTCAAGTGTGAAGAGCACATTAGAAATTCTTAGCCAGTATATTTTCTGTCAAAGCTTTCTTAACCCCTTAAGGACTCAGGGTTTTTCCGTTTTTGCACTTTCGTTTTTTCCTCCTTACCTTTTAAAAATCATAACCCTTTCAATTTTCCACCTAAAAATCCATATTATGGCTTATTTTTTGCGTCGCCAATTCTATTTTGCAGTGACATTAGTCATTTTACCCAAAAATGCACGGCGAAACGGAAAAAAAATCATTGTGCGACAAAATCGAAAAAAAAACGTCATTTTGTAACTTTTGGGGGCTTCCGTTTCTACGCAGTGCATATTTCGGTAAAAATTACACGTTATCATTATTCTGTAGGTCCATACGGTTAAAATGATACCCTACTTATATAGGTTTGATTTTGTCACACTTCTGGAAAAAATCATAACTACATGCAGGAAAATTTATACGTTTAAAAATGTCCTCTTCTGACCCCTATAACTTTTTTATTTTTCCACGTATGGGGCGGTATGAGGACTCATTTTTTGCGCCGTGATCTGAAGTTTTTATTGGTATGATTTTTGTTTTGATCGGACTTTTTGATCACTTTTTATTCATTTTTTAATGTTATAAAAAGTGACCAAAATACGCTTTTTTGGACTTTGGAATTTTTTTTGCGCGTACGCCATTGACCGTACAGCTTAATTAATGATATATTTTTCTAGTTCGGACATTTACGCACGCGGCGATACCACATATGTTTATTTTTTTTTTTTTTTACACTGTTTTATTTTTTTTATGGGAATTTTTTTTTTATTAGGGAAGGGGTTAAATGACCTTTATTAACACTTTTTTTTAACTTTTTTTTGCAGTGTTATAGGTTCCATAGGGACCTATAACACTGCACACACTGATCTCTCATCCTGATCACAGGCGTGTATTAACACGCCTGTGATCAGCATTATCGGCGCTTGACTGCTCCTGCCTGGATCTCAGGCACGGAGCAGTCATTCGTCGATCGGACACCGAGGAGGCAGGTAAGAGCCCTCCCGGTGTCCGATCAGCTGTTCGGGACGCCGCGATTTCACCGCGGCGGTCCCGAACAGCCCGACTGAGCAGCCGGGATACTTTCAGTTTCACTTTAGAAGCGGCGGTCAGCTTTGACCGCCGCTTCTAAAGGGTTAATACCGCACATCGCCGCGATCGGCGATGTGTGGTATTAGCCGCGGGTCCCGGCCCTTGATTAGCGCCGGGACCGACGCGATATGATGCGGGATCGCGGCGCGATCCCGCTTCATATCGCGGGAGCCGGCGCAGGACGTAAATATACGTCCTGCGTCGTTAAAGGGGTACTCCAGTGGAAAAACTTTTTTTTATTTTTTTTTTATCAACTGGTGCCAGAAAGTTCAACAGATTTGTAAATTACTTCTATTAAAAAATCTTAATCCTTCCAGTACTTATTAGCTGCTGAATACTACAGAGGAAATACTTTTTTTTTTTGGAACACAAATTTCTCTGCTGACATCACAAGCACAGTGCTCTCTGCTGACATCTCTGTCCATTTTTAGAACTGTCCAGAGTAGGAGCAAACATTTGCTGCTCTGGACAGTTCCTAAAATTGAGGTGTCAGCAGAGAGCACTGTGCTCGGGATGTCAGCAGAGAGCACTGTGTTCCAAAAAGAAAAGAATTTCCTCAGTAGTGTTCAGCAGCTAATAAGTACTGGAAGGATTAAGATTTTTTGATAGAAGTAATTTATAAATCCACAGGTGAGATAAATTATAATTATATGGATCTGGCAATGTATTGGTGGATGCCTACATAAAAGGTAACCCCCACTGGATGCACACCACTCCTCGTCAAAGGCTTTCCTGCCGAAACGCCAGCGTTGGAGTGGTGTCGCTCCGATCTCCTCCTCCTCCCTACTTGTGATATTTTTTGTATGTATACCCTCTAATCTTGTATATATACCTTGTGGTGCTGCTTTTGACTTTTCTTATGGGACACTGGATAGTGCTATTTTTTACTATGTAATATTGTTGCACTTTAGTACTGTTTTGCATTATTGCACATATAGGTATCCTGTTACTTGATTTATGCATATGCACTTTATTGGGGACAGCAATACTTCATAATTGTATATTGTTAAGGGTTACTGGAGGGGCTCGGAGTGACACCTTTTTGTTTTTTGCCACTTGTGTCGTCTCCCCTTGGGGATTGTTTCCTCTCTTGTTTTTATGCAACTTAATAAAGAAATATATGATTTATATGAATTGGTGAAATGACTCCTTTTTCTCTTGTGTGTATATACATCTGTTGACTTGGACTATTCCACCTATCCTCTTTGTGGGCACCACATTGCACAGCTGGATGGTATCTGCATTGCAAATGCCAATTGATGAGAACAAGAAGTAGCATTGCTGTAAGCAAGTTGACAGTCCTATATCTGTATTTGAAAACCTTACTCACCTCCTATGTCATAGCCACTCTTCCAGCCATACTGCGTGTTTTTGTCCTTAACAAATGAGGAAATCAACAAAAAAAACTATCACTTATTGTCAATTCTGATGCTATAAACATAATAATCAGTCAAATCCTGTGGCTCATAGGTAATGTCTGCTCTCACTGGAATCCTTCTCTTTCCCCATTTGGCCCAGACCATCGTGATGGGTTCTTTCTGTTAGAATTCTTGTAGCTGAAAAAGTTCAGCTACAAAAATTGAAAAGCTTGCAGGAAATATATGTTTGACTATTAGCTTTCCCCAGTACATCCCTATCATGTTCACAAATTCCCTATTCTTTCTCCCCCTTTAACAGTGCAATCCTGCTGTTAGCCCCAATAATGTGCCCACTGTGATGTTCAATGCCCCCAAATAATGTTTGCAAAAATAATACTGCTATAACTATTCCCCATCAATAGGGAAATACAGAAAGTGCTATCAAAAATATTTTAACTTTACAGATTTTGCACTATTTACATAGTGCCCCCCCTACGTAGGACTGGTCCATAGTATAGGACTATGAAAATGATTACCCCCAGAGTGCCCTATGGAAAATGATGCCCTATAACGTGGCCTACTTTAAATTATGATCACATAGTTAATTGAAAACCAAATTCTATGTCACATCACCTTGGACGTGGTGCACGGCTTATCCTCTCAATAGAATGAACAAAGTGTGTAGAAGCCAGCACTCAATAAAACATCTTGTTCCCTATTGGAAATGCACATATAAAAGAGCAAAACATTGCTTAAAGGGGTATTCCAGGCCAAATTTTTTCTTAATATCAAATGGCTCCTGAAAGTTAAACAGATTTGTAAATTACTTCTATTAAAAAAATCTTAATCATTCCAATAGTTATTAGCTTCTGAAGTTGAGTTGTTGTTTTCTGTCTAACTGCTCTCTGATGACTCACGTCCCGGGAGCTGTGCAGTTCCTATGGGGATATTCTCCCATCATGCACAGCTCCCGGGACGTGACATTATCATTGAGCTGTTAGACAGAAAACTTCAGAAACTAATAACTATTGGAAGGATTAAGATTTTTTAATAGAAGTAACTTACAAATCTGTTTAACTTTCCGGAGCCAGTTGATATACATATAAAAAAAAGATTTTGCCTGGAATACCCCTTTAACAACACCAAATAGCAGTGAAGCTAAAAATGTGAAGGAAATACATACCTGGCATGTTTTGGATCTATTTGATCCTTACTTTTAGATAAAGAAAGTACACGGATGTCTCTGCTCTTAAAGCAACACAAGAATGGAAAAGTGGAAAGGAGTTAGCTAAGCTCCACCCACCAATAACCCATCCCCCTCATGGGTAATACTCCAAACAGAAACAATAAAAAAACAAAGCATACAACTATGATCTCTATGAAGTGTAACAGTACCTGTGTCTCAACTACTAAAGTATGAAGTTGTCGTGTGATTGAGGAATTAATTTACAAGTGACCTACCGGGATGAGAGACCCAGATTATTCTCATTTAATGTCATGAGGGTGCTTAATTAATTTTAAGTCCCTGTCCATACCACCAGGACATCGTCTATATAGCAGGTCCATAGTAGAATTTTTTAACCCACCAGGCACCTTCTGTGGGGAACACTATGGTGTCCTCCCAACAGCCCAGGAGGAGATTTGCATATGTGGGGAAAAATGGACTGCCCATTGTTGTCCCCCTGAGCTGGTGGTATAATCTGAAGTCAAACAAGAAAAAATTCTGTGTGAGCACAAATTTGAATAATTTCACAATGAACTGATTATGTGGAATAAGAAAGTTGCCCCTGGAATGGGGAACTCAACATTTATGCTAGCCAGGTAGATTGGCTGAATCTTCTTTGGCTCAACCTTATACACTACTCCCCAGTGTTATTGTTCTAAAAGGACCATACTGTTGGTGTGGTGAGATACCCCTGTGTCCTTTTGCAGCAATTTTCCTGTTGTGGCTGTACTTCTAAAATTTCTTTCCCTTGTTATGGATCCACTATTTCCTTTTGTTGCATCTTTAACATATATTTATTAAAAGGTTAGTTTCGGAAGAGTTCAGTCTTTTCTTGTAATCATAGCTCCAGGTCCCTCAGTATGAAATGTAGGATTGTGGCTGCCTCAAAAATTTTCCAACATTTCTGAATCTATACATATCTTGTAGATTGGGCATGACATGGTTAATTCTCCTCAGCAGTAGCAAAAAAATAACAATTTACACAGAAATTAAGGTTTCCTAAGGTTTCCTCAATGATCCCAATGCATCAGTAAAATGCGGAAATTGGTTTGGTAATAAAAGGCTGGGAACTGTATAGAAAGTGTTTAAGCTATTGCAAGAAATTCTCAAGCGGCTGATGGGAAGCAATTACATTCTGCACTTTTCCATTTTGTATTTGAAGAGACTGTCTGTAGTGTTTGTCAGTACAAATATACCGAAATGATAAAGCTCAAAGGAAAAGCCCCTTTCACCCCAGGAATAGCAGTCTTCCCTCACTGCCAATAAAATATCTTAAGTTACTCTAATAATATTGTCTTATATATATTTTTATCTTCCAAAAGCTTACAGAAACCTTTCTAGTGTTTCTCATGCATTATCTGTTTGCTTCTTGTCAGGGGCGTACCTAGAGCCTTTGGCACCCAGGGCGGACCCTTTGTTTGGCACCTCCCCCCCACACACACCCCCCCCCTTAAATACACCCCCTCCCTCCCCTCCCCCCAGGGGCGGACTGACAACACTCGGGGCCCCCGGACCAAAAAAAAGGCAAGGGCCCCTGCTAGGCTCTGCAGCTCGTCAATCTTCTGCCACCCTCCTATTCCACCCAAATCCCACACACAATAAATTAAAATTTATATATGTAAGAAACACTTTAACGTAGGTAATTTTCCATGACCAATAATACTGGTATACAAGGAGTAAATATATACCACCACAAAATAATTGGGTAATAACGCCATACTGTACTGAATAAAACCACTATACACAGACCAGTATATTATACAGGATCTGTATACCAAATAAGTGATTATATACAGGACTATATGGCGGTAGATATCAGCTGTACACAGGATTTGTATACCATATAAGTGATTACAGTTACATTTTGGGACTCACAATTACGTCTTTTCTGATCAGCGGCGTCCTCTTTCCTTTTATTCTCTGTCCGGATAAGACCGCCATGTGGATCTCTTAACATCTGCAGGAAAAAGATGTCAGACTCATTTTTTCAGTGCCCTCCCCTCCTCTACACAATCTTTCCATCTATAGGCCCACAATCTGTAATAATGCCCTCCTTGGTGTCCTGCACAGTAAAAGGGCAGGTAGGTAGGTAGCCCGGTAAACCCCTCTTTCCCATAGGTATATGCAGTTACATCCCCCCCCTCTTTCCCATAGGTATATGCAGAGCTACGCTACACCCCCCCTCTTTCCCATAGGTATATGCAGAGTAACACCCCCTCTCTTTCCCATAGGTATAATCAGAGTTACACCCCCCTCTTTCCCATAGGTATATGCAGATTTACACCCCCCTCTTTCCCATAGGTATATGCAGAGATACACCCCCCTCTCCCCCCCTTCCCTATAGGTACAGTATATGCAGAGCACCCCCCCTCTCCCCCCTCCCCTATAGGTACAGTATATGCAGAGCCCCCCTCTCCCCCCTTCTCTATAGGTACAGTATATACAGAGCCCCCCTCTCCCCCCTTCCCTATAGGTACAGTATATACAGAGCACTCCCCTCTCCCCCCTTCCCTAGAGGTACAGTATATGCAGAGCACCCCCCTCTCCCCCCCTTCCCTATAGGTACAGTATATGCAGAGCCCCCCCTCCCCCTTCCCTATAGGTACAGTATATGCAGAGCCCCCCTATCCCCCCCTTCCCTATAGGTACAGTATATACAGAGCACCCCCCCTTCCCTATAGGTACAGTATATGCAGAGCACCCCCCTCTCCCCCCTTCCCTATAGGTACAGTATATGCAGAGCCCCCCTCTCCCCCTTCCCTATAGGTACAGTATATGCAGAGCCCCCCCTCCCCCCCTTCCCTATAGGTACAGTATATGCAGAGCACACCCCCCTATAGGTATAGGCAGGGTTAAAAAGAAATAAAAAAAAGGATGCTCACCTGATATCCCACGCAGCGATCTCCTCAGCAGCAGGGGCCATGTCTTCTCCCCTCCACAGTACAACCGCCGGATGAGTGACGTCACCGGCGCCTGTACTGCGTGCTGCGTGGGGGCGAAGGTCACGTCTCCTCTGTGTAGCTGCAGATGCGGCTCACACAGAGGGGACGCCTTCTCCTGTATGTGCGTGTATCGTGCATACAAGAGAATGTAGCGCTGTCTGCTGAGGATCTGGGACGAGTGTCCCAGACCTCACCAGCGGCGGCGGCGGGTCAGTCCGCCCCTGGCAACCCCCTTGAGAGTGGCACCCAGGGCGGGCCGCCCGCCCACCGCCACCCCCTTGGTACGCCACTGCTTCTCGTTTGTGTTCAGCATTAGGCTTAGTTCTAGTGCACACTCTGGTGAAACACCTAATATACAGACTCCTCTATATTCTGTCTATAATTCAGTCATTTTCAGCATCTCTTAGAAGCCCTGAACACACAAAAAGCTGAGCACTGGAGTCCTGGAGTGCCCTCATTGATTCCTGTATGTGTACAAGTAGAACATTTGGTGGCCAAGGGCATTGGCAGAGGCCTAAATTATTAATTTATATAATCTATACATATATAAAACTCATGTGTATGGTCCAGCATCACTTCCAAAGGTCTGGAGATATTTTGATGATACATGGTACACATGTTACTTATGTCAACTAAAAGTATAGAGTGAAATTAATCTTAACCTACCCCCATTTGCGAGGTGGGGTGGCGGGGGGTTTGTCTGAAATCCTATGCAAGTCTATGGTGAATGTATCTTTTAGCATAACTTCCAAACGGCTGGAGATATTTTGATGAAACTTGGTACACATGTTACTTCTAACTCAGATAAAAACATTGTTTATAGAATATTATAGAATTATAGGTTATATTAACCCTAACCCACTCCCTTACATAAGTGTGGGGACTTTTGTCTGAAGTCCCATGCAAGTCAAGTCTATGGGACTTCCGATACGTTCCTCCACAATTTCTGCCCTGCATCTCCAGGTGGGTTTGCCAGTCCAGCTTGCAAGCCACACCACTACCGAAATTCACACCTCTTCCACAAATCACATCCCTTTTATTTCTGGCTAAAAACACCATTCTTACCTAATACACCCACATCACAGGTCCTTCAACCACTATCTCTTCATTACAGCTCAGCCCCACCTTACCCAACAAGCTTCACTCTGCATCATAGAGTGAATGCCCAGGTTCATGCCCTCGCCCACTAGCCATTCCCCCTTCTATTCTGGTCCGTCCTTTATTGTTTGTTGGTCCGGCTTATAAGCCATGCCCCTCTCGCAAAGCCATGTCCCTGATCACCCTCCCCCCCCAGAAGTCACCCCCCTCTTTTATTGTCAGCCTAAAATTTCTTTATCACAACTCTGCTCCACTTGAGGACAGGATAGGAGGACATGATATGAGGTCTGGATATGAGGACGGGATATGAGGACAGAATATGAGGACAGGATATGAGGTCGGATATGAAGTTGTGATATAAGGTTGGGTTATCAGTAGAGATGAGCGAACTTACAGTAAATTCGATTCGTCACGAACTTCTCGGTTCGGCAGTTGATGACTTATCCTGCATGAATTAGTTCAGCTTTCAGGTTCTCCCGTGGGCTGGAAAAGGTGAATACAGTCCTAGGAGACTCTTTCCTAGGACTGTATCCACCTTTTCCAGCCCACCGGAGCACCTGAAAGCTGAACTAATTCATGCAGGATAAATCATCAACTGCCGAGCCGAGAAGTTCGTGACAAATCGAATTTACTGTAAGTTCGCTCATCTCTAGTTATCAGGATTAGAGATGAGGTTGGGATATGAGGTCAAGATATTAGAAAGGGATATGAGGACTGGATATGAGGACGGAATATAAAGACAATGTAAGGACAAGAGCACCCTCCTTTGTTGCTTTTTCTCTCCTACATGGATTAGGTAGGACAAACTGGGTAATGCTGGGTACTCTGCTAGGTGAGAAATAAACTATAGATAAAATGTTGGGTGCTTCATCAGTACTCTTAGTGTAGGTGGGTTGTGTCAAAGATAGCTGTTTATTATACTTTTACACTGATGAAACTGGGGCAGATTTATCAAAACTATCTGAGACAAAAACTTTCTTATTTTGCCATAGTAATAAATTTACAGCTCAGCTTTCATTTTACCAGAACAACTTGAGAAAGGAAAGCTCCGCTGTGATTCATTGCTATGCACAACAAAACAGTTTTGTCTCAGTTTTGATATATTGGCTAGGGAAGATATTCATAACTGTCTGCACACTTTCAATACATTTTGCAGTATACCGCGGTTTTAAGTCCGGTCTCAAAACCGGATGCGTGGCAAAAATGAGCCGACCGAAGTCACTATCTGACTTCGGTCGGCTCATTCAAATGAATGAAATGGGGCCGGGTCCGGCTGGGATACGGGAGCGCCCGGTTTTCACATTTCCCAGCCGGATTCGGTCCCTGTATGTAAGAATCGCATGTGAATGCAGCCTTACAGATCCACTTTAAAGTTTCGATCCTGAATAACCATGTAATAAGGAGTTAATGTCGGCTGCTCTTGGCTAATGTAATGTCTAATTTGAATGTAATGTCTAATTTTAACACATAAATAAGGCAATTGAGAACACAGAAATTGAAGGCATTGAGATTTTGTGTATTCACCGTAGTTTCCCTTTAACAAAACAATGCTTTTTAAACCTTTTTAACACAATTGGTATTTTGTAATCTTTAGGAAAAAATGACAGATTTTTTTTTAGCAGCACCTGATACATTTAATGGAGAGTTACATGTAAAATAATAATTGTTTTCCTCCATGTAATTTAATTTGTTCACCAGTAGATGGTAGTATTACTCTATAAACCTATTTCAGTCAATTACTTTATTTCTGCTTACTTAAATTCTTTACAGTAAAGCCTGGGCTTAAGGAACACAAGGTCACATTCAATAGCATCATAAAAGCAATGTTAAATACAAATATTTCAAGTACTCTATTTTTCGCCGTATAAGACGCACTTTTTCTTCCCCAAAACTGGGGGGAAAAAGTCGGTGCGTCTTATACGGCGAATACACCCCCTATCGTGGCGGTCCCTGCGGCCATCAATGGCCGGGACCCACGGCTAATACAGGACATCATCGATCGTGGTGATGCCCTGTATTAACCCTTCAGACACGGCAATCAAAGCTGACCGCCACGTCTGAAGGGAAAGTGACACTAACCTGGATTTCACTGCGACGGTCCCGAACAGCCCGACTGAATAGCCGGGTTAGTGCTTACAGGACACCGGGAGGGACCTTACCTGCCTCCTCTGTTTCTTCTCCATTCAGGGATCCCCTGTATGGATGACGCTCTCCTTCCTCGTCATCACGTACGTGCGTCAGCGTGCGTAACGACGTGATGGCGGCGACGGAGAGCGAGGATACCCGGCCGGCAGCAGAGACGTTCCGGAGCGACGGGGACACAGCGACAGCGATGGAGCGACATCCAGGGCAGCGGTGACGGGTCCGGAGCGGCGGGGACACGTGAGTATTACCTCCTATACAGTGGTCTTCAATCTGCAGACCTCCAGATGTTGCAAAACTACAACTCCCAGCATGCCCGGACAGCCGTTGGCTGTCCGGGCATGCTGGGAGTTGTAGTTTTGCAACATCTGGAGGTCCGCAGGTTGAAGAGCACTATTGGGTTCAAAATCTTTATTTTTTTAGATTTTGCACGTATAAATTGGGTGCGTCTTATACGCCGGTGCGTCCTATAGGGCGAAAAATAGGGTACATGTTTTTGTAATTTTGTCATTTAGTTTACTGTACATTACTATAAGTGATTCTTATGAAGATGAGGTTTCAAATGGTTATCCAGCCTTTAGAATATGAGGGTGTATCCCCAGTATAGGCCAATAAATGGGTTTTCTGGGACTTTTTGAAAGATGGCCTATCAGCAAGATCGACAGGGTACAAACACCCGGCACACGCACCCATCTGCTGTTCGATGTCCTGCACTATATTTGTTCTGTTCAGTAGTTAAAAACCAGGTGATGGCTTCTTCAGTTTATTAGTATAGGCAGAGACAGAGATATTCCTTTAAATTTGCATACAATGGAGAGATTCTTACTGAATGAATAGAAAACTTACCTCAGAATGGGATTTATATTGCCCTGAAAGCCTTAAAATGTCTTATTTATGGCTGACAAATTCCAATATTGGACAGGTAGTGAGGTGGCATGGCCCAAAACATGTAAGTCAGTGCAGTAGTCTACTTACATGCCTGCATGAAATAGCTAACTGGCTGTAAATGATACTATGAAATGTTATTTGGCTTTTTCATGTTTGCATACATATTTACATAGTTACATAGTTAGTATGGTTGAAAAAAGACATACGTCCATTAAGTCCAACCAGGAATTGAAGTGAAGGGTGTAAGGGGATAAGGGAAAGGGATGTAGTTTTATAATTCTGCATAAGCATTATTGTTATTTTGTTCCAGGAATGTATCTAACCCTGTTTTAAAGCTGTCAATTGTTCCTGCTGTGACCAGTTCCTGAGGTAGACCGTTCCATAAATTCACAGTCCTCACGGTAAAGAAGGCGTGTCGCCCCTTTAGACTAAACCTTTTCTTCTCCAGACGGAGGGAGTGCCCCCTCGTCCTTTGGGGGGGTTTAACCTGGAACAGTTTTTCTCCATATTTTTTGTATGGGCCATTAATATACTTATATACATTTATCATATCCCCCCTTAAACGTCTCTTCTCAAGACTAAACAATTGTAACTCCTTTAATCGCTCCTCATAGCTAAGATGTTATAAAGTATCTAGTTATCTAGTTATAAAGTAGTTTTCTCACAGTGAACTCTTCAGGAGAATGAATTAGACCTGCTAAAACAAACATCAGTTGCATCTGTATTATTCATGGACAGATAAGTTCTTCAAAATACAATGACCTACTTGGTCATTTGACACTTAATTAAAATTGGGCCTTTTCACAGACGTATTGAGAATAATGTTTGAATCAAACACAAAGTACGTTAGACAGAATGACAACACAGTGCAATAGATTTCACAACATACATGGTTTGCTGCTACCTTTTTTTAAATGTGTTCTTATTGTTTCCTTGCAGTAAGCCCATTTTGGTCATAGTGTAACTGTGAGGCCTATGATGATGTTGATGTCAGAATCCAGTGTACTATATCAGGAGAAGCACTTTGCTCCTGACACCTCTCCCTACTGCTATCAAATTAGAAGTGGCTTAGGATAGTGCCTCGTATGCAATTGTTAGCAGGAGCTGGCATTACCCCAAGCTGTTCTTGACTCCTCTCCTCTGACAACCCCTAAGCTGAGAGGCTGTTCTAGAATTCTTCACCTCAGAGAGGGTTGCTTAAAATAAATATCTCTATTTCTCTCATTAGAGAGGCTGGAGCAGAGCATGCTCCTCCTTCTCTTTGGGAACGTTCCTAGGTTTACGTTAACCCTTAGGTAAGGCTCATTCTTTCTCAGTCAATATACATCTTCCTGGTCGGGTCATCCATTTCTGGCCCCTTGTCTTGTCCACATCAGTGAAAAGTCTGCTGCCACCTTACAGTTCAAATAACCATCTGTCTCATTACTGTACTACATGTCCCAATAGTATATAGGGATGTGTCAGCATTATAGGTTAATCTTTGCTACGTTCTCATTATATTTTACATATACCAGACAGAAGCAGAAGCAAATCGGATACTTAAAACATTACTATACTAAAGAGCTGAGGGCGTGGTCTGGCTGCCGGGGTGAAGGGATGCATAGCTGAGGAGCTCCGTTCCTGTAGCCTGAACTAGCGACTAATATCAGCGCTCACCACTATCTTTTTAGCCCTTCTGCTCAGGGATCATCCGCTGACCATGGCAGGATGCCGCAAACGAGTCACCTGACAAGGAACACTGGCAAAATTCTGCTTTACTTGGCGCTCACCGAAAAATCAAGATGGTGCCGGCTCCACAGACAGCACAGTGCCTCCATCCTCCCTGGCTACCTCAGTAACGGGTCCCTGCTTCCTGCAGGCGGTTCCACCGTGGAGATCCACCTCAGACCCGGCTCTGCATAGCCTGCTATCCCAAAGGGGAAACGAAGAGGACTCTGCCAGCATTCACTCGTTATCTTCCCGCAGCACAGAGGACCTTCCACTTGGGGATGAAGCTGCTGCTCTGTACATCTCAGCCGGCATGTCACCTGCTCCTGCCTCCACAAACAGCCCATAACCATCTGTCTCATTGCTGTACTACATGTCCCAGTAGTATATAGGGATGTGTCAGCATTATTTTAGGTTAATCTTTGCTACGTTCTCATTATATTTTACATATACCAGACAGAAGCAGAAGCAAATCGTATACTTAAAATGTTACTATACTAAAGAGCTGAGGGCTTGGTCTGGCTGCCGGGGTGAATGGATGCATAGCTGAGGAGCTCCGTTCCTGTAGCCTGAACTAGCGACTAATATCAGCGCTCACCACTATCTTTTTAGCCCCTCTGCTCGGGGATCATCCGCTGACCATGGCAGAATGCCGTAAACGAGTCCCCTGACAAGGAACACTGGCAAAATTCTGCTTTACTCGGCACTCACTGAAAAATCAAGATGGTGCTGGCTCCACAGACAGCACAGTGCCTCCCCCCTCCCAGGCTACCTCAGTAATGGGTCCCCTCTTCCTGCAGGTGGTTCCACCGTGGAGATCCACCTCAGACCCGGCTCTGCATAGCCAGCTATCCCAAAGGGGAGACGAAGAGGACTCTGCCAGCATTCATTCGTTATCTGCCCGCAGCACAGAGGACCTTCCACTTGGGGATGAAGCTGCTGCTCTGTACATCTCAGCCGGCATGTCACCTGCTCCTGCCTCCACATACAGCCCACTGCACATGCAAGCATGAACATCTGCCTCTCTGCATGATACAGAGGTACTGGACTGGCACACAGTTAGAGGTGTTGATGACACTGGGCTGGGGGCCCTGGGTTCCATATCTGTCTCAGGCGCTTCTCTAACAGATACCACCATGAAATCTATGCTTCTTGCCCTGCGACAGACTTTCCTGCTAGACATGCACAAAAAGATCTGTCCTCTAAACTCTACTGTAGAAGAAATAGGGGGAAGGGTTAAACAACTAGAGACAAAAATGGAGGAATTTTCCGAAGCCCATAACCTGCTGATCAACTCTCACAATGATCTGGAGGAGGAGGTGGCCATGCTCAGGGAGAAAATAGCGGACCTAGAGGACAGGAGCCGTCAAAATAATTTAAAGTTAAGAGGGGTCCCTGAGTCAGTTCTGCCAGCTGACATCCCATCCTATTTCCGTTCTCTACTTAAAGCACTGCTTCCAGGTTGGTTTCCACAAAAACTAGAGGTGGACAGGGCACACAAGATCCCCAAGCCCAGACATTTGGATGATTCTATTTCACGTGACATCTTGGCTAGAGTGCATTTCTTCACTATAAAAGAGAAGTTGATGGAGCATTCTAGAAAAAATGGAGGACTGCCAGCTCCTTTCCACAAGGTGGCAGTTTATGCCGACCTTTCAGCCTCCACTATGCAAGCAAAGTGCTCCCTGCAACCCATCACTTTGGCTCTCCGCACAGCAGCCATAGCATACAGATGGGGATTCCCTGCCCGCTTGCTGGTCCGCCATGACAACAACTTCATCACAACACGTCATCTGCTCCCTGAAAGAAGGACAAGCTCTCCTTGCGACTTTGGGCATCTCGCTGCAATCTGGGAGACCTCCGACCACTAAGCCTAAAATAAGGAAGGAATAGTCAGCTCATTGAATGGTGATTATTTCACTCGCCACTTCAGTTCGGGACTGCTGTGTTAGTCTAACCCATGGCTATGGACTGGACTGTTGCCCCACTTTGTCCTGCAGGCTTTTCTGTGGGATTTCAGGCTTGGAGCAATCAATCGCCGATCGGACGTGCAGGATGCAGGTAAGGGACCCTTCTGCTGCATCCTAGCTGATCAGGACATTGTGATTTTACCGCGATTGTCCCGATCAGCATTGACTGAGCTGCTGGGAAGCTTTTACTTTCACTTTAGACGCGGCGATAAACTTTGATCGCTGCGTCTAAAGAGCTAATGCCGGACATCAGCCCGATCGGTGATGTCCGGCATTAGCCATGTGTCCTGGTTGCTTATAGCAACCGGGACCCACCGGGTATGATGCGTGCTCACCTGCTGAGTGCGCATCATACCTCAGGAGACGCTTATGGAGGTTCATAAACGTATAATATGCGTTAAGGGGTTAAGCACTGGGGTGGGCATACCAAAATGAATACTTCAACATCTCTGAAATGCTGAAAAAACAAACTTCAGTTAAAGGGGTTATCCAGTGGGAGGAGGATGGATGGAAGGGGGGGGGGAGGCGGGGGGGGTTAGAAGAATACCTGGGCTATGATCCTCAGTGAGAACTTGGAGGTAAGTAATGAAGAATGATAATGGAGAATGGGCATTATTCTAAAAAAAAAAAAATAAAGAAAATAAAAAAATAAAAACAACCCACTCACAGGATAACTGGAAAAAGTCTATTTTAATTTAATGATAGCCGGCACACTTCACTCAAGTAGACTGAACTAGTACAAATGATAGGTATCTTTTAATTTAACATATAGAAAAGTTTAATTCCAGTCAGAGTATCCCTATAAAAGGGTTGTCCAGGTTGACCAAATTTTTTATATGGGGCTAGGGACAGGGAGAAAGTAAAAAATAAGTAATGATAACCGGCCTAAGTCCCTTGCAGCTACTATTTCAGTGCCTTTTGGTCCACTGCTTGTTTCTGCTTTTAAGATAAGTTGTCTTTGGAGGATCTGACCACTCAGCCTATCACTGGATGCAGCCAGTCTGTGATTGGCTGAGCGAGCAGGTCCTGCTGAGATGTTTTTATTTTGGAAGCAGGAACAAGAGGTGAAGAACATGGAACAGTAAGGTAGTGTAATGGGAGCTCAGTGGTACTGAGGTAGGTGAGCATGACCTATTTTTACTCTGTTCCCAGCAATATAGCAAAAATGCTGTAAACTTGGTTAACCCCTTTAAGAGTCTTAACATATAAATGATCCAGGAGTACATACCGAAGCAGGGCTCCCTGCCTATATGTGTAATATTTATATTGTATTTTATGTTACATAGGGGTTTTTGGTGTTACTGCTAGTGCTACTGTAAATAATGTGATCATCATATCATTTTTAACTATAACACCTATATGGTGTATGTCCCTGAATAGATGCTAATTTACATAGTTACATAGTTACATAGTTAGTATGGTTTAAAAAAGACATACGTCCATCAAGTCCAACCAGGGAATTGAAGTGAAGGGTGTAAGGGGATAAGGGAAAGGGATGTAGTTTTATAATTCTGCATAAGCATTAATGTTATTTTGTTCCAGGAATGTATCTAACCCTGTTTTAAAGCTGTTAATTGTTCCTGCTGTGACCAGTTCCTGAGGTACACCGTTCCATAAATTCACAGTCCTCACGGTAAAGAAGGTGTGTTGCCCCTTTAGACTAAACCTTTTCTTCACCAGACGGAGGGAGTGCCCCCTCGTCCTTTGGGGGGGTTTAACCTGGAACAGTTTTTCTCCATATTTTTTGTATGGGCCATTTATATACTTATATACATTTATCATATCCCCCCTTAAACGTCTCTTCTCAAGACTAAACAATTGTAACTCCTTTAATCGCTCCTCATAGCTAAGATGTTCCATGCCCCATATTAGTTTAGTCTCTGCACCCTTTCCAGCTCCACAGTGTCCCTTTTATGAACAGGCGACCAAAACTGAACAGCATATTCCAGGTGAGGCCGTACCAATGCTTTATAAAGGGGGAGTATTATGTCCCTGTCCCTTGAGTCCATGCCTCTTTTGATACATGACAATATCCTGCTGGCTTTGGAAGCAGCAGCCTGACATTGCATGCTATTCTGTAGTCTGTGATCTACAAGTACACCCAGATCCTTCTCTACCAGTGACTCTGCCAGTTTAATCCCCCCTAAGACATACGACGCATGCAGGTTATTAGTACCCAGATGCATAACTTTACATTTATCCACATTGAACCTCATTTGCCAAGTGGATGCCCAGACACTTAGTCTATCCAAGTCATCTTGTAACTTATGCACATCCTCTATAGACTGTACCGTGCTACAAAGCTTGGTATCATCTGCAAAGATAGAAACAGAGCTGTTAATACCATCCTCTATATCATTGATAAATAAATTAAACAACAGCGGGCCCAGTACTGAACCTTGGGGTACACCACTAATAACCGGGGACCAATCAGAGTACGAATCATTGACCACCACTCTCTGGGTACGATCCATGAGCCAGTGTTCAATCCAGTTACAAACTAAAGTTTCCAAGCCCAAGGACCTTTACTTACCTGTCAGACGTCTATGAGGGACGGTATCAAACGCTTTGGCAAAATCCGGAAACACTATATCCACAGCCATTCCTCTGTCAAGGCTTCTACTCACCTCTTCATAAAAGCAAATTAGATTGGTTTGACAACTTCTGTCCTTAGTAAACCCATGCTGGCTATCACTTATTATACTAAAAGGTATCCATGTCAATATAGGTGTACATGCATATAAATATATAACATTATAAATATATAACATTCATTTTAGCTTGGATGACTAAGCTTCAAGAGAAACTCTGCATTTCTAATATTTCCCATGTCTCTACAAACAAGCCCTTAGGTTCTGAACAAACCTAAAATGATTATTTTACTACCAGAGTGTATGTATGTATTCTCCTTATAAATGTTGTACATTTACTCCGTTTACTTCTGATCTACAGCTTTTACTATATTTGATATCCCTTCGAGATTGAAAGGAAAGATTCTAAAGTTCAAAGAATGCTATTTTAAGAAAATGTTCCTTTTATTTGAAGCACTATAACAAGTAAAAATAGACTTTATGTTGTGAGTAATACATTTCACTAGAAAGAATATTAAAACTTTACCTCATCCTGGGCTATGAAGCAAATGTACCTACTGGATAGTGCAGAATTTGGATCTAAATATAAATAGTGTTACATTCATTAATGCATTCATAAAGATTGTGTCCACCACATCTTTAAGTGATTGTAAATTATCTACAGTCATAGCCGTAAATGTTGGCACCCCTGAAATTTTAAAAGAAAATGAAGTATTCTCACAGAAAAGGATTGCAGTAACACATGTTTTGCTATACACGTGTTTATTCCCTTTGTGTGTATTGGAACTAAAACAAAAAGGGAGGAAAAAAAACAAATTGGACATAATGTCACACCAAACAACAAAAATGGGCTGGACAAAATTATTGGCATCCTTAACTTAATATTTGGTTGAACACCCTTTGTAAATAAATTACTGAAATCAGTGGCTTCCTATAACCATCAATAAGCTTCTTACACCTCTCAGCCGGAATGTTGGACCACTCTTCCTTTGCAAACTGCTCCAGGTCTCTCTTATTGGAAGGGCACCTTTTCCCAACAGCAATTTTAAGATCTCTCCACAGGTGTTCAGTGGGATTTAGAACTGGACTCATTGCTGGCCACTTCAGAACTCTTCAGTGCTTTGTTGCCATCCATTTGACGTGTTATTTGGGGTCATTGTCCTGCTGGAAGACCCAAGATCTCACCCAGCTTTCTGACACTGGGCTGTACAGTGCGACCCAAAATCTGTTGGTAATCCTCAGATTTCATGATGCCTTGCACACATTCAAGGCACCCAGTGGCAGCAAATCAACCCCAAAACATAATTGAACCTCCACCATATTTCACTGTAGGTACTGTGTTCTTTTCTTTGCAGGCCTCATTTCATTTTCAGTAAACAATAGAATGATGTGTGGTATCGGGGTGCGATGTAAGGTGTAGGGACAGATGGTGTTGCCCAGGGGTAGATGGTGTTAACCCCTTAGTGTTCATGATGCCAGGGCGTGGTTTGCCTATGTAACCACCTGAAGGTAGCAACGCTAGTTCTAGGATAGGCAGGGCAAATAATAGTCCAAGACCAAGTTAAGGTTAACAGTAGCTTTTGCAGAAGTAGACAGATGGTAAAGTCTTTACAGCTTGGCCAGGATCCCAGAGAGGTGACCAGTAACACAAGGGACCTCGCAGCTTGCTGGGACTTGCAGTGACTTAACAGACTTTAGCGCAGCCAAACTGACTATAACTGACTTGACTTGACTGAAGATAGTGACAGCAGACAAAGATGGCTTGACTTACTGACTTGTGGCTGCAATTTTGGCTTGAGGCCTCCAGATGTGCTGGACACTGGCTCTGAGATGTCTGGACTGGACTTGATCTCAGGATGTAAGAGAGTGATTGTAGTACCTCCCCCTCTTATAAAGGGGGGCTGAGCAAGGAGCCCATAGGTTAGCTGCGGGTCATCTGGTCACCTGGTGCTCTCTGGGTAACAAAACATATGACTTAAACGTGACAACCATTATCAGGTGACTAACAATCATGTGACCATATCAAAGGTTCTTTATACTAAATATACCACCTATACACAATATGGATGTTCAAGGACTCAACCTGACAGGACTGTAGGAGCATATCCTGTACTGGGACATCACAAATATGCTTTACCAAAAAGCTCTATCTTGTTCTCATCTGTCCACAAGACGTTCTCCCAGAAGGATTTTGGCTTACTAAAGTTTATTTTGGCTAAATGTAGTCTTGCCTTTTCATGTCTCTGTGTCAGCAGTGAGGTCCTCCTGGGTCTCCTGCCATACCATTTCATTTCATTTAAAGGGGTTATCCAGGAAAAAACTTTTTTCTATATATCAACTGGCTCCAGAAAGTTAAACAGATTTGTAAATGACTTCTATTAAAAAATCTTAATCCTTTCAGTACTTATGAGCTTCTGAAGTTAAGGTTGTTCTTTTATGTCTAAGTTCTCTCTGATGACACGTGTCTCGGGAACCGTCCAGTTTAGAAGCAAATCCCCATAGCAAACCTCTTCTAAACTGGGTGGTTCCCAAGACACGTGTCATCAGAGAGCACTTAGACATAAAAGAACAACCTTAAATTCAGAAGCTCATAAGTACTGAAAGGATTAAGATTTTTTAATAGAAGTAATTTACAAATCTATTTAACTTTCTGGAGCCAATTGATATATAAAAAAAAGTTTTTTCCTGAATAACCCCTTTAACCCCTTAAAGACCGGGCATTTTCGTTTTTTGCTGCTTGCCTTTAAAAAATCATAACTCTTTCAATTTTGCAACAAAAAATCCATATGATGGCTTATTTTTTGCGCCACCAATTCTACTTTGTAATGACGTCAGTCATTTTGCCCAAAAATCTACGGTGAAACGGAAAAAAAAAATTGTGAGACAAAATTGGAAAAAAACGCAGTTTTGTAACTTTTGGGGCTTCCATTTCTACGTAGTACATTTTTCGGTAAAAATGACACCTTATCTTTATTCTGTAGGTCCATACAATTAAAATGATACCCTACTTATATAGGTTTGATTTTGTCGGACTTCTGGAAAAAATCATAACTACATGCAGGAAAATTAATACGTTTAAAATTGTCATTCTGACCCCTATAACTTTTTTATTTTTTAGTGTATGGGGCGGTATGAGGGCTCATTTTTTGTGCCGTGATCTGAAGTTTTTAACAGTATCATTTTTGCATTGATAGGACTTTTTATTCATTTTTAAGTGATATAAAAAGTGACCAAAAATGCACTATTTTGGACTTTGGAATTTTTTTGTGCGCACGTCATTGACCAAGCGGTTTAATTAAAGATATATTTTTATAATTCGGACATTTACGCACGCGGTGATACCATATATGTTTATTTTTATTTTTATTTACACTGTGTTTTTTTTTTTATTGGAAAAGGGGGGTGATTCAAACTTTTAATAGGGGAGGAGTTAAATGATCTTTATTCACTTTTTTTTCACTTTTTTTTTACAGTGTTATAGGTCCCATAGGGACCTATAACACTGCACACACTGATCTTCATCATTGATTACTGGTTTCTCATAAGAAACCAGTGATCAACGATTCTGCCGCATGATCTCAGGCACTGAGCAGTCATTCGGTGATCGGACAGCGAGGAGGCAGGTAGGGACCCTCCTGCTGTCCTGTAAGTTGTTCGGGATGCCATGGGTTGCAAACTTCTTGATAATGTTGCACACTGTGGACAAAGGCAAATCTAGATCTCTGGAGATGGAGATGGACTTGTAACCTCCCGCTGTCCTGTCAGCTGTTCGGGATGCCGCGATTAGCCGCGGCTATCCCGAACAGCCCGACTGAGCTAGCCGGCCACTTTCGGTTTCCCTTTTAGCCGCGCGGATCAGCTCTGAGTGCGCGACTAAAGGGTTAATAGCGCGCGGCGCCGCGATCGGCGCTGCGCGCTATTAGAGGCGGGTCCCGGCTTCACTATGACGCCGGGCCCGCCGTGATATGACGCGGGGTTACTGTGTAACCCCGCGTTATATCAGGAGAGCAGGACCAAGGACGTACCTGTACGCCCATGGTCCTTAAGGGGTTAAAATTGTCATTTCTGACCCCTATAACATTTTTATTTTTCCGCGTATGGGGCGGTATGAGGGCTAATTTTTTGCGCCGTGATCTGAAGTTTTTAACGGTACCATTTTTGCATTGATAGGGCTTATTATATCATATTTTCATGATATAAAAAGTGACCAAAAATGCACTATTTTGGGCTTTGGAATTTTTTTGCGCTCACGCCATTGACCATGCGGTTTAATTAACAATATATTTTTAAAATTCGGATATTTCCGCACGCGGCGATACCATATATGTTTATTTTTATTTTTATTTACACTGTGTTTTTTCTTTTTATGGGAAAAGGGGGGTGATTCAAACTTTTAATAGGGAAGGAGTTAAATGATCTTTATTCACTTTTTTTTTCTTTTTTTTTTTTGCAGTGTTATAGCTCCCATAGGGACCTATAACAGTGCACACACTGATCTTTCACATTGATCACTGGTTTCTAATAAGAAACCAGTGATCGATGATTCTGCCGCTTGACTGCTCATGCCTGGATCTCAGGCACTGAGCAGTCATTCGGCGATCGGACAACGAGGAGGTAGGTAGGGACCCTCCTGCTGTCCTGTAAGCTGTTCGGGATGCCATGTGTTGCTAATTTCTTGATAATGTTGCACACTGTGGACAAAGGCAAATCTAGATCTCTGGAGATGGACTTGTAACCTTGAGATTGTTGATATTTTTCCAAGATTTTGGTTCTCAAGTCCCAGACCGTTCCTTTCTCCTTTTTCCATGCTTAGTGTGGCACACACGGACATGCAATGCAAAGACTGAGTGAACTTCTCTTCTTTTAAATCTGCTTTCAGGTGCGATTTTTATATTGCCCACACCTGTTTCTTGCCCCAGGTGAGTTTAAAGGAGCAGCACATACTTGAAACAATCTTATTTTTCCACAATTTTGAAAGGGTGCCAATAACTTTGTCCAGCCCATTTTTGGAGTTTGGTGTGACATTATGTCCAATTTGCTTTTTTTCCTCCCTTTTTTTGCTTTAGTTC
The DNA here is from genome assembly GCF_029499605.1 of Hyla sarda. Taxonomy (NCBI): domain Eukaryota; kingdom Metazoa; phylum Chordata; class Amphibia; order Anura; family Hylidae; genus Hyla; species Hyla sarda. The sequence continues at coordinate 280,522,484 of NC_079190.1, forward strand.
CAATACACACAAAGGGAATAAACATGTGCATAGCAAAACATGTGTTACTGCAATCCTTTTCTGTGAGAAATACTTAATTTTCTTGAAACATTTCAGGGATGTGACAACATTTACAGCCATGACTGTATGTTAGTGCAGAGAAGATCCTAAGGTCAAACTTTGGCCCAGATTTATCAAACTGTGTTAGAGAAACAATAGAGTGATTTTCCCACAGAAACCAATCACAGCCCAGCTAACAAGCTCTGGTAAAGTGAAAGCTGAGCTGTGATTGGTTGCTGTGGGGAAATCACAATTTTTTTCTCTCACACAGTTTGATAAATCTGGGCCAAAGTTCCTACTATAACATCCATGGACCAATTCTTTTGCAATCGGTGCCTTGTTTTGATAATGTAAGTGTTAATAAAGTTTAAAACTAGTATCATGATAGGTGGATATGAGTGTCAGTTGTCAGAAGCGACAGACACTCCATACACATTTAGTTAGTAGAGAGAGAAGCCATGTGTACTGCGTGTGGAACACTTCTATAAATTTCAACCATTCCAGTCCAATTAACTTTTCCCCTCCCTTCATTAGGTTAACATGCGTGATCCGAACAGTCATGTTGACAGAGGAATACAAAATCTGCAGCTTCAAACATGTGAATAGACCCTAAAGGAGAATTATTGCCTTAGCTAAATCATCTAAACAACAAAGAAAGTTCTTTTTACATCAAGAGGAAGGGACGTAGTGATTTCGGGTTACAAAATGTCCTGCCAGAAAGAAGTGAACCTTTTTTTAAATTTTTTTTTATTACACCATAAAAGGTTGCCCCTCAACAATTCTGACCCATTGAGGCATGTACTCCACATGACCTCTAAAGGTGTCCTGTGGTATCTGGTTCTAAGATGTTATCAGCTGTTCCTTTAAGTCCTGTACCTTGTGAGGTGGAGCCTCCAAGATTTTCAGATACTATTGCCATGGCAGAGAATTTTTTTTGGTCTGGAACAATGTTTAGGAGGGCAGTACATTTCAAATGGTCCAAGGTTTTCCAGCAGAACATTGCCAAGAGCATTACATGCCTCGGATGGCTTGTCTTCTTCCCACAGTATGCCCTGATGCAATTTCTTCCTTAGTTAACTTATGCACATGTAAAAGAACACGTGACTTCATCAGTCCCGGCCACCATCTTCCATTGCTCCATGGTTCCGATACGTTGTATCAACTTGCACTATAGTAGCTCTTCTGTTTGTTTGGACCAGGTGGGCTAGCCATCACTCCTCACATACATGATTGGGGTTTAGTAGACATTACTGACTACCCCTTGACAGGTGACACTGTCATAAGATACATCAGTGTTCTCACTTTACCTGTCACCTGTCAGTATGGGAAAGGTTACAAAATCTATAGAGGTTTGTATAGCTGGGACACAGGGGGGAAGAGAGGTAATGAAAAACAAGATTAGATTGCTTGGTTGGTAGTGCTATTACTGAAATGGTCCTAGAGGTCAAATAGTAATGGTGATCCTGCACCATTCTTGGGGGAATGTTGCATCCTTCATGGTGGGGAATCCAGCCTGGATAACTTAGTGAGAAAACAATCCCTGTAATGTTTCGAATTTATTCATTAGATCAATTGGCAAATATTCCTGACATCCTTATCAATTATTTCTCTAACAATATTATTTCGTTGAGGCAGATAACCTGTCCTACTGACAGCCTCCTGGCTCATCTCCACATGAGCATCGGCCACCGTAATTATCAACCTATAATACTAGACGCCCTGTCATTATTGTGATGCTCGTTGTAGGGAGATGCTGATATATTCATTAGGATTGTGTGCACACTTGGCCTCAGGGCCGCTTTAGGACATGAATGGGTCCAGTACAAAGACCTAATTAGTGGGCTCCCAGACAACACTTCTGCCATCCTCATATCTCACAGCCATAGTCGGAATGTATTATGTCAAGGCTTATGGCTTGTACTGTGTATTTCCTACCATTCTTTTTAACAGATTATGTCATTTGAGGATTGTTTTCATTTTTTAAGGATTAAAACTGACAGGATTAGATTTATAATAGGATAGTGTTGCTATAAATTTGATTTGGCATGGATTAAAGATAAAAAAAAAATGAGTTCTGTGGTCAAAATCTTGAGCTGGTCCGGGTTATTACTAGATAGTGATTTGAGACCTGGAATCAACCTTTAGTCGTATCTAGTGATGGACCTTTCATAGACTCAAGGTATACAATTTCGGTGGCAGAAAAACTTACTTGTAAGTAGTGATAAATAAACTTTTTATAAATTTGGTTTGGTCAATTATTCGACTTTTGCTTGGACTGAACTAGCTAATGATGAGCTCTTAATCCAGTGGAAAACAATTTTTTAAAATCAACTGATGCCAGGAAGTTAAACAGATTTGTAAATTACTTCTATTAAAAAATCTTAATCCTTCCAGAATTTATCAGCTGCTGTATGCTCCACAGGAAGTTCTTTTCTTTTTGAATTTCTTTTCTGTCTGACCACAGTGCTCTCTGCTGACACAGATGTCAGCAGAGAGCACTGTTGTAAGACAGAAAAGAAATTCAAAAAGAAATTCAAAAAGAAAAGAACATCCTCTGGAACATACAGCAGCAGATAAGTACCCGAAGGATTAAGATTTTTTAATAGAAGTAATTTACAAATCTGTTTAGTTTTCTAGCACCAGTTGATAAAAAATAAATAAATAAATAAAAAATAGTTTTCCACCGGATTACCCCTTTAACCCCTTAAGGACTCAGCCCATTTGGACCTTAAGGACAATTTTATTTTTACGCTTTCGTTTTTTCCTCCTCCCCTTCAAAAAATCATAACTCTTTTATATTTTCATCCACAGACTAGTATGAGGGTTTGTTTTTTGTGCGACCAGTTGTCCGTTGTAATGCCATCACTCACTTTACCATAAAATGTATGGCGCAACCAAAAAATACTATTTGTGTGGGGAAATTAAAAAGAAAACCGCAATTTAGCAAATTTTGTTTTGTTTTCATGCTGTACAATTTATGGTAAAAATGACGTGTTTTTATTCTCTGGGTCAATACGATTAAAATGATACCCATGATAACATACTCTTCTATTACTGTTGCGCTTAAAAAAAATCACAAACTTTTTAACCAAATTAGTACGTTTAAAATCCCCCTATTTTGAAGACCTATAACTTTTTAATTTTTCCGTATAAGCGGCAGTATGAGGGCTCATTTTTTGTGCTGTGATCTTTACTTTTTATTAATACCATATTTGCTTATACAAAACTTTTATTAAATTTTTTATTAATTTTTTTTTGAATAAAATGTTATAAAAAAGCAGCTATTTTGGACTTTTTTTCTTGACGTTTTTTTTTTACGTTCACGCCGTTCACCGTACGGGATCATTTACATTTTATTTTAATAGTTCGGATAGTTACGCACGTGGCGATACCAAATATGTATATAAGATACATTTTTTACACTTTTTGGGGGTAAAATAGGGAAAATGGGACAATTTACGTTTTTATTGGGGGAGGGGGTTTTTCAAAATTTTTTTACTTTATTTTTTTACTTTTATGTTTACACTCTTATAGTCACCATAGGGGACTATTTAAAGCAACCATTCGATTGCTAATATTGTTCAGTGCTATGTATAGGACATAGCACTGATCAGGGTTATCGGTCATCTTCTGCTCTGGTCTGCAGATCACAGCAGAAGACTCCCGGAAGACAGTGGAGGCAGGTGAGGGGACCTCCATCTGTCGTGAAGGATGATCTGATCATCCTGTTAAGTGAGCGCGATGCTGCAGATGCCGTGATCTGTATTGATCACGGCATCTGAGGGGTTAATGGCGGACATCCGCGGGATCGCCAGCATGTCCCTGGCTGCGATCCACAGCCGGGACCTGCCGCGCATGAAGCCGGCATCGCTCTGATGCCCGTGGTTATGCTCAGGACGTAAATGTACGTCCTGGTGCGTTAAGTACCACATCACCAGGACGTACATTTACGTCCTGTGTTGTTAAGGGGTTAAAGCCCTGTAAAACTGTGCTAGGTCACATAGAAGTGTATCCAAGGATTTTTCAGCAATTTTTAAGGTCAAGTTAATATTAATGGCGACAGCAATGGTTAATAGCAACATGCCGTAACCCATAGTAACTAGTGGCTTGTTTAAGAACAGACTGTACTAGCAGATTTTGTATGCTTTAAAATAAGAAATAGGTCCAAAAATTAGATTTCTTTTAGGTGGCATTTGTCTGCTGGTGTTATTATGCAAACAGAGGTATTGGAAGAAGCAATGTTTTTTTCCAAACAGTCCAAAAATTATTTCTTATTGGGAATAGCAACAGGTTTTATACATGGCAAGTGAAGAAGCCATCGTAGCAACAGGATTAGCATACTGTAAAGTGCATAAAAATGTGTTTTTTCTTTTTTTTTTATTACTTTTTGTTTATGCCTGGTAGTTGCAGTAGCAGGGGTGATGTCAGACATAGCTCAAACAGCAGCTCAGTGTAAAACAAATGACAGGAGAAGGGATCTGTGCTTGCGCTTTAGCAGGCAGCAGAGGTGGTGGACTGGTCTGTATCCAGATGGACAAGTGTATACTGTTCCCTACAAGTAACGCTTATCTGGTGTAACGCTGCTTGTTGGCAACCACCAGTGTTCCATGTGTCTGCCACACCTGCTGTTCCTGGCCTCAGCAAGGTTGCATTTTGGATTGTATCCTGCACTGCTTAGGTCTCTGAAGCCTGTCTGTCTGCTGATCCTGTGTTGCTGATCCTGCCTGCATTCTGGACTTTTCCTCATCCCTTGGACTCTGACTGCATCTCCTGTGTATGATCTTGGACTGTCCACCATGATTCCTGTCTTCTTGCAGCTTGTTCCAGCCAGCCAGCACCTGTAGCCATCCTGACTAGCGGTTCTCACAGCTTCTACTGTAAACACCTGTTCAGCTCTGCTGCATCTGACGCTATCTATAGTGTCAGTTTGCCCTATTCTGCTTGCCTGGCCAGCTGCCAATTGTGGCACAGTGGGTCCACATCCTTGGGGCGTTACATCTGGCATGTGTCAAATTTCAGTTATAACTAGTATAACCATTCTAATGTTTGATCTAATGTAGATAATACAGTAAATCGCTATTAGGTCTAGCAAGCAGCTGGACTCTGTTCTCTCTCCATAAGCCATAACTAGCATTACATTGAGATTTATAATATTTCAGAGCTTTACACTCTAGAATAATGAGAGGAGGAGAAAGCTTTGAAATTCTTTATTTTTTCAGTTTATCATTAATTTTAGAAAGTCATAAAAAAGTGAAGTTTTAAATTGATTGGTTAATATAGGTAATTAAGGAAATTTTTTGGGCCAATATGCGAATACGTTTTTTTGGATTTTAAAATAGATGTGCATCATATTTTCTTTTTCTCACTTTCCATTGTTTGTCCCGGTGCAAAATCTGTATTCATTGCTATTTGTTATGGCTGTATATAACATAAATTATTCCAGGGCTGCATGGGGTATCTCACTTAAAAAAAAAAAATCTGTTTACCCACAATCCCTACATGTTAAATCTATGTGAATTGTACCTCTAATCTCTAATGTTGTGGGAATTTATATGAAAAATTAGCACTGAGGGGAAGGGGCTTGAGGGGAAGGAAAAGCAACAAAAGGAAGAAGCTTTTGTCTTCATATCCCATCCACAAATCCTGACCACATATCCTGTCCTCATATCTCAGCCCCAAATCCCCTTCTCATATTCTGTCCTCATATCCCAACCCCAAATCCCCTTATCATATCCCTTCCTCATATCCCATCCTAATATCCTGTTCCCATATCCCTACCTCATATTACGTCCTCATATCCCGTCCCCATATCCTGACCTCATATCCCAACCTCATATCCTGTCCTCATATCCCAACCCCATATCCCGACCTAATATCCCTTAACCATATCCCGTCCTTATATCCCAACCTCATATCCTGACCTCATATCCCGACCTCATATCACATCCTCATATCCCGACCTCATATCCTGACCTCATATCCCGACCTCATATCCCGACCTCATATCCCATCCTCATATCCTGACCTCATATCCTGTCCTCATATCTAAGCCTCATTTCTAATCCCCATATCCCGTACTCAGGTGGAGCTGAGTTGCTTTGAAGATATTGTAAGCTGAAAATAAAAGGGGTGGGGCTTAAAGAATGGGTGTTTCTTTGCAAGATGGGGCATGGAATGCGGAGAGGGTGTGGCTTGCCAGCTGGACTGACGTACTCACCAGGAGATGCAGAGCAGAGCTTGTGGAGTATGGTACTAGAAGCCCTATATACTTGCATGGAACTTGAAACAATAACCCCATCCCACACATATGGGGGTAGGTTAGCGTCATTTTAACTATTATATCATTTTTATTTGACATATAAGTAACGTGTGACCAAGTATTATCAAATTATCTCCAGCCGTACGGAAGTTATGCTGGAATATCCATTTCTCATTTGCATTGGACTTTATACAAAAACCCCACCCTTGCAAATGGGGTAGGTTAGGGTTAAATTAACTATCCTATATTTTTATTGGACATATAAGTAACATCAAAATTATCAAAATATCTCCAACTGTTTGGAAGTTATGCAGTAACATATATTTCTCATAGACTTGTATGGGACTTTAAACAAAAACCCTGACCCTCACAAATGGGGGTGAGTAAGGGTTAAATCACCTATCCTATGTTTGTTGTTGACATACAATTAACATGTGTGCCAAGTTTCATGTTAATATCTACAGCTGTTTGGAAGTGTGGCTGGAACACACACACACACACACACACACACACAAACACACATACACATGCATACACATACACACATAGGCCCTGATTTACTAAGAGTGGAGTGTAGGATCTCCAGATGGAGACAAGTGCTATGGAGAGGGAACATGAAGCCCATTCTGCTACGCAGGGAGTGGGAGAACCAGCGCCAGCTCTGCCTATGGGCAAAATAGGCAGCCCCCTAGAGTGCACTCTTGATGGGGGTGCTGCTCTGCCTGCAGCAATAAAGTTAGCCAGCATCGGAAGCACCCACCCATCCAGCAAAACCCCACCACGATGCCAGTAGAAAAGGGATTACATGAGGAGGGGGTTTGTTACAGTGTTTCACCCCAGTAGTAAGGTGGGAGTGGAGCCAATGGGTGAGGTCAAGGGGTAGCAAAATGAGCTTTCGCCTAGGGTGGCAAAAATCCTTTCACCAGGCCTAGGGAGTGCTTTTTCACGAATTTTTCTTAAAAGTTCCCACGCTATTAGAGGTTATTATTGTTTGCAGCATTGTCTTCACTCATTCTATGCCAATCTTGTTTGTTACGTTTGTTAAGCCTTTCAAGTATCCAGTTGTACCATTTCTTATTATTGTGAATGTTACATTTACAGAAGATTAATGTTATACTCAGTAATTCATGAAAAAAATCCTTATTTTCAGTCTTACTAATGTGTCTGTAGTTCTCAATATGAACAGCAGAGGGCAGTGGATCATCATAGAATAAACTGCCAGCAGGAACTATGTAAACATGCACAGCTTCGGAACTACTGCAACCTGCAAACAGTTTCTAAGGTGTTGTTCTGGAGTATGTAAAGTGCTATTTTAGGACAAAGAGGATAATGCTTGTCGCTGGCAATAGTGTAAAGGACTGAGTGATGTATACAAGTAAATACAAGTCATTGCATTTTCTGTATTGTTCTACTGATGCGAATCTTGTACAGGTCCATTTTTCCGAATGCACCTTCATGTTTCCCACCATTTTCACTGCTTGGGTTTCTTCCTCCGAACCATGAGTTTCTGACTAGCAATGTTGAAATTGTATGTTATTGATACCACACCATCTGGATGTGCAGGCCTCTGTGTATTGGTCTAAAAACTGAGAATGTCCTATTATTTTACATAATAGACACCATATGACTTATGTAATAAAACCAATTACCAGGACTCTTGGCAGTAAGTGATCATTTTGCATCTGGATTGTAATAAAATGAAATGAAATTATTTTTATCTATCCATTTGTAATGAATATTCATTTTAAATAACCAGATGAACAAATCACACGCAATCCGGTTGACTGTGAATGTTGTTTTATGTCACATAAGGGACATAATAACCAATGTAAACTACTTACATAAAGACTCCCTGTCCCATTATAGCAAATACTGTCTGTGAACACTATACACAGCCTTCTCAGTATGTATGCACTCTAATGTGACATGAGCCTGGCACTTACATTGTGCTGTGAATACAGGTTTACATGGCGTATAAAGGACAGATTCTGATGATTAATCTACTACTCTATTTTACTAGTATTTATAATAATATGGAATAATGAGGCTTCTATAGTATTAAGAGGAAAGCATTTCAAGATGTCAAGGCTGCTTGTATTATGGCTAAAAATACTATACTTATGGAATACTGTGAACTGGGTTTAATAATATGAGGATAGAATAAAGGTTGAGGGTCAATTCACACGTACAGTATCCTGTACATATTTTATGCAAAGGATTTCGAGCTGTGTTCATTCATTTAGTTTACATTGAAATCTGCAGCATAAAATCTGCAGCTTCAAATCCATGCCATATTTTGCTGCTGTGTATTTTCCAACTCATTGAAGTCAATGGGTAGAAAAATCAGCTGCAGTAAATACGGAGCAAAATACAGCACTTGCGACCCTACTCTTAAATGGACGGTGTCAGATACAAAAACTTTTTATATGTTGATACTTATGAAAATTAAAGACCTTTCGTAATATGGTAATTTTTTAAAAATATTTAAAGAACATCGGCAGCAAAAACAACTAATCCCCTATCCACAGGATAGGGGATAAGTGTCTGATCGCGGGGGGGGGGGGGTCTCACCGCTGGGACCCCCCTGCAATCTCGCAAATGGGCCTCCGCATTGCCGCACTCCGTGCCGAATAAATCTCTTAGCGTTGACCTTAGTGAGGTCAATGGTACGCCTCCTCCCCATACAGCTCTATGGGAGAGGCGGGGAGGCACTAATGCTGCCTCCCCATTTTCCCCATAGAGATACATGGAAGGGGTGTGTTTGCCGCAATGTCAGGGGCTCACGGGGGGTCCCAGCGTTCGGACTCCCCATGATCAGACACCTATCCCCCATCATGTGGATAGGGGATAAGTTGTTTTCGCCACATATTTCCTTTAATAAAGAAAATTACTTCTGAAAATCCCAACATTAGGGGTCCCAATACCTACTGGGACACTAACCAGTCCTGCAGCAGTCCAGCTTGTCCATGAGTCATAGAAAAGAGATGACTCATGGACAAGGCTGCATGAGCAGACACACCAATCACCTCCCACCACCACAAGGGAGGGACACACCCCCTTCCCCTGAGAGGATTTCTAACACTGTGAGCTAAAGAAAAGAGGTATTTTTATAATAAATATAGGTGATAGGGGCATAAAAATTAGATGTACCTGTTAGGATTTGGTAGTAAGTAAAATATTATTTATTTATTTTTTTGTGGGAATTGACAGGTGCGCTTTAACCCCTTAAGGACACATGACGTTCTCATACGTCTCCATTTCCGAGTCCTTAAGGACACATGACGTATGAGAACGTCATGTGTTTTACCGGCCCCCCGCAACCATCTGGAGTCATGATGACCCCCCATGTCGGCGATGGCCGCAGATCGCTGGACAATTCAGTCCAGCGATCTGCGGCGGATTCCGGGTCAATCGGGTCTCCAGTGACCCGGTGACCCGGAATTATTGGCTGATTGGGGCCGTCAGAGACGGCCCCAAACAGCCAGAGCCAGCAGGGGTGAGGTGGCACTGGTGCCACCTCACGATCGCCCTGATTCGTCAGCCGGATTACCGGCCGACCAATCAGGGCGCCTGCTGCGGGTGTCACTCCCGCAACCCGCTCCGCCCCTCTTCCGGAGGACGTGAGCGGGTGCGGAACGTGCACCCCGGGTGCTGGGGACCCTGATCCCCGGCGTCCCTGTTGGGATCGGGGCCCCAGGAGCAGCGGCGGCGGCGACGACGAGGGACTGACCTGTGCGGCGAGGATCGTTGGAGGTGAGTGACAGCCTCCTGCTGTTGCTTAGCAACAGCTCCCAGCATGCAAAAAGGGCATGCTGGGAGCTGTAGTTATGCAACAGCAGGAGGCAGACCACCACAACTCCCAGCATTCCCTTATGGGCATGCTGGGACTTGTAGTTTTGCAACAGCTGGAGGCACATTCTTTCTATGGAAAAGTGTGCCTTTAGCTGTTGTATAACTACAACTCCCAGCTTGCACAATCAGCTAAAGTGCATGCTGGGAGTTGTAGTGGTGCATCTGGTGGTTGCATAACTACAACTCAGTGTGCCTTCAGCTGTTGCAAAACTACAACTCCCAGCATGCACTGATAGACTGTACATGCTGGGAGTTGTAGTTTTGCAACAGCTGGATGTCCGTCCCCCCCCCCCCAATGTGAATGTACAGGGTACACTCACATGGGCGGAGGATTACAGTAAGTATCCGGCTGCAAGTTTGAGGTGCGGCAAAATTTCTGCCGCAGCTCAAACTGCCAGCGAGAAACTACTGTGAACCCCCCGCCCGTGCGACTGTACCCTAAAAACACTACACTACACTAACACACAATAAAATAAAAAGTAAAAAACACTACGTATACACATACCCCTACACAGCCCCCCTCCCCAATAAAAATGAAAAACATCTGGTACGCACTGTATCCAAAACGGAGCCTCCAGCGGTTGCAAAACTACAACTCCCAGCATGCACTGATAGACCGTACATGCTGGGAGTTGTAGTTTTGCAACAGCTGGATGTCCCCCCCTCCCCCCCCCCAATGTGAACGTACAGGGTACACTCACATGGGCGGAGGATTACAGTAAGTATCCGGCTGCAAGTTTGAGCTGCGTCAAATTTTCTGCCGCAGCTCAAACTGCCAGCGAGAAACTACTGCCCATGCTACTGTACCCTAAAAACACTACACTACACTAACACAAAATAAAATAAAAAGTAAAAAACACTACATATACACATACCCCTATACAACCCCCCTCCCCTCCCCAATAAAAAGGAAAAATGTCTGGTACGCCACTGTTTCCAAAACGGAGCCTCCAGCTGTTGCAAAACAACTACTCCCAGTATTGCCAGATAGCCGTTGACTGTCTAGGCATGCTGGGAGTTTTACAACAGCTGGAGGCACCCTGTTTGGGAATCACTGGCGTAGAATACCCCTATGTCCACCCCTATGCAAGTCCCTAATTTAGGCCTCAAATGCGCATGGCCCTCTCACTTTGGAGCCCTGTCGTATTTCAAGGCAACAGTTTAGGGCCACATATGGGGTATCGCCGTACTCGGGAGAAATTGGGCTTCAAATTTTGGGGGGTATTTTCTGCTATTACCCTTTTTAAAAATGTAAAATTTTTGGGAAAACAAGCATTTTAGGTAAAAAAAAATATATGTTTTTTTACATATGCAAAAGTCGTGAAACACCTGTAGGGTATTAAGGTTCAAATTACCCCTTGTTACGTTCCCCGAGGGGTCTAGTTTTCAAAATGGTATGCCATGTGTTTTTTTTTTTTGCTGTTCTGGCACCATAGGGGCTTCCTAAATGCGGCATGCCCCCAGAGAAAAATTCGCTTTCAAAAAGCCAAATGTGACTCCTTCTCTTCTGAGACCTGTGGTGCGCCAGCAGAGCACTTTTCACCCCCATATGGGGTGTTTTCTGAATCGGGAGAAATTGGGCTTCAAATTTTGGGGGGTATTTTCTGCTATTACCCTTTTTAAAATTGTAAACATTTTGGGAAACCAAGCATTTTAGGTAAAAAAAATATATATTTTTTTACATATGCAAAAGTTGTGAAACACCTGTAGGGTATTAAGGTTCACATTACCCCATGTTATGTTCCCCGAGGGGTCTAGTTTCCAAAATGGTATGCCATGTGTTTTTTTTTTGCTGTTCTGGCACCATAGGGGCTTCCTAAATGCGGCATGCCCCCAGAGCAAAATTTGCTTTCAAAAAGCCAAATGTGACTCCTTCTCTTCTGAGACCTGTAGTGCGCCAGCAGAGCACTTTTCACCCCCATATCGGGTGTTTTCTGAATCGGGAGAAATTGGGCTTCAAATTTTGGGGGGTATTTTCCGCTATTACCCTTTTTAAAAATGTAAACATTTTGGGAAAACAAGCATTTTAGGTAAATTTTTTTTTTTTTTTTACATATGCAAAAGTCGTGAAACACCTGTGGGGTATTAAGGTTCACTTAATCCCTTGTTACGTTCCCCGAGGGGTCTCGTTTCCAAAATGGTATGCCATGTGTTTTTTTGCTGTTCTGGCACCATAGGGGCTTCCTAAATGCGGCATACCCCCAGAGCAAAATTTGCTTTCAAAAAGCCAAATGTGACTCCTTCTCTTCTGAGACCTGTAGTGCGCCAGCAGAGCACTTTTCACCCCCATGCGAGGTGTTTTCTGTATCGGGAGAAATTGGGCTTCAAATTTTGGGGGGTATTTTCTGCTATTACCTTTTTTAAAAATGTAAAATTTTTGGGAAACCAAGCATTTTAGGTAAAAAATATATATATTTTTTTTACATATGCAAAAGTCGTGAATCACCTGTAGGGTATTAAGGTTCACTTTACCCCTTGTTACGTTCCCTTAGGTATCTAGTTTCCAAAATGGTATGCCATGTGTTTTTTTTGCTGTCCTGGCACCATATGGGCTTCCTAAATGCGGCATGCCCCCCAAAAACCATTTGTCGCTCCTTCCCTTCTGAGCCCTCTACTGCGCCCGCCGAACAATTAACATAGACATATGAGGTATGTGCTTACTCGAGAGAAATTGGGTTTCAAATACAAGTAAAAATTTTCTCCTTTTTACCCCTTGCAAAAATTCAAAAATTGGGTCTTCAAGAACATGCGAGTGTAAAAAAAGATTTTGAATTTTCTCCTTCACTTTGCTGCTATTCCTGTGAAACACCTAAAGGGTTAATACACTTACTGAATGTCATTTTGAATACTTTGGGGGGTGTAGTTTTTATAATGGGGTCTTTTATGGGGTATTTCTAATATGAAGACCCTTCAAATCCACTTCAAAACTGAACTGGTCCCTGAAAAATAGTGAGTTTGAAAATTTTGTGAAAAATTTCAAAATTGCTGCTGAACTTTGAAGCACTCTGGTGTCTTCCAAAAGTAAAAACTCATAAATTTTATGATGCATACATAAAGTAGACATATTGTATATGTGAACCCAAAAAAAAAGATATTTTGAATATCCATTTTCCTTACAAGCAGAGAGCTTCAAAGTTAGAAAAATGCAAAATTTTCATTTTTTTCATCAAATTTTTGAATTTTTCACCAAGAAAGGATGCAAGTTACCATAAAACTTTACCACTAAGTTAAAGTAGAATATGTCACGAAAAAACAATCTTGGAATCAGAATGATAACTAAAAGCATTCCAGAGTTATTAATGTTTAAAGTGACAGTGGTCAGAATTGCAAAAAACGCTCTGGTCCTTAAGGTGTAAAATGGCCTGGTCCTTAAGGGGTTAAGGGGCATTCCTATCTTATAAGTTGATGACATACCGCTAAGATATGCTGTCACTTTAAAATTTGTGGGGATCTGACTTCTGGTACCCAAATAAATCCTGAAACTGAAGGGGATGCAGTGCTGGTTTAACTTTAGATCTTATTCACTGTTTTCCTTTATGCTCCCTCCTGATCTTAGATCCTCGCAGTATGCCATTACTTTATGAGCTCACCCTCTTTAAGCAATATGTAATGAAAAATGCTGCAACTTTATAATACACTTTGATGTTTCAATTTCTCACCATCGGGATGATTTCTACTTACTGACTTTAAATGGAAACAATGCTAAGTTTACTGGTCTAACAGACAGAAGTTGCTTTAACACACACAGCATTTCTTAGCAATTTTTAATTCATATTCTTTAAACCAGAGCCAGAAGTGGATTGAAATGAATGAGAAATATGAAGGAAGGACTTCCACCTATCCTTTTTGCTGGATCTACTACTCGTTTTGGTTTAAAAACTGAACAAAAACCTGCCAATGATTTGAGCCAGAAGTCGACTCAGGAGCAAGTAGAAGACATGAGTAGCAGAAGTCTGGAAGCAGACAAAATGGAAACTGTAGCACGACCTGCGGTGGTAAAAAAGAAGGTAAATATAATTTTTTTTCCTACAGTTCCTATACTTTATCAAATTTTTTTAAAAAGCTTGAAACCCCTTCAATAACAATAATGTCTTTAAATAACTCCTGTCATGTGCAAATCTTTTTTATACTGCAGTTATTTGGGGACATTCATCTTTGTTGCTTTGGTAAGCGAGTTCTGTAGTCATGTTTTTTATTTTGCTTTAGTTTTGCTTATGTGTGACATATTTATTATACTATCACAGGGGGCTGATAAATTTGGCTCACATAAGCAAAAATACAATAAATCATTTTGAATACCATTTCTTTTGCACACATAAGAAAAACCAGTAAATTACCTCAGAACACCGATTTGTAACCCCACCTCAAGTCGCATCTATGAAAAAACTGTGCGATATATATATATATGCTTATATATATATATATATATATATATATATGTGTATGTGTGTGTTTATTCCTTTTTCTAAAAAAAAATTCCCTCTAAATGTACTAACATATTTTTTGTTTGTTTTTTTCTTCTCATTTCAGCTCCGTGTATCCTGTGGACTAGTTCAGATTTGGAGAAGTAAGATGACCAGCGGTTTCTTTGTTTTATTTTACTAAAATGGTCAACTAAGGCTTATGGGGGAGTGTTTTTTTAAATAAAATTTTTATCAAACGTGTTGTTGTTTTTTTTCTTTTTCTTTAGTTTACAAGCTTAGTAGTGGAAGCTGTCTTATAGACGGAATCCATTACTAAACCGGGGCTTAGCGTTAGCCACTGGCCTGGGCCTGGGCCTAGTTGGTAACAGGCTGGCGTTATTTAGGCTGGGGAAGGCTATTGACAATGGTCCTCGCCCACCCTGGTAACGTCAGGCTCTTGCTGCTTGGTTGGTATCTGACTGAGAATGAAAATATGGGGAACCCCACGTGTTTTTTGCATGAATAATTAAATATAAAAAAAAAAAAAACGCATAGGGTTCCCCCTATTCTTAATCTCACCCAGATACAAACCAACAGCTTGACGTTACCAGGGTGGGCGAGGACCATTGTTACTGGCCTCTCCCAGCCTAAATAACACCATCCTCAACCTCATTTGCCCTGTTATCCCCCTGTGCCACTTAGATCCCCCTCCTGTGTGCCTCACCATTTACCCCCCCCCCGCTTGTATATGTGCCTTATCATTTTTCTCCCCCTTTCTCCCCGACTTTTCTCCCCCTTTCTCCCCTGCTTTTTAAAAAAAAATATTTTACCACACCCGGCCGCTCTCCGGCATGCTCAGGTTCAGGATACGGGTCTTCCGGGGACTGTGGGCCTGTAAAGTATTGAAAGCATGCCAAGTGACGATCCCTGCCGGCACCTCTTCTGCGCGGCGTAAGGGTCATCACCGGTGCTATGACCACTTTCACCCACTGCAGCTGCAGGGAATTTATGCCACGCAGAAGAGGAGTCGTCAATGATCGTCACTCGGCATACTTTCAATGCTTTGCAGGCCCTGCAGTCCCAGAAGACCCGCAGTCTGAACCTGAGCCTGCCGGAGCATGGCCAGGTGAGGTAAAATAAAATAAAAAACAGGGGAGAAAAGCTGGGGAGAAAGGTGAAGAGCTAATATACCGCGCTGCAGCAGCTGCCGCAGCTGGCGCAGCTGCCACTGGTCATTGTTTTAAAGTGGCCGCGGGCCAGGCTGCTGATCTTTTAACAAGCAGCTGGCACTGTGGCCACTTTCAATCAGTGACCAGTGGATTTATCGGTGTATAATACGCAGGTAGGGTTTCTGCCTGTTATTTTAGCTTGTTATACGCTGATAAATACGGGTATATGACAGAGCCCTGGGCAGCTGCAGAGTGATGCCAGCCCGGGCTCCTTTTAACATACCACACTGGAGCATAGTTTTTCAATCCCCTACTTTAATATCAAATTTCCCACCGGGTCCCATGATGGGTTGCATGGTCCCGGCCAATCACGAGACCCAGCGGGAAATGTGAAATTACAGTAGGAGATAGAATAACTCTGCAGCGATGTGGTATGTTTAAAGGAGCCCGGGCTGGCATCACTCTGCAGCTTCCCCGACATCTGTCATATTTTCTCCCTGCTACCCTCACTTCTAATGATGGGGAAACTGATTTACATCCCCCCTGCTTGTCTCCCACCCAAGCCCACGCCACACATCTCAGGCCCGCTACCTGCTGCAAGACTACAACTGCCAGTATGCCCTCACTGTAAGAGCATTCTGGGAGTTGTAGTCTTGCAGCAGGTAGCAGACAGATAGGAGGTGTGCAGTGTTGGCCGGATGGGAGACAAGGCAGGGGGATGTAAAGCAGTGTCCCCGTCATTAAGTTAGGGTAGCGGGGATTGAATCAGATGGAGCCCCGGCGGCTGCAGAGTGATGCCAGCCCGGGCTCTGTTGTACTGTTGTAATATCATATTTCCCGCTGGAGCCGTGATCACGGCTGCTAGCGGGAAATGTAAAGTCTGCTCTCCAAAGCCGCTTTGTAAGCCAGCTCTGGGCTGGCTTACATTTACGCTGTTTTGGAGGGGATGCCTTTTGTGCGACTTTTTGTGCGACTTTCTCACTTGTTAAATCCCTGACCACTGCAAAGTGGAAAATGAAATTCACTTTGATAAGCTCTTTTGTAGCTTTTTGCTTACAGCCAAAAGTCACAAAATATTTTGCTTAGGTGCTTATGCAACTTTTTTCTGCGGCTTTTGTAAGCAAAAAAAAAAAAAGAGCTCTAAATCCTTGATAAATGTCCCCCATTGTCTGTATATCTACAGTGGGGGAAAAAAGTTGAGGTATATCTATGATGAAAATAATAGGCCTCTCTCATCTTTTTAAGTTTAAGAACTTGCACAATTGGTGGCTGACTAAATCAGGCCAAAAGTCAGGCACCAATTGTGCAAGTTCTTAAACTTAAAAAGATGAGAGAGGCCTATTATTTTCATCATAGATATACCTCAACTATGAGAGACCTAATGGGGGGAAAGAATACAGGAAATCACATTGTAGGATTTCTAATAAATTAATTGCTAAATTCCTCGGTAAAAAAAGTATTTGGTCACCTACAAACAAGCAAGATTTCTGTCTTTCACAGACCTGTAACTTCTTCTTTAAGAGTCTCCTCTGTCCTCCACTCGTTACCTGTATTAATGGCCCCTGTTTGAACATGTTACCAGTATAAAAGACACCTGTCCACAACTTCAAACAGTCACACTCCAAACTCCACTATGGCCAAGATCAAAGAGCTGTCGAAGGACACCAAAAACAAAATTGTAGACCTGCACAAGGCTGGGAAAAATGAATCTGCAATAGGCAAGCAGCTTGGTGTGAAGAATTCAACGGTGGGAGCAATTATTAGAAAATGGAAGACATACAAGACCCCTGATAATCTCCCTAGATCTGGGGCTCCAGGCAAGATCTCACCCCATGGTGTAAAAATGAAGTCAAACGGTGAGCAAAAATCCCACAACCACACAGGGGACCTAGTGAATGACCTGCAGAGAGCTGGGACCAAAGTAAAAAAGGCTACTATCAGTAACACACTACACCGCCATGGACTCAAATCATGCAGTTCCTGACAGGTCCCCCTGCTTAAGCCAGGACATGTCCGGGTTGTCTGAAGTTTGCTAGAGAGCATTTGGATGATCCAGAAGAGGATTGGGAGAATGTCATATGGTCAGATTAAACCAAAGTAGAACTTTTTTGGCAAAAACTCAACTTGTTGTGCTTGGAGGAGAAAGGATGCTGAGTTGCTTCCAAAGAACAGTATATACAAAATAATGGATCAGCTCACCATTCTCTCCATGCCTCTCTATGCGCTGTCTACAAGGGGGGAATGCGGTCTACAGGGGTGGGGCTGCGGTCTACAGGGGGGGCTGCTAGTAATGTCTGCAACTATCTATACTACCTACAAGGAGATACTACCTACTATTAAAGTCAATCTTACAGCAGAGTCACCTGCACTAACTTGAATTTATAGGTAGATAGTGCAGGTGACCCGGTTTCTACCGCTTCTCACCATGTGATCGTCAGCGCAATCGCTTCGGAGACATCGGTCTCGCCGCCAATGCAAATTCCCTGTTCTGTCCAATGGAGAAGAGAGAAATCTTGGCTCATAATACAGCAGCCGCCTGCATTGCACACAACAAGAACCCACATATCATACGGTAAGCAGCGCCAGAAACCGGGTAACCCTGGTGTCAGATTCCCTTTAAAATAAAAAAGTACTTGTACTTGATATTGGCGAGTACTAGAATTAAAGTATCGGTACTCGTACTCGGTGTAAAAAAAATGGTATCGGGACATCCCTACTAGGAACAATGCCTGAATGCTTCTCTACAATGTGCTTAGTGAAACCCGACATAGATCTCATGCAGTTACTGATATCTGGTATGTGTAAATGTTCTTGAATACAGGTTTTCAGCTTTCTCGTAGTACATACAATATATTGTGTGTTACAATCTTCACATATGATGGTATATATGACATGATGTGTCTGACAGTTTATGAAGCTTTTGATGTTATATTCTTGAACTGTACTACAAAAGGTGAACGTGGTAGAATTGGGCATATATTTGCACAAACAACATCTTGTATGGCTACATCGATAACTGCCCTTACTAGAAAGCCATGTTTTGCTGGACTCTATAGTGACAAATCCACTAGGGGATAGTCGATTGTGTAAAGATCGTCCTTTACGTGGAACTACTCTAATTTCTTCTATAATCTGGGAAATTTTTTCATCATATCCTAGAATGTTGAGATGTTTGTACATGGTTCTTTTTATATCCTCAAACTGGTTAGAATATGATGTGGTAAATGTTGGAACATTGTTTATGTTGTATAACAGAATTCAATTTAGGTTTGTCACGTAACTAATAACCAGTGGGCTTCGAATTAACTATGCCTTCCGCTCAGTGGTGTTGCGACCGGGGTGCGCCCCCGGTCCTCAGTTGCGCTGTCTCCGTACTAGCAGCACCCCCCCCTTGTCCTCACTTGCGCTGTCTCTGTACTTGCACCCCCTGTCCCTCCCCTCCTCATTGCGCTGTCTCCGTACTAGTAAGACCCCCCCGTCACCTGCACAGCGCCCCCACGTCTTCTGTTGCACAGGCCCGATGTGCCTCCGCAGAGCCGCGCAGGAGGACGTGATGTCACTCGCAGAGCGCCCGGAGAGAAGGAGTGCTGCGCTGGATGGGTGAGTGTGTGTCTGTTTCACTCTATCTCTGTTTGTGTGTCTCTGTCTGTGTGTGTGACTCTGTGTGTGTGTGACTCTCTGTGTGTGTGTGTGACTGTGTGTGACTCTCTGTGTGTGTGTGTGTGGGACTCTGTGTCTGTGTGTGACTGTCTGTGTGTGACTCTGTCTGTGCGACTGTGTGTGTGTGTCTCTCTGTCTGTGTGTGACTCTCTGACTGTGTGTGACTCTCTGTGTGTGACTGTCTGTGTGTGACTCTCTGTCTGTGTGTGACTGTGTGTGTGTGACTGCGTGTGACTGTGTGTGTGAGTGTGTGTCTCTCTGTGTGTGTGTCTCTCTGACTGTGTGTGTGTGTGTCTCTCTCTCTCTATCTATCTGTGTGTGTGTGTGTCTGTGTTGTATGTGTATGTGTTTTTTTTGTGTGTGGGGGAATCTATGCTACCTAATGTGGGGAAACTGCTACCTAATGTGGGGAAACTGCTACCTAATGTTGGAAAACTGCTACCTAATGTGCGAAAGCTGCTACGCAATGTGGGAAAACTGCTACCTAATGTGGGGAATCTGTGCTACCTAATGTGGGGAAACTGCTACCTAATGTGCGGAATCTGTGCTACCTAATGTGGGGAATCTGTGCTACCTAATGTGGGGAAATTACTACCTAATGTGGGGTAACTGGTACCAAATGTGGGGAATCTATGCTACCTAATGTGGGTAAACTGCTACCTACCTAATGTGGGGGAACTGCTACCTACCTTAAGTGGGGGAACTGCTGCCTACCTAATGCTCCCCCCCTGGCAGTAGCACCCTCATCATCCACCAGCAAACCCACCCAGCAGCAGCACCTTCATCAGCAGATCCTGATGGTGGATGATGGGGGTGCTCCTGCCAGGAGGATGATCCTGCCGATGGATGATGGGGGTGATACTGCCAAGGGGATGGCCAGTAGCACCCTCATCATCCTCCAGCAACACCCCCCCAGTACTAGCACCCCCATCATTCCACTAGCAACACCACCAGATTTATATTCAGAGGGTACAGTATGTGGCAGATTTATATTCAGAGGGTACAGTATGTGGTAGTATTATATTCAGAGGGTATAGTGTGTGGCAGTATTATATTCAGAGGGTACAGTATGTGGCAGATTTATATTCAGAGGGTACAGTATGTGGTAGTATTATATTCAGAGGGTACAGTGTGTGGCATTTATATTAAGAGGGTACCGTATGTGGCAGATTTATATTAAGAGGGTACAGTATGTGGCATATTTATATTCAGAGGGTACAGTATGTGGTAGTATTATGTTCAGAGGGTACAGTGTGTGGCGGTATTATATTCAGAGGGTACAGTATGTGGCAGATTTATATTCAGAGGGTACAGTATGTGGTAGTATTATATTCAGAGGGTACAGTGTGTGGCGGTATTATATTCAGAATGTACAGTGTGTGGTAGTATTATATTCAGTGGGTATGGTGTATGGAAGGTTTATAATCAAAGAGTGTAGTGTATAGTAGTATTATATTTAGAGGATACAGTGTCTGGCAGGTTTATAATAATACTTGTTTTCATATAGAGGATGAGAATGCGCTGACATAGTGAGGAGCCGTCTGGGCGTCACATTCTGCAGAGAGAAGTTTTAGCTGGACCCGGTGGTATGTACCATCTGAATTAGATAAGGGAAGACTATAGAGAAGACGTCACCTCTAGTCACTGATATCATTGTGTATTCTCCTCACTATAGAGAAGACGTCACCTGTAGTCACTGATATCATTGTGTATTCTCCTCACTATAGAGATGTCACCTGTAGTCACTGATATCATTGTGTATTCTCCTCACTATAGAGATGTCACCTGTAGTCACTGATATCATTGTGTATTCTCCTCACTATGTCCTATCAGAGCTGTAGCCACTTGTAAGTTCTACAGTTATGGTGAGTGAAACTTCCAATCCCAGCATAACCTTACTACTGCATAAAGGGGTACTCTACTGGAAAACGTTTTTTTTTTTAATCAACTGGTGCTACAAAGTTAAACAGATTTATAAATTACTTCTACTTAAAAATCTTAATCCTTCAGTACTTATTAGTTGCTGTATAAGTGATTCACAGGAAGTTCTTTTATTTTTTATTTTATTTTCTGTCTGACCACAGTGCTCTGTGCTGACACCTCTGTCCATGTCAAAAACTGTCCATAGTAGGAGCAAATCCCCATTGCAAACCTATCCTGCTCTGGACAGTTCCTAACATGGACAGACAGAGCACTGTGGACAGACTGGAAAGAACTACACAACTTCCTGTGGAGAATACAACAGTTTATAAGTACTGTAAGGATTAAGATTTTAAATAGAAGTAATTTAACCCCTTAAGGACCGAGGGTTTTTCCGTTTTTGCATTTTAGTTTTTTCCTCCTTGCCTTTAGAAAATCATAACTCTTTCAATTTTGCACCTAAAAATCCATATGATGGCTTATTTTTTGCGCCACCAATTCTACTTTGTAATGACATCAGTCATTTTGCCCAAAAATCTACGACGAAATGGAAAAAAAATCATTGTGGGACAAAATTGAAAAAAAAAAAAGCTGTTTCGTAATTTTTGGGGGCTTCTGTATCTACGTAGTACATTTTTCGGTAAAAATGACACCTTATCTTTATTTTGTAGGTCCATATGATTACAATGGTACCCTACTTATATAGGTTTGATTTTGTCGTACTTCTGGAAAAAATCATAACTACATGCAGGAAAATTAATACGTTTAAAATTGTCATCTTCTGACCCCTATAAGGTTTTTATTTTTCCACGTATGGGGTGGTATGAGGGCTCATTTTTTTGCGCCGTGATATGAAGTTTTAACAGTACCATTTTTGCATTGATAGGACTTATTGATCGCTTTTTATTCATTTTTTCATGATATAAATAGTGACCAAAAATGCACTATTTTGGACTTTGGAATTTTTTTGCGTGTACACCATTGACCGTGCGATTTAATTAACAATATATTTTTATATTTCGGACATTTCCGCACGTGGCGATACCATATATGTTTATTTATATTTTTATTTACACTGTGTTTTTTTTATGGGAAAAGGGGGGGGGGGGGATTCAAACTTTTAATAGGGAAAGGGTTAAATGATCTTTATTCACTTTTTTTCCCCACTTTTTTTTGCTATGTTATAGTGTACATCACTATAACACTGCACACACTGAACATTGTTATCCCATAGGGACCTATAACACTGCACACACTGATCTTTTACATTGATCACTGGTTTCTCATAGGAAACCAGTGATCGATGATTCTGCCGCTTGACTGCTCATGCCTGGATCTCAGGCACTGAGCAGTCATTCGTAATTCGTCTGTCCTGTAAGCTGTTCGGGATGCCACAATTTCGCCGCGGCTATCCCGAACAGCTCCCTGAGCTAACCGGCATGCTTTCACTTTCACTTTAGATGCGGCATTCAACCGCGTCTAAAGGGTTCATAGCGCATGCCACCGCGATCAATGCCACGCGCTATTAGCCACGGGTCCTGGCCATTGTTAGAGGCCGGGCCCCACCCACTATGACGCGGGGCGGACTCATGACATACCGGTATGTCATGGGTCCTTAAGGAGTTAAAAATCTGTTTAACTTTCTGGCACCAGTTGATATAAAAGTAAATGTTTTCCAGTGGAGTACCCCTTTAAGTAATTCTGGGAGCTGTATATTTAAATGGTGAAAACTTCTTTAACACTTTCCCATTCTGTGGCAACTGGTATTTCTGATTATTATACTGGAATTTCTCACAATGCGCTACAACAGTGGTGTCTGTCACAACAGGCTAAAAACGTGCTGGGGGGGGGGGGGGAGGTATGGGGTGACACCATTTTCTACCGCATCGGGTGACACCAACCTTAGCAACGCCACTGCTTCCGCTCTAGCTATAAGATGTGCACTATAACCTCTCTCTTTTAAGCGTTTCCTGATATCTTTACACATATTGGAGTATGTTATATCTTCCGAAGATGGCCTGCTAGCCCTCACAAATTCGCCTATAGGCAGATTACGTGTGACGTAGGTGGGGTGGCAACTCCCTGCATGCAGGAGACTGTTTCCTGAGCAGGGTTTATGATATAAACTAGTATGTATACATTTTTCAACTGGATCTCCCTTCAGAGTGACATCTAGAAAATCAATTTGATCAGCATTGTGTGACAGGGTAAAAGATAAACCAGAAGTGCCCTTCCATACTAGGAGGAAGTCATCTATATATCTCCTGTGCCAACCCACAAGATGAACAAATGGGTTGGACCGGGAGAACAAGACAACCTCCTTCCAGTATTCCATATACAGATTAGCTAAAGATGAAGAAAATTTGGAGCCCATTGGGCATCCTGAGCTGTAAATAATATTTATTATTAAAACTGAAAAATGTTTGCTGTAATGCAAACTGTAGTACTTGCAACATATATTCATGTACATCATGACTGTATAAACTATATTTGTTTAAATATAGGGGAGGCGATTAGAACAAGTCAGTGTTCAGACGGGAGGCTTTTTGGATATTATACCTAGAGACCTGCTTCCCGTCTGGCCTGAATTATAGGCATGATCTGTCATATATCTACTGAAACAGGTATGTTCTTAGGTTCAGACATAATAATGAGAGATTGTCTTATGTTTCTGTTTTAGTTCTTTCCCCTGTATGTTAATATACTATATGTATGCCGGGTATCAGGGGCGGACACAGACAACAGAGGTCCCCTGTGCAAAAAATATGCCTGGGCCCCCCCCCCCCACCCAGGTAATATGTTTGCTAGGTAAGCAGGTAGTACGTTTGCAAGTAGTAAATAAAGTAAGTAGAACATTCTCTAAGTAGGTAGGCAAGTAGTAAGTTTGCAAGTTATTTAGGCAGGTAGTAAGTTCAGTTGGTAGGAAAGCAAGTAAAAGGTTTGCCGCTAGGCAGGTAGTTACCGTATATACTCGAGTATAAGCCGACCCGAATATAAGCCGAGGCCCCTAATTTCACCCCAAAATCCCAGGAAAAGTTATTGACTCGAGTATAAGCCTAGGGTGGGAAATACATCATCCCCCCCTGTCATCATCCAGACCCCCATCATTAACACCCTCATCATCATCACCCTGTCATCATCACCCTGTCATCCCCCCTTCATCATCCCCCCTTCATCATCACCGCCTGTCATCATCCCCCCTTCATCATCCCACACCCCCCTTCATCATCCCCTTGTCATCATCCCCTTGTCATCATCCCACACCCCCCCTTCATCATCCCCTTGTCATCATCCCACACACCCCCTTCATCATCCCCTTGTCATCTTCACCACATGTCATCATCATCACCGCTTGTCAATGTCTGATACAGTGGTCTTCAATCAAGGCAACGTGACTATTCCGGGCCCGAAGCGCGGAGAAGAGGCCCCCTCCCCCCGATGAAGATGGCAGCCCGGAACCACTATCCCACCGGACGACCTCCCCACCGGACAGTCCTGCAGCACCGGACCAGCGCCGAGCAGAGATGAGTACAGAACTAAAGGGGGTGAGAGGGGCTGGATGATGTCGAAGGCCGCAGTGGTCTTCAACCTGCGGACCTCCAGAGGTTTCAAAACTACAACTCCCAGCAAGCCCGGACAGCCGATGGCTGCCCGGGCTTGCTGGGAGTTGTAGTTTTGAAACCTCTGGAGGTCCGCAGGTTGAAGACCACTGAGGGCGGAGAGTTCACTCGAGTATAAGCCGAGGGGGGTGTTTTCAGCACGAAAAATCGTGCTGAAAAACTCGGCTTATACTCGAGTATATACGGTGTATGTTTGTTAGGTAGGCAGGAAAAGCATTTGCTAGGTAGGTAATATGTTTGGTTGGTAGGTGGGTGGCAACGTTACATTTGGTAGGTAGGCCCTTAGTCCAGTGTTTTCCAAACAGGCTTTGGCTGTTTGGGCATGCTGGGAGTTGTAGTTTTGCAACAGCTGGAGGCACTCAGATTGGGAAACACTGGACTAAGGGCCCAACTACCCACCAAAATGCCACCTTCTGCTGAAAAACTCTAACTTCCAGCTTAAGACTGTCCGAGCATGCTGGGAGTTGTAGTTTTGCAACAGATGGAGAGACAATGTTTCAAAAACACTGCCGTAGTTAGTGTTTCCCAACCTGGGGGCCTCCAGCTGTTGCAAAACTACAACTCCCAGCATGCCCGGACAGTCTTAAGCTGGGAGGCACCCAGGTTGGAAAACAATGGACTAAGGACCTACCTACCAAACCTGAGTGTCTCCAGCTGTTGCAGAACTATAACTCCCAGCATGCCTGGACAGCTAAAGACTGTCAGGGGAATGCTGGGAGTTGTAGTTTTGCAACAGCTGGAAGTCCCCAGGTTTGAAAATACTGACTAAGGCAGTGTTTTCAAAACAGTGTCTCTCCAGGTGGTCCAAAACTACAACTCCCAGCATTCCCGGACAGTCTCTAGCTGTCAAGGCATGCTGGAAGTTATAGTTTTGCAACAGCTGGAGGCACACTTATTTGTAAATACTGGTGTAACACTGGAGGCACACTGAATTGTAAAACTGGTGCTGAAACCATGATGACAGTGAGCGCACCGTGATTTACTGACCTGCAGGAAAAGCAGAAGGCGGCGAACAGAGAACGGGACACCAATATTGGAGCAACGGGGGAGCATAGACAGTTGAGTTAGTTTCTTTTGGAATAATTTTCATCCCTGGCACAGTGGATAAAACTAAAATAAAATACTAAAAAAGCCAGCAAGTAGAAGTAAAACGTCCGTCTTTATTCAGGGTTCTTCCTTAAAAGCCTTCACGGTGGCAGACAAACCGTGAACATATCAAAAATATGAAAAATTGCACAAACAGGGGGGGGGTCCCAAGCATGGTTGACGCGTTTCTGATCTATCGATCCTTACTCATAGCCTGTAGATCCTCAAATGAGGCACCCTTATATACTCCAGGGCATTTTCCCCATTCCCACAGGAAGGGGAGGAACAGGTCCACATCACATGTGCGCGTGATTAAAACAAAAACATGGGACCAAACACAGATAAATTATTCGGAGACATATCAGTAATGTAATATTAAATCTGTTTTGCTATTTAGACCATGGGGTTGAATGCAATTCAAAAGATAAATCCACATGATTTCCCTATTGTGGAGGGATCGAATATGGTCACCTCCCCTTTTATTTAGCTTCACCTTCTCAATGCCTGAGAACCTGAGGGAAGTGGTGTCTGAATTATGACATATTAGAAAATGTTTAGATATGTTAGAAATGTTCGAGCTTAAAGGGCCAGCAGCATGTCTAATGTGCTCTTGCATGCGTTTTTTAAGGGACCTTTTGGTGGAACCCACATATGTTAAGTGACACTGTGTGCACATGATTTTATATAAAACAAAAGTGCTATCCCAGTTTATAAAGTTGCGAATGACATGGCATTTTCCATCCACCGTACCTTCTATTTTCTGGCATTTTTCGGCAAAGGGACATACCACACACCGCGATTTACCGCACTTGTGGAAGCCCTTGGTGCTAATCCACTGGGTGGTAACACTAGCCGTGTCCACCATACTGGGAACAAGGAGATTGGATAGAGTAGGTGCCCGCCTCGCTGCAAATCTCACCTGACTTTATAATCTCCCCTATCATGGGATCTGTTGATAGCAAAGGTAAGTGTTTAATTACAATGCGTTTGATGTCATTAAATTCTGGACTGTACGTGGTGACAAATGTAGGACAATCTTGTGATTCAGTTGGTTGCTCACTTGTAAAAAGGGATTTTCGATCCATAGGATCCACTCTCGACCGAGCTTTTTTCAAGAGCCATCCAGGGTAACTTCGAGCCGCCAGGCGTGTGCATGCTGCATCAGCTTCCCTGCGGTAGACCTCGGCGGAAGAACTGTTCCGCTTAATTCGTATAAGTTCACCTACTGGTATGGCTCTTACTGTTTGTTTGGAATGGCATGAATTCGCCCTTCGGATGGTATTGCCTGATATCTTTTTTCTGTAAGGATCAACCTCAATTTTATTTGTATCAGGGTTGCCACGTAATATGACATCCAAAAAGGGGGTTTCACTTTTACACCATGTGTGGGTAAACGTAAGATTGAACCGATTATTATTGATATATGTCATGAATGCATCAACGGTCAGATGGTCAGACGACCAAATGATGACCACATCGTCTACATACCTCCCATACCATGCGAGGCATGTGGAAAATGGATTGGTGTCAGAAAAAATTAACTGCTCCTCCCACCAAAAAACAAAAAGCTTAGCCCGAGCTGGTGATGACTTTGCTCCCATTGAAGCACCCGTGCGCTGCAAATAAAAATTGTTACCAAACATAAAATAATTGTGTTTTAACACAAAATCTACCACCTCAATAATGTAATGTCTCAAATCCACAGAATATTTAGAAAATCTCATCAGTATATCCGAGATAGCTGATAATGCCAGGTTTTGTGGAATACTGGAATAGAGCGATTCAATGTCACAAGTAAGCCACGACAGAGAATCGCTCCATGTGAATTCATCCATGATTTTTAGCAAGTGCTTAGTGTCTTTGATATAACTTGGGCATTGCATAACCAGAGGTTGCAGTAATGAGTCCAATCACTCGCATAGGTGCTCGTTATGGGATCCGATCCCCGCCACGATCGGACGCATCGGCCGCGGGAATCGGTCCTTATGCAGCTTGGGTAGCGAGTGGAAGATCGGAATAATTGGAGCAGGCACGAAAATATAATCCACTTCTTTTTGGGTCAAAATAGATCTGGCTTTCCCCTCTTCCAACAGAGTCAACAGTTCTTTTTTAAAAGGTTCAGTGGCATCCCCACAAAGTTTAAGGTAAGTTTTATCATCAGATAGTAGATTTTCATTTAAATTGATATACAGTCCCGTGTCCATACATACTACCGAGCCGCCTTTATCGGCGGATCGGATCGTCAAATTTTTGTTTTTCTTTAATTTCTTTATGGCAGCAGCCTCCTTTTTATTCAAATTAGGACGAGTTGTATTGGACATTACTTTTGATTGTAGATTAACCAAATCTTTCATGATAAGGTCCTGGAACCAATCAAAAATTGCTGGTCTGGTCTGTATGGGGAAAAATTTTGGTTTTTAGTAGAGAAGGTATGTGCAGTATTCACTTCATCACAAATTGATATCCCACTATTTTCAAGGAGACAGAGATCTCTAAAAGCAATTTGTTCTGCTAACGTATGCATTAGTGGTAAATCAGGGTTTATAGAAAGATGAGGTGGGTCCGATGGTTCATCAGCATTTTCCACAAAAAAATGTTTCTTAACTGTTAAAGTTCTCACAAATTTATTTATATCCAAAATTGTCCGATAAACATCAAAATGATGTATAGGAGAGAAACCCAGTCCTTTCCACAGGACCGAGGTTTCTTCATCTGTAATGATTTGTGCAGAAATGTTAATGACTTGAAAATCCTCTTTTATTACTTTTTCCGCTTGTCCTTGTTACGCTCCGAAGCTCTTCTTCCTATGTTTTCTGCCACCGCGCCTTCCTCGTTTTTTGACTGTCTTCTCGCATTGCGATTCTTGTGAGTGTTCACATATTGCGGTTCTGAGTCCCCGCTAGTGTCCGTGGTATCTGAACAATCTGACAGGTGTCATCAGAGAGGACAACATTAACTTCAGAAGGTCATAAGTACTGAAAGGATTAAGATTTTTTAATAGAAGTAATTTACAAATCTGTTTAACTTTCTGGAGCCAGTTGATATATATATATAAAAAAAAAGTTTTGACCTGGAATACCCCTTTAACCTCTTAAGGACCAATGACGTTGTGGAACGTCATGGCACCCTGGGCTTTAAGGACCAATGACGTTCCACAACGTCATGGCATTTTCCGGTCTCTGCCGCGCCCCGGGCAGAGATCGGAACTGGATGCCTGCTGAAATCCTTCAGCAGGCATCCAGGGCATACGCCGAGGGGGGCCATGTAGGCCCCCCATGTCGGCGATCGCCGCAAATCGCAAGGGAAATCGCCCTTGCGATTTGCGGCGATACCGGGCTGATCGGGTCTCTGGGACCCGACCGCCCGGTAATTTTGCATGATCCCGGCTGTCACAGACAGCCAGGACCATGCTGGAGTATCGGAGCGAGGTGGCAAGCCTGCCACCTCCTCCTATACCCTGCGATCTGTCGGTTAGTTAACCGACCAATCGCAGGGGGGGGTGGGCGGTTACTTCCTCCCGCCCTGCCCGGCCCCTGAAAGTCCGGAGAGGACGGGAGGAAGACCGGAGGACGCGGCGGGGGACGGGGGAGTGCTGGGGACCGGCCCTGGTACTTACCTCGTCCCTGAAGACTCGGATCCAGACGATGAAGACGGCGGCGGAGGAGACAGGTGAGTAGATCTTCAGCCGCGGTCGGGCCCTTTACAGCAATGCACGTCGCCGTAAAGCGACATGCATTGCTGTAAAGGGACCCTGTAAACTACAACTCCCAGCATGCCCAGACAGCCCTTGGCGTCTGGGCATGCTGGGAGTTGCAGTTTTGCAACATCTGGAGGTCCACAGTTTGGAGACCACTGTACCCTTCCAGATGTTGCAAAACTACACATCCTCAGCATGCCCTTACTGTCCAGGCATGCTGGGATTTGTAGTTCTGTAACATCTGGCCCTTCAGATGTTGCAGAACTACAACTCCCAGCATGCCTGGACAGTTTTGGCATACTGGGAGTTGTAGTTTTGCAACATCTGGAAGGGCACAGATTGGGAACCACTGTATTAGTGGTCTGCAAACTGTAGTCCTCCAGATGTTGCAAAACTACAACTCCAAGCATGCTGGGAGTTGTAGTTCGGCAACATCTAGCTCTAAAGATGTTGCCGAACTACTACTCCCAGCATGCCTGAGAATGCTGGGAGTTGTGGTTTTGCAACAACAGGAGGCACACTGGTTGGGAAACATTGTCTGTTTCCTAACTCAGTGTTTCCCAACCCGTGTGCCTCCAGCTGTTGCAAAACTATAACTACCAGCATGCACTGATGGACTGTGCATGCTGGGAGTTGTAGTTTTGCAACAGCTGGAGGTCCCCCCCCTGTGAATGTACAGGGTACACTCACATGGGCAGGGGGCTTACAGTGAGTATCAGGCTGCAAGTTTGCGATGCAGCAAATTTTGCGCGGCAGCTCAAACTCGCTGTAACCCCCCCTGCCCATGTGACTGTACCCTAAAAACACTACACTACACTAACACAAAATAAAATAAAAAGTAAAAAACACTACATATACACATTCCCCTACACAGCCCCCCTCCCCCAATAAAAATGAAAAACGTCTGGTACGCCACTGTTTCCAAAATGGAGCCTCCAGCTGTTGCAAAACAACAACTCCCAGTATTGCCGGACAGCCGTTGACTGTCCAGGCATGCTGGAAGTTTTGCAACAGCTGGAGGCACCCTGTTTGGGAATCACTGGCGTAGAATACCCCTATGTCCACCCCTATGCAAGTCCCTAATTTAGGCCTCAAATGCGCATGGCGCTCTCACTTTGGAGCCCTGTCGTATTTCAAGGCAACAGTTTAGGGTCACATATGGGGTATCGCCGTACTCGGGAGAAATTTCTTAACAAATTTTGGGGGGCTTTTTCTCCTTTCACCCCTCATGAAAAGGTGAAGTTGGGGTCTACACCAGCATGTTAGTGTAAAAAAAAAATTTTTTTACACTAACATGCTGGTGTTGCCCCATACTTTTCATTTTGACAAGAGGTAAAAGGGAAAAACGCCCCCCAAAATTTGTAATGCAATTTCTCCCGACTACGGAGATACCCCATATGTGGGCGCAAAGTGCTCTGGGGGCGCACAACAAGGCCCAGAAGGGAGAGTGCACCATGTACATTTGAGGTGATTTGCACAGGGGTGGCTGATTGTTACAGCGGTTTTGACAAACGCAAAAAAAACAAAACCTCACATGTGACCCCATTTCGGAAACTACACCCCTCACGGAATGTAATGAGGGGTGCAGTGAGAATTTACCCCCCACTGGTGTCTGACAGATCTTTGGAACAGTGGGCTGCGCAAATTAAAAATTTTGTACAGCCCACTGTTCCAAAGATCTGACAGACACCAGTGGGGGGTAAATGCTCACTGTACCCCTTGTTACGTTCCTCAAGGGGTTTAGTTTCCAAAATGGTATGCCATGTGGGGGTTATTTTGCTGTCCTGGCACCATAGGGGCTTCCTAAATGGGACATGCCCCCCGAGCAAAATTTGCTCTCAAAAAGCCAAATATGACTCCCTCTCTTATGAGCATTGTAGTTTGCCCGTAGTGCGCTTCAGGTCAATTTATGGGGTACCTTCATTCTCATAAGAGATGGGGTTACAAATTTTGGGGGGTATTTTCTGCTATTAACCCTTGCAAAAATGTGAAATTTGGGGGGGGGAAACACATTTTAGTGAAATTATTTTTTTTTTTTACGTATGCAAAAGTCGTGAAACCCCTGTGGGGTATTAAGGCTCACTTTATTTCTTGTTACGTTCCTCAAGGGGTCTAGTTTCCAAAATGGTATGCCATGTGGGTATTTTTTGCTGTCCTGGCACCATAGGGGCTTCCTAAATGCGACATGCCCCCGAGCAAAATTTGCTCTCAAAAAGCCAAATATGACTCCTTCTCTTCTGAGCATTGTAGTTCGCCCGTAGTACACTTCAGGTCAACTTATGGGGTACCTCCATACTCAGAAGAGATGGGGTTACAAATTTTGGGGGGTATTTTCTGCTATTAACCCTTGCATACATGTGAAATTTGGGTGGAAACACACATTTTAGTGACATTTTTAAAACATTTTTTTACATATGCAAAAGTCGTGAAACACCTGTGGGATATTAAGGCTCACTTTATTCCTTGTTACGTTCCTCAAGGGGTCTAGTTTCCAAAATGGTATGCCATGTGGGTATTTTTTCCTGTTCTGGCACCATAGGGGCTTCCTAAATGCAACATGCCCCCCAAAAACCATTTCAGAAAAACGTACTCTCCAAAATCCCCTCGTCGCTCCTTCGCTTCTGAGCCCTCTACTGTGCCCGCCGAACACTTTACATAGACATATGAGGTATGTGCTTACTCGAGAGAAATTGGGCTACAAATATAAGTATACATTTTCTCCTTTTACCCCTTGTAAAAATTCAAAAATTGGGTCTACAAGAACATGCAAGTGTAAAAAATGAAGATTGTGAATTTTCTCCTTCACTTTGCTGCTATTCCTGTGAAACACCTAAAGGGTTAAAATGCTGACTGAATGTCATTTTGAATACTTTGGGGGGTGCAGTTTTTATAATGGGGTCATTTATGGGGTATTTCTAATATGAAGACCCTTCAAATCCACTTCAAACCTGAACTGGTCCCTGAAAAATTGTGATTTTGGAAATTTTGTGAAAAATTGGAAAATTGCTGCTGAACTTTGAAGCCCTCTGGTGTCTTCCAAAAGTAAAAAATCGTAAATTTTATGATGCAAACATAAAGTGGACATATTGTATATGTGAATAAAAAAAATAATTATTTGGAATATCCATTTTCCTTACAAGCAGAGAGCTTCAAAGTTAGAAAAATGCAACATTTTCAATTTTTTCATCAAATTTTGGAATTTTTCACTAAGAAACGATGCAAGTATCGACAAAATTTTACCAATAACATAAAGTAGAATATGTCACGAAAAAACAATCTTGGAATCAGAATGATAGGTAAAAGCGTCTTAGAGTTATTAATGCTTAAAATGACAGTGGTCAGATGTTCAAAAAACGCTCTGGTCCTAAGGTGTAAAATGGCCTGGTCCTTAAGGGGTTAAGTCCCAGGATGCCCTTGGTCCTAGTGGGGTTAAAAGGTCAAAAGATTAAAATATATAAAGTAAGAAGACACTGTGAAGTACTGGGATATACTCGGCAGGCCTGGAGAAATATTTTTCTAAAATATGTTTTTATGTACTTGATGTATTTCTAGGTGTATATTAATATATATATATATATATATATATATATATATATATATATATGTCAAAGAAGAAAGCAGCACTCCTAAAGCGTGAGTAGCTGCTTCCAGGATCCTGCATACATAGTTCCAAGGAAAATGCTGTGGCACTCAAGGTATGGTGAAAAAATGAAAACTATTTATTCATCCCAAATGTGCAAAGAGCAACGTATCGATGGTCTCACACCATCATTATCAAGTGGCTTCATAATGATGGTGTGAGACCATTGAAACGTTGCCCTTTGCACATTTGGGATGAATAAATAGTTTTCATTTTTTCACCATACCTTGAGTGCCCCAGCATTTTCCTTGGAACTACGTATGCAGAATCCTGGACCCGGACCCTAGCTGGAGGCAGCTACTCACGCTTATAACTATATATATATATATATATATATATATATATATATATATATACACACACAAATCAAAAACTATGTTGCAGTCTCTTGTAATACCTTTTTTATTGGACTAACAGAATTTTGTAGAGACAAGCTTTCAGGATTCCTTCCTTTATCAAGTCCAATAGACAAGGACTAATGATCAAAGGACTTTATAAATTATCAGGGAGGAATCCCGAAAGTTTGTCTCTACAAAATTCTGTTAGTCCAATAAAAAAGGTATTACAATCTGCATCACTGGACTAATACGGCTACTCACATTTACTATACAGATATACACATACCTGAAGATGGGTTAGAACCCTGTGATGTCACACATGCTTGTGATGATGTCACCGTAAGCTGTACAAGGAGGTGCGCGCCGGCTGCAGTCTCTTCAGTGTGTTTTGCATTCACAACCTGTGGTGCAAAGTGTTTGTTTGAGAGTTTCTATTTGCGATAGAGAATTCAAGATTTTGACCGTTCCTTGTCTGAAGAGAGAACCACAAGGTAAGTCTCAGCCTCTTCTATTCATACATACACAGGGCTTTTTGTTTGACAGGTTTTTTTTATTGTTGTTGCTTTTTTTTTAAGCAAAAAAAAAACAAGAAATTAATTTCCAAAAGAAATAACAAAAGTTATATTTCTCATAGCAATGTGACAATACTTGGCTTAGGCATTAAACATAATAAAACGCACAGATAGTATCATGACCAGAGCTTTTTCTTGCAAAACTGCTAAAATGCAATTATGCCCAAAAAAGCCCCCAAGAAAAAGAGCCCTAATTCATGAAGTTCTAAAAGATATAAGTCTATGAGAAAGATTTGGTGGTGTAGTAAAAGAATAACAGAAAGATTAGGGCAGAAATATAATATTATATAATAGAATTCTGTGTGTACTAACAATAGAAATACTCTGGGTAATCCGAAAGGGAAAATTTTCAAATCAACTAGTGGCAGAAAGTCATATAGGGGACAGATAGATCCCAATGAGGTGGGGTAGGTTCATTATTAGTAAATGTATATAGCAGGATAGCCCAATTGTATCTACAGTATGAAGTTCACATGGCCCAGTGACCATACAGCCAAGCCCTTATAATCCACCATTACTGGGACAGATTCAGGGTTATCAGATATTACTATGACCGGAGAGGTTCAGGTTTATCAGATATTACTAGGACCGGACAGGTTCAGGGTTATCAGATATTACTAGGACCGGACAGGTTTAGGGTTATCAGATATTACTAGGACCGGACAGGTTCAGGGTTATCAGATATTACTAGGACCGGACAGGTTCAGGGTTATCAGATATTACTAGGACCGGACAGAATCAGGGTTGTCAGATATTACTAGGACCGGACAGGTTCAGGGTTATCAGATATTACTAGGACCGGACAGGTTCAGGGTTATCAGATATTACTAGGACCAGACAGGTTCAGGGTTATCAGATATTACTAGGACCAGACAGGTTCAGGGTTATCAGATATTACTAGGACTGGACAGGTTCAGGGTTATCAGATATTACTAGGACTGGACAGGTTCAGGGTTATCAGATATTACTAGGACCGGACAGGTTCAGGGTTAACAGATATTACTAGGACCGGACAGGTTCAGGGTTATCAGATATTACTAGGACCCGACAGGTTCAGGGTTATCAGATGTTACTAGGACCGGACAGGTTCAGGGTTATCAGATATTACTAGGACCGGACAGGTTTAGGGTTATCAGATATTACTAGGACTGGACAGGTTCAGGGTTATCAGATATTACTAGGACCGGACAGGTTCAGGGTTATCAGATATTACTAGGACCGGACAGGTTCAGGGTTATCAGATATTACTAGGAACGGACAGGTTTAGGGTTATCAGATATTATCTAGGACCGGACAGGTTCAGGGTTATCAGATATTACTAGGACCGGACAGGTTCAGGGTTATCAGATATTACTAGGACCGGACAGGTTCAGGGTTATCAGATATTACTAGGACCGGACAGGTTCAGGGTTATCAGATATTACTAGGACCGGACAGGTTCAGGGTTATCAGATATTACTAGGACCGGACAGGTTCAGGGTTATCAGATATTACTAGGACCGGACAGGTTCAGGGTTATCAGATATTACTAGGACCGGACAGGTTCAGGGTTATCAGATATTACTAGGACCGGACAGGTTCAGGGTTATCAGATATTACTAGGACCGGACAGGTTCAGGGTTATCAGATATTACTAGGACCGGACAGGTTCAGGGTTATCAGACATTGGTAACCTCAGGGAAGACGTCTCCATATAAAACACTTATAGAGAAGCGTCTTCTTCTGAGGCTGCGATGGTCTTAGTGTTATCTTGTGGTTCTGTGCTGGACATTTCTGCTCTGTATGAAGGATCTATTGTATAATGACAGGAATGATGACGTTGTCTAATGTGTTCACTTATCTCTCTCTCTCTAGTGTTTTCAGACTCTGACCTGTGACCATGGCCTCTCCACAAGACCCATTGCTGAAGGAGGAGGAAGAAGCAATGGAGGACCATAGTGATATGGATGTAGAAAAGGGCAATATCCCTGAGAGGCAGAACCTGCCATCTCTAAGCGTGATGTCCACCGCACGTTCCATCATCACCGTAGTGATCCTCGCCTTTGTTAATTTGCTCATCTATGCAAATCGCTCCAGCGTGGCGGGGGTGCTACCTTATATACAGAAAGCATATGACACCAATGCTAGTCTGTCCGGCTTATTGAATACATTGTTCATTGGAAGCTACGTGCTGGTCGCACCAATTGCCGGATATTTGGGCGACCACTGTAATAAGAAATATACTGTTTGCGCAGGAGTCATCGTTTGGCTGAGCATGACACTTACCCTGTCATTCATCCCTGACGGGTACTTCCTGCTCTTCCTGCTGACAAGTGGACTGGTTGGGGCCGGAGAGGCGACTTTCTGCACCATCGCCCCCTCCATCATTGCAGACCTTTTTACAAGTGACCAGCGGACCCGCATGCTGAACGTGTTTTACTCCGTCATACCTGTTGGCTGCGGACTAGGATACATCATCGGGCCCAAAGTGACTGATGCAGCAAGGGGCGATTGGCACTGGGCATTTCGGGTCACCCCTGGCCTGGGCCTCATAGCTGTGGCTTTGATGATTTTGGTCACAAAGGAGCTTCCAAGAACGACTACAAACGGGAAGAAGAACAACAAATCCCAGAAGTTTGCCAAATGGGCGACAGATCTGAAAAAACTATTTAAAAATCGAAGCTTCATGTTAACCACCATGGGATCGACGGCTGTATCCTTCATAGTGGGAGCCATAGGTGTATGGGGTCCGTCATACCTGACCCACGCACGAACACTCCTACAAGAGAAGGACCCTTGCCGTGCTGAACCGTGTGACTATCACGACATCCTAATATTTGGTGTGGTTACAGTCGTTTCCGGCATTCTGGGAGTTGTAGCAGGGACGGAGATAAGTAAAAGATATCGCAAATCCAACCCACGGGCGGACCCGCTTGTGTGTGGATGCGCGATGATGCTCTCCGCCCCTTTTCTTCTGTTGGCATTGACTTTTGGCAACATCAGCCTCGTTGCCACGAACATCTTCATCTTCATCGGAGAGACACTTCTGTCAGTAAATTTCACCCTCATATCTGACATTATACTAAAAGTAGTAACTCCGTGGAGGAGATCTTCAGCCCTGGCCGTGCAGATGACAATCTATCACCTCCTAGGTGACGCCGGCAGCCCGTACCTCATCGGCCTGATATCTGACACCTACGAACGAGGATATGCCAAATCCCCTCTTCTGAAATACCGCAGCCTGGAGTATGCCCTCATGACCTGCACCATAATGGCAGTCATCGGAGGGGCCTTCTTCATGGCCACGGCCCTATATATAGAGAGGGACGAAAAAGAAGCAGAGATGGAATCAGAACCTCCGTCATCCTCCTCCTCCTCACTGCTTCCTGCCGATGAGGACCGCGCTTCAGACTGAGGAAAAGTCATTGCTTACCTTTATCTCGTTTACTTCATTAAAAAAAAAAATTAAGAAAAAAATAACTGCATTTGTTCTATGTTCCACTTTACCCCTTATTCTCTACCCAGGGGCGGACACAGACAGCAGAGGGCCCTTGTGCAAAGAATGTGCCTGTGCCCCCCCCCAAAACATCAATTGTTCAGCACCCCCCCTCCATGTGTCACTTACTCAGGTGGACCCCCATATGTCACTTGCTGTATAAGTTTCTAATTATTTATTAAGGCCTCCCATATGCCGCAGCTCATTCAAGCCCCCCACATTAGGTAGCATAGATTCCCAACATTAGGTAGCATAGATTTCCCACATTAGGTAGCAGAGTTTCCTCACATTAGGTAGCATAGTTTCCCCACATTAGGTAGCATAGATTCCCTACATTAGGTAGCAGTTTCCCCACATTAGGTAGCATAGTTTGCCCACATTAGGTAGCATAGTTTCCCCACATTAGGTAGCATAGTTTCCCCACAATAGGTAGCACAAATTCCCCACATTAGGTAACCTAGTTTCCCCACATTAGGTAGCATAGTTTCCCCACATTAGGTAGCACAGATTCCCCACATTAGGTAACATAGTTTCCCCACATTAGGTAGCATAGTTTCCCCACATTAGGTAGCACAGATTCCCCACATCAGGTAACATAGTTTCCCCACATTAGGTAACATAGTTTCCCCACATCAGGTAGCATAGTTTGCCCACATTAGGTAGGACAGATTCCCCACATTAGGTAACATCGTTTCCCCACATTAGGTAGCATAGTTTCCCCACATTAGGTAGCACAGATTCCCCACATTAGGTAACATAGTTTCCCCACATTAGGTAGCATAGCTTCCCCACATTAGGTAGCATACTTTCCCCACATTAGGTAGCATAGTTTCCCCACATTAGGTAGCACAGATTCCCCACATTAGGTAACATAGTTTCCCCACATTAGGTAGCATAGATTCCTCACATTAGGTAGCCATAGCCCCCCCTAACACACAGACAGACACAGACACATACAGAGACACACTTACCTGCCCTGCACAGCGCTTCTCCTCTCCGGCAGCGGCCTGACGAGTGACGTCACTGACGTCCTCCTGAGCGGGTCTGCAGAAGTACGTCACTTGTGGGACGTCCCTCGTCAGACCCCGGTCAGCTGGAGGCAGACTCACTGTCTAAAGTGCCCGCTGTGCTATTATACCCCACAGCTGCTTTAGAACAGTGAGCAGCGGCGGCGCCAACCCTACCATGAACCTACTAGGCACAAAAAAAAAGGGGGCAGCAAAATGCCGCCCCTGAAAAGTGTCACCTGGGACTTATGGTCCCACCGGGTCCCATGGTAGGGCCGACCAGAGGCGGCTCTAGACTTTGTGAGGCCTTAGGCAAAACTTGAACATGAGGCCCTGCTTTATTTTCTGCTGAAATGACATGGTGGTCCGGCTGTGAGATGGTTATACTGTGACATCACTGTGTATTATCCCTGTACTGTGACATCACTGTGTATTAACTCTGTACTGTGCCATCACTGTGTATTATCCCTGTACTGTGACGTCACTGTGTATTATCTCTGTACTGTGCCATCACTCTGTGTATTATCCCTGTACTGTGACATCACTGTGTATTATCCCTGTACTGTGACATCACTGTGTGTATTATCCCTGTACTGTGACATCACTGTGTATTATCTCTGTACTGTGCCATCACTCTGTGTATTATCCCTGTAATGTGATATCACTGTGTATTAACTCTGTACTGTGCCATCACTGTGTATTATTCCTATACTGTGACGTCACTGTGTATTATCTCTTTACTGTGGCATCACTCTGTGTATTATCCCTGTACTGTGACATCACTGTGTGTATTATCCCTGTACTGTGACATCACTGTGTATTATCCCTGTACTGTGACATCACTGTGTATTATCTCTGTACTGTGACATCACTGTGTATTGTCCCTGTACTGTGGCATCACTGTGTGTATTATCCCTGTACTGTGACATCACTGTGTATTATCCCTGTACTGTGACATCACTGTGTGTATTATCCCTGTACTGTGACATCACTGTGTATTATCTCTGTACTGTGCCATCACTCTGTGTATTATCCCTGTAATGTGACATCACTGTGTATTAACTCTGTACTGTGCCATCACTGTGTATTATCCCTGTACTGTGACGTCACTATGTATTATCTCTGTACTGTGCCATCACTCTGTGTATTATCCCTGTCCTGTGACATCACTGTGTGTATTATCCCTGTACTGTGACATCACTGTGTATTATCCCTGTACTGTGACATCACTGTGTATTATCTCTGTACTGTGACATCACTGTGTGTATTATCCCTGTAATGTGACATCACTGTGTATTATCCCTGTAATGTGACATCACTGTGTGTTATCCCTGTACTGTGACATCACTCTGTATATTATCCCTGTACTGTGACATCACTGTGTATATTATCCCTGTACTGTGACATCACTGTATTATCCCTGTACTGTGACATCACTGTGTATTATCTCTGTACTGTGACATCACTGTGAATTATCCCTGTACTGTGACATCACTCTGTATATTATCCCTGTAATGTGACATCACTCTGTATATTATCCCTGTACTGTGACATCACTGTGTATTATTCCTGTACTGTGACATCACTGTGTATTATTCCTGTACTGTGACATCACTGTGTATTATTCCTGTACTGTGACATCACTGTGTGTATTATCTCTGTACTGTGACATCACTGTGTATTATCCCTGCACTGTGACGTCACTGTGTATTATCCCTGTACTGTGACGTCACTGCGTATTATCCCTGTACTATGACATCACTGTGTATATTATTCCTCGCTGTACTGTGACATCACTGTGTGTATTATCTCTGTACTGTGACATCCCTGTGTGTATTATCCCTGTACTGTGACATCGCTGTGTGTATTATCTCTGTACTGTGACATCACTGTGTATTATCCCTGTACTGTGACATCACTGTGTGTATTATCTCTGTACTGTGACAGCACTGTGTGTATTATCTCTGTACTGTGACATCACTGTGTGTATTATCCCTGTACTGTGACATCACTGTGTATTATCCCTGTACTGTGACATCACTGTGTATTATCCTTGTACTGTGACATCACTGTGTATATTATCCCTGTACTGTGACATCACTGTGTATTATCCCTGTACTGTGACATCACTGTGTATTATGCCTGTACTGTGACATCACTGTGTATTATCCCTGTACTGTGACATCACTGTGTATATTATCCCTGTACTGTGATATCACTGTGTGTATTATCCCTGTACTGTGACATCACTGTGTGTATTATCCCTGTACTGTGACATCACTGTGTGTATTATCCCTGTACTGTGACATCACTGTGTATATTATCCCTATACTGTGACATCACTGTGTGTATTATCCCTGTACTGTGACCTCACTCTGTGTATTATCCCTGTACTGTGACATCACTGTGTGTATTATCTCTGTACTGTGTCATCACTGTGTGTATTATCCCTGTACTGTGACATCACTGTGTATTATCCCTTTACTGTGACATCACTCTGTATATTATCCATGTTCAGTGACATCACTCTGTATATTATCCCTGTACTGTGACATCACTGTGTATTATTCCTGTACTGTGACATCACTGTGTATTATTCCTGTACTGTGACATCACTGTGTATTATTCCTGTACTGCGACATCACTGTGTATTATTCCTGTACTGTGACATCACTGTGTATTATTCCTGTACTGTGACATCACTGTGTGTATTATCTCTGTACTGTCACATCACTGTGTATTATCCCTGTACTGTGACATCACTGTGTATTATCCCTGTACTGTGACGTCACTGTGTATTACCCCTGTACTATGACATCACTGTGTATATTATCCCTCCCTGTACTGTGACATCACTGTGTGTATTATTTCTGTACTGTGACATCACTGTGTGTATTATCCCTGTACTGTGACATCACTGTGTATCATCCCTGTACTGTGACATCACTGTGTATTATCCCTGTACTGTGACATCACTGTGTATATTATCCCTGTACTGTGACATCACTGTGTGTATTATCCCTGTACTGTGACATCACTGTGTGTATTATCCCTGTACTGTGACATCACTGTGTATATTATCTCTGAACTATAACATCACTGTGTGTTATCTCTATACTGCAACATCACTGTTGATACTTACACTGCACTGTGACATCACTGTATATATTTAGCCTGTATACCCTAATGCCACTGTACATATTTACCTTGCACTGCGAGTGACAATACAGGGTAAATATGCACAGTGACATCACAGTTCAGAGTTAATATAAACAGTAATGTCTCTGTACAGGGACAATAAACAGTTTTGCCACTACAGGGTTAATAAACGCAGTGTTGTCACAGTAGAGGGTAACTATACAGTGATGTCATTGTACCGGGAAAATATACACAGTGAAGTCAGCATTCAAGAATAATAAACTGTGATGTCACTACAGGGTTGTTATACACAGTGACATCAAATTACAGGATGAAGCACAGTGATGTCAGTTTATTATGAAGCACAGTGATGTCATAGTTTATTATGAAGCACAGTGATGTCACAGTTTATTATGAAGCACAGTGATGTCACAGTTTATTCTGAAGCACAGTGATGTCACAGTTTATTCTGAAGCACAGTGATGTCACAGTTTATTCTGAAGCACAGTGATGTCACAGTTTATTCTGAAGCACAGTGATGTCACAGTTTATTCTGAAGCACAGTGATGTCACAGTTTATTCTGAAGCACAGTGATGTCACAGTTTATTATGAAGCACAGTGATGTCACAGTTTATTATGAAGCACAGTGATGTCACAGTTTATTATGAAGCACAGTGATGTCACAGTTTATTTTGAAGCACAGTGATGTCACAGTTTATTATGAAGCACAGTGATGTCACAGTTTATTATGGAGCACAGTGATGTCAGTTTATTATGAAGCACAGTGATGTCACAGTTTATTATGAAGCACAGTGATGTCACAGTTTATTATGAAGCACAGTGATGTCACAGTTTATTATGAAGCACAGTGATGTCACAGTTTATTATGAAGCACAGTGATGTCACAGTTTATTATGAAGCACAGTGATGTCACAGTTTATTATGAAGCACAGTGATGTCACAGTTTATTATGAAGCACAGTGATGTCACAGTTTATTATGAAGCACAGTGATGTCACAGTTTATGATGAAGCACAGTGATGTCAGTTTATTATGAAGCACAGTGACGTCACAGTTTATTATGAAGCACAGTGACGTCACAGTTTATTATGAAGCACAGTGACGTCACAGTTTATTATGAAGCACAGTGATGTCACAGTTTATTATGAAGCACAGTGACGTCACAGTTTATTATGAAGCACAGTGACGTCACAGTTTATTATGAAGCACAGTGACGTCACAGTTTATTATGAAGCACAGTGACGTCACAGTTTATGATGAAGCACAGTGATGCCACAGTTTATTATGAAGCACAGTGATGTCAATTTATTATGAAGCACAGTGATGTCACAGTTTATTATGAAGCAGAGTGATGCCACAGTTTATTATGAAGCACAGTGACGTCACAGTTTATTATGAAGCAGAGTGATGTCAGTTTATGATGAAGCACAGTGATGTTACAGTTTATTATGAAGCACAGTGATGTCACAGTTTATTATGAAGCACAGTGATGTCACAGTTTATTATGAAGCACAGTGATGTCACAGTTTATTATGAAGCACAGTGATGTCACAGTTTATTATGAAGCACAGTGATGTCAGTTTATTATGAAGCACAGTGATGTCACAGTTTATTATGAAGCACAGTGATGTCACAGTTTATTATGAAGGACAGTGATGTCACAGTTTATTATGAAGCACAGTGATGTCACAGTTTATTATGAAGCACAGTGATGTCACAGTTTATTATGAAGCACAGTGATGTCACAGTTTATTATGAAGCACAGTGATGTCACAGTTTATTATGAAGCACTGTGATGTCACAGTTTATTATGAAGCACAGTGATGTCACAGTTTATTATGAAGCACAGTGATGTCACAGTTTATGATGAAGCACAGTGATGTCACAGTTTATTATGAAGCACAGTGATGTCACAGAGACTACAGAATGTACAACTGTACGTATGATGAAGATGGCGGGATGCTATCGAAACGTCACACATACATGGGGGAATAAAACACTTTGTTTTTGCACCTTATCTGGGAGTGCCGCTGGATCTTTAGTTTTGTAGATAGATAGATAGATGATATATAGATAGATATGAGATAGATAGATATGAGATAGATAGATAGATCAGTGTATCCCAACCAGGGGGCCTCTAGCTATTCCAAAACGACAACTCCCAGCATGTCTTTGGCTTTATGAGCATACTGGGAGTTGTAGTTTTGCAACAGCTGGAGGCCCCCTGGTTGGGAAACACTGATCTATCTATCATCTATCTATATCATATCTATCTATCTATATCATATCTATCTATCATCTATCTCTCTATCTATCATCTATTAATCTATCTTTCTATCTATCTCATATCTATCTAAATATCTATATATCATCTATCTATCTATCTCCCATATCTATCTATCTTTCATCTATCTCTCATCTATCTGAGATAGATATGAGATAGATAGATAAATAGAAAGATAGATAGATACATAAATAGATGGATATAGATATATATGATATAGATAGATATGATATAGATAGATATGATATGAGATAG
Source organism: Hyla sarda (assembly GCF_029499605.1). Classification (NCBI taxonomy): domain Eukaryota; kingdom Metazoa; phylum Chordata; class Amphibia; order Anura; family Hylidae; genus Hyla; species Hyla sarda. The sequence goes on from NC_079190.1 coordinate 280,566,919, forward strand.
ATAGATATGAGATAGATAGATATGAGATAGATAGATAGATAGATATGAGATAGATAGATATGAGATAGATAGATATGAGATAGATAGATATGAGATAGATAGATATGAGATAGATAGATAGATATGAGATAGATAGATATAAGATAGATAGATATGAGATAGATAGATAGATATGAGATAGATAGATAGATAGATATAAGATAGATAGATATGAGATAGATAGATATGAGATAGATAGATATGAGATAGATAGATATGAGATAGATAGATAGATATGAGATAGATAGATAGATATAAGATAGATAGATATGAGATAGATAGATAGATATGATATGAGATAGATAGATATGAGATAGATAGATAGATATGAGATAGATAGATAGATATGAGATATATAGATAGGAGATAGATGGATAGATAGATAAAAAAAAAAAAGAGCAGCAGAACAAAATGAAGAAAACCAATGCAATGGTGCACGCTGGGTGTGGACCTTGGTCAGAGCTTCACTTGTAATAGAAAAAAGCAAGAGACCAGCAGCACACAGAAAAATGAGTGCAGAAAAGGTGGAGATTTATTGCATTATCCCAGTGTACAAGCTCCTTGAGAACGGCGACGAGAGGTCGCTGAAACGTCGCTTCTTTTCTACACTGGGATAATGCAATAAATCTCCACCTTTTTTGCACTAATTTTTCTGTGTGGTGCTGGTCTCTTGCTTTTTTTTTTTTTTTGGATACATAGATAGATAATAGATAGATGATTGATATAGATCAGTGTTTCCCAACTAGGGGGGCCTCCAGCTGTTGCAAAACTACAACTCCCAGTATGCTCATAAAGCCAAAGGAATGCTGGGAGCTGTAGTTTTGCAACAGCTGGAGGCCCCCTGGTTGGGAAACTGATCTATCTATCTATATCATATAAATGTATCTATATCATATCCATCTATCTATATCATATCCATCTATCTCCTATCTATCTAATCTATCTGTCTATATCATATCTATCTATCTATCTATCTATCTATCCATCTCATATCTATCTATCTATCTATCTCATATCTATCTATCTCATATCTATCTATCTATCTATCTGTCTATATCATATCTATCTATCATCTATGTATCTATATCATATCTATGTATCTATAATCTATCTATCGATCTGTCTATCATCTATCTATCCATCTATTTATGTATCTTTCTATATATCATCTCTCTATCTATATAGCATCTATTTATCTATCTTTCTATCTATCTCATATCTATATATCTATATATATATATATATATATATTTATGTATCTATCTATATATCATCCATCTACCTATCTATCTCTCATATCTATTTATCTATCTCTCATCTATCTGAGTTAGATAGATAGATAGATAGATATGAGATAGATAGATAGATATGAGATAGATAGATATGAGATAGATAGATATGAGATAGATAGATAGATAGATATGAGATAGATAGATTTGAGATAGCTAGATAGATAGATATGAGATAGCTAGATAGATAGATAGATAGATAGATAGATATGAGATAGATAGATATGAGATAGAGAGATATGAGGATAGATAGATATGAGATAGATAGATATGAGATAGATAGATATGAGATAGATAGATAGATATGAGATAGATAGATATGAGATAGATAGATAGATAGATATGAGATAGATAGATAGATAGATAGATAGATATGAGATAGATAGATATGAGATAGATATAGATAGATATGAGATAGATAGATATGAGATAGATAGATAGATATGAGATAGCTAGATAGATAGATATGAGATAGCTAGATAGATAGATAGATAGATAGATATGAGATAGATAGATATGAGATAGATAGATAGATAGATATGAGATAGATAGATATGAGATAGATAGATAGATTTGAGATAGATAGATAGATAGATATGAGATAGATAGATAGATATGAGATAGATATGAGGATAGATAGATAGATATGAGAAAGATAGCTAGATGCATAAATAGATGGATATAGATAGATGGATGGATGGATAGATATGAGATAGATAGATAGATAGATAGATAGGGGATAGATATATAATAGATTGATAGATAGATAGATAGATAGATAGATAGATCAGTGTTTCCCAACCTGGGGGCCTCCAGCTGTTGCAAAACTACAACTCCCAGTATGCTCATAAAGCCAAAGGAATGCTGGGAGTTGTAATTTTGCAACAGCTGGAGGCCCCCTGGTTGGGAAACACTGAACTACCTCCCACTGTCTCCTACAACTTTCCCCCTCTCCCCCAAGCAAGTTACTTACTTTAAAAGGGCAGCATCAGCAGTGGGCACTGGGCAGGTAAGTCTTCCATACTGGTGGTGTCCGGGCCTGTATACACACAGCGGGCCTGCTCCACAAGGTCCAGCAGCAGCATACAGGGGAGTGAGAGAGGGGGAGGAGCTTCCTGTCTGCTCTTCCCAGTCTGCATAGCGCGGCCCCTGCGTGGTGACAGGGCTGCAGACTGAACATTTATTTCAAAAAAGGATGGCGGAGTAGATAGTCCGGGGGGGCGGGGGGTGCAGCGGGGGCTCGGGCCCCTTACTGGTGGCCATGAGAGCTGCTAGTGACCTACTGCTGCTAGGGGGGGCACAAGGGGGGGGGCAATCATGATGTAGGGGGGGCCGTGGCCCCCTCTGGCCCCCCTAACCCCGCCCCCCCCCCCCAGAGACGCCACTGGCTGCAGGGGTGGTTGAACGCAGCGTCCATCCGGGTGCTGTCAAACTTGCTGTGGTCGGGGAGTATGCGGTGGTATGTGGCCTAATGCTCGCCTCTGGGGCCGGACCTGGAGAGGGCAGCGGGCCCCCTCTCACACTGGGCCCCTGTGCAGTTGAACCGGCTGCACAGGCGATATGTCCGCCCCTGCCGGGTATTCTAACATGGATTCATACCTTAACATTGTTTCTAGTTGAATTTCACTTGTGTATTTATGCTTTATATTTTGTGGATTCCGTGCCGCTTGGGAATGCCCCAAGATAGGCGTGCACAGGTGTTGCTGATGTCATGAGAACTAATAGGTATATATTGCTTGATCTTGTCCCATAACAGTACCATGACTAAGACTTGTTAACAAGTCGAAACACGTCGGGGGCTTTTGTTTGTGTGTTTTTATCCTCTATTATGCTACACTTGGATTTTAATTATGTTTGGAATAAAAAAAAATTGTTTATTTATTAAAATTGTTTTATTTTATTGTTGGGAGCCGAATGTCTACCTTCATTTTCAATGCTTCCAAAGAACACCATACCTATTGTGAAGCATGGGGATGGAAACATCATGCTTTGGGGCTGTATTTTTGCTATGGGACTAGGACGACTGATCCGTGTAAATTAAAGAATGAATGGGGCCATGTATCATGAGATTTTGAGTGAAAACCTCCTTACATCAGCAAGGACATTGAAGATGAAACATGGCTGGGTCTTTCAGCATGAACATGATCCTAAACACACCACCCGGGCAATGAAGGAGTGGCTTTGTAAGAAGAATTTCAAGGTCCTGGAGTGGACTAGCCAGTCTCCAGATCTAAACCCAATAGAAAACCTTTGGAGGGAGTTGAAAGTCCATGTTGCCTAGTGACAGCCCCAAAACATCACTGCTCTAGAGGAGATCTGGATGGAGTAAGGGTACAAAATACCAGCAACAGTGTGGAAAAACCTTGTGAAGACTTACAGAAAACATTTGACCTCTGTCATTGCCAACAAAGGGTATATAACAAAGTATTGAGATCAATTTTTGTTATTGACCAAATATTTATTTTCCACCATAATTTGCAAATAAATTCTTAAAAAATCAGACAAAGTGATTTTATGGATTTTTTTCTCTCATTATGTCTCTCATAGTTGAGGTATACCTGTGATGAACATTACAGGCCTCTCATTTTTTTAAGTGGGAGAACTTGCACAATTGGTGGCTGACAATACTTTTTGCCCCACTGTATGTGCAGAGATAAAGTACAGGAAGTGTGGGTGGACAAGCAGGGCTCTGTGCAGTGAGGACAAGCAGCTCTGTGCACTGAGGACAAGCAGCTCTGTGCACTGAGGACAAGCAGGGCTCCGTGCACTGAGGACAAGCAGGGCTCTGTGCACTGCGGACAAGCAGGGCTCTGTGCACTGAGGAAAAGCAGGGCTCTGTACAATGAGGACAAACAGGGCTCTGTACACTGAGGACAAGCAGGGCTCTGTACACTGAGAACAAGCAGGGTTCTGTACAGTGAGGGCAATCCGGGCTCTGTGCACTGAGGACAAGCAGAGCTCTGTGCACTGAGGACAAGCAGGGCCCTGTGCACTGTACACAAGCAGGGCTCTGTACAATGAGGACAAGCAAGGCTCTGTACAATGAGGACAAATGGGGCTCTGTACACTGAGGACAAGCAGGGCTCTGAGCACTGCGGACAAGCAGGGTTCTGTACACTGAGGACAAGCTGGGCTCTGTACACTGCGGACAAGCAGGGTTCTGTACACTGAGGACAAGCTGGGCTCTGTACACTGAGGACAAGCAGGGCTCTGTGCAGTGAGGACAAGCAAGGCTCTATACACTGAGACTCTGTGACATGTTCCCGGCTCACACAGCAGGATGATTGACACACTTCCAGTATTTTTCCTGGCCGAGACACACAGGCAATAGATGCAGGGGCAAGACAGAATTTTTTTCACCCAAAAATATACACATTTTTTAACAATGTATATGTTACGCCGAGCGCTCCGGGTCCCCGCTCCTCCCCGGAGCACTCGCAACATCCTCGCTACGGCAGCGCCCCGGTCAGACCCACTGACCGGGTGCGCTGCGATACCGCCTCCAGCCGGGATGCGATTCGCGATGCGGGTGGCGCCCGCTCGCGATGCGCACCCCGGCTTCCGTACCTGACTCGCTCTCCCTCGGTCCTGTCCCGGCGCGCGCGGCCCCGCTCCCTAGGGCGCGCGCGCGCCGGCTCTCTGCGATTTAAAGGGCCACTGCGCCACTGATTGGCGCAGTGGTTCCAATTAGTGTCTTCACCTGTGCACTCCCTATGTATACCTCACTTCCCCTGCACTCCCTTTTTGTTGCCCTTGTGCCTAGTGAAAGCGTTCCCTTGTGTGTTCCTAGCCTGTGTTCCAGACCTCCTGCCGTTGCCCCTGACTACGATCCTTGCTGCCTGCCCCGACCTTCTGCTACGTCCGACCTTGCTTCTGTCTACTCCCTTGTACCGCGCCTATCTTCAGCAGTCAGAGAGGTTGAGCCGTTGCTAGTGGATACGACCTGGTCACTACCGCCGCAGCAAGACCATCCCGCTTTGCGGCGGGCTCTGGTGAATACCAGTAGTGACTTAGAACCGGTCCACTAGCACGGTCCACGCCAATCCCTCTCTGGCACAGAGGATCCACCTCCTGCCAGCCGGCATCGTGACAGTAGATCCGGCCATGGATCCCGCTGAAGTACCTCTGCCAGTTGTCGCTGACCTCACCACGGTGGTCGCCCAGCAGTCACAACAGATAGCGCAACAAGGCCACCAGCTGTCTCAACTGACCGTGATGCTACAGCAGCTACTACCACAGCTTCAGCAATCATCTCCTCCGCCAGCTCCTGCACCTCCTCCGCAGCGAGTGGCCGCTTCAGGCCTACGACTATCCTTGCCGGATAAATTTGATGGGGACTCTAAGTTTTGCCGTGGCTTTCTTTCACAATGTTCTCTGCACTTGGAGATGATGTCGGACCAGTTTCCTACTGAAAGGTCTAAGGTGGCTTTTGTAGTCACCTTCTGTCTGGAAAAGCTCTGTCATGGGCCACACCGCTCTGGGACCGCAATGACCCCGTCACTGCCTCTGTACACTCCTTCTTCTCGGAAATTCGTAGTGTCTTTGAGGAACCTGCCCGAGCCTCCTCTGCTGAGACTGCCCTGCTGAACCTGGTCCAGGGTAATTCTTCCGTTGGCGAGTACGCCATACAATTCCGTACTCTTGCTTCTGAACTATCCTGGAATAATGAGGCCCTCTGCGCGACCTTTAAAAAAGGCCTATCCAGCAACATTAAAGATGTTCTGGCCGCACGAGAAATTCCTGCTAATCTACATGAACTCATTCATCTTGCCACTCGCATTGACATGCGTTTTTCCGAAAGGCGTCAGGAGCTCCGCCAGGATATGGACTTTGTTCGCACAAGGCGTTTTTTCTCCCTGGCTCCTCTCTCCTCTGGTCCTCTGCAATCCGTTCCTGTGCCTCCCGCCGTGGAGGCTATGCAAGTTGACCGGTCTCGCCTGACACCTCAAGAGAGGACACGACGCCGCATGGAGAATCTCTGCCTGTACTGTGCCGGTACCGAACACTTCCTGAAGGATTGTCCTATCCGTCCTCCCCGCCTGGAAAGACGCACGCAGACTCCGCACAAAAGTGAGACAGTCCTTGATGTCTACTCTGCTTCTCCACGTCTTACTGTGCCTGTGCGGATATCTGCATCTACCTTCTACTTCTCTACTATGGCCTTCTTGGATTCCGGATCTGCAGGAAACTTTATTTTGGCCTCTCTCATCAACAGGTTCAACATCCCGGTAACCAGTCTCGCCAGGCCCCTCTACATCAATTGTGTTAACAATGAAAGATTGGACTGTACCATACGTTACCGCACGGAGCCCCTTCTAATGTGCATCGGACCTCATCAAGAAAAAATTGAGTTCTTGGTCCTCCCCAATTGCACTTCCGAAATTCTCCTTGGACTACCGTGGCTCCAACGCCATTCCCCAACCCTGGATTGGTTCACGGGGGAGATCAAGAGCTTGGGTACCTCTTGTTTCAAGGACTGCCTTAAACCGGTTCCCAGTACTCCCTGCCGTGACCCTGTGGTTCCCCCTGTAACCGGTCTCCCTAAGGCCTATATGGACTTTGCTGATGTGTTTTGCAAAAAACAAGCTGAGACTCTACCTCCTCACAGGCCTTATGACTGTCCTATTGACCTCCTCCCGGGCACTACTCCACCCCGGGGCAGAATTTATCCTCTGTCCGCCCCAGAGACTCTTGCTATGTCTGAGTACATCCAGGAAAATTTAAAAAAGGGGTTTATCCGCAAATCCTCCTCTCCTGCCGGAGCTGGATTTTTCTTTGTGTCCAAAAAAGATGGCTCCCTACGTCCTTGCATTGACTACCGCGGACTTAATAAAATCACGGTAAAGAACCGCTACCCTCTACCTCTTATCTCTGAACTCTTTGATCGCCTCCAAGGTGCCCACATCTTTACCAAACTGGACTTAAGAGGTGCTTATAATCTCATCCGCATCAGGGAGGGGGACGAATGGAAAACGGCATTTAACACTAGAGATGGACACTTTGAGTATCTGGTCATGCCCTTTGGCCTGTGCAACGCCCCTGCCGTCTTCCAAGACTTTGTTAATGAAATTTTTCGTGATCTCTTATATTCCTGTGTTGTTGTGTATCTGGACGATATTCTGATTTTTTCTGCCAACCTAGAAGAACACCGCCAGCATGTCCGCATGGTTCTTCAGAGACTTCGAGACAACCAACTTTATGCCAAAATGGAGAAATGTCTGTTTGAATGTCAATCTCTTCCTTTCCTAGGATACTTGGTCTCTGGCCAGGGACTACAAATGGACCCAGACAAACTCTCTGCCGTCTTAGATTGGCCACGCCCCTCCGGACTCCGTGCTATCCAACGTTTTTTGGGGTTCGCCAATTATTACAGACAATTTATTCCACATTTTTCCACCATTGTGGCTCCTATCGTGGCTTTAACCAAGAAGAACGCCAATCCTAAGTCATGGCCTCCTCAAGCGGAAGACGCCTTTAAACAGCTCAAGTCTGCCTTTTCTTCTGCTCCCGTGCTCTCCAGACCTGACCCATCTAAACCCTTCCTATTGGAGGTTGATGCCTCCTCAGTAGGAGCTGGAGCAGTTCTTCTACAAAAAAATTCTTCTGGGCATGCTGTTACTTGTGGGTTTTTTTCTAGGACCTTCTCTCCGGCGGAGAGGAACTACTCCATCGGGGATCGAGAGCTACTGGCCATTAAATTAGCACTTGAGGAATGGAGGCATCTGCTGGAGGGATCAAAATTTCCAGTTATTATTTACACCGATCACAAGAATCTCTCCTATCTCCAGTCTGCCCAACGGCTGAACCCTCGCCAGGCCAGGTGGTCTCTGTTCTTTGCCCGGTTTAATTTTGAAATTCACTTTCGCCCTGCCGATAAGAACATTAGGGCCGATGCTCTCTCTCGTTCCTCGGATGCCTCGGAAGTAGAGCTCTCTCCGCAACACATCATTCCTCCTGACTGCCTGATCTCCACTTCTCCAGCCTCCATCAGGCAAACTCCTCCAGGGAAGACCTTCGTTTCTCCACGCCAACGCCTCGGAATCCTCAAATGGGGTCACTCCTCCCATCTCGCAGGCCATGCGGGCATCAAGAAATCCTTGCAACTCATCTCTCGTTTCTATTGGTGGCCGACTCTGGAAACGGATGTTGTTGATTTTGTGCGGGCCTGTACTGTCTGTGCCCGGGATAAGACTCCTCGCCAGAAGCCTGCTGGTCTTCTTCATCCTCTGCCTGTCCCCGAACAGCCTTGGTCTCTGATTGGTATGGACTTTATTACAGACTTACCCCCATCCCGTGGCAACACTGTTGTTTGGGTGGTCGTTGATCGATTTTCCAAGATGGCACATTTTATTCCTCTTCCTGGTCTTCCTTCAGCGCCTCAGTTGGCAAAACAATTTTTTGTACACATTTTTCGTCTTCACGGTTTGCCCACGCAGATCGTCTCGGATAGAGGCGTCCAATTCGTGTCAAAATTCTGGAGGGCTCTCTGTAAACAACTCAAGATTAAATTAAACTTTTCTTCTGCTTATCATCCTCAATCCAATGGGCAAGTAGAAAGAATTAACCAGGTCCTGGGTGATTATTTACGGCATTTTGTTTCCTCCCGCCAGGATGACTGGGCAGATCTTCTTCCATGGGCCGAATTCTCGTACAACTTCAGAGTCTCTGAATCTTCTTCCAAATCCCCATTTTTCGTGGTGTACGGCCGTCACCCTCTTTCCCCCCTCCCTACTCCCTTGCCCTCTGGTTTGCCCGCTGTGGATGAAATAACTCGTGATCTTTCCACCATATGGAAAGAGACCCAAAATTCTCTCTTACAGGCTTCATCACGCATGAAGAAGTTTGCTGATAAGAAAAGAAGAGCTCCCCCCATTTTTTCTCCCGGAGACAAGGTATGGCTCTCCGCTAAATATGTCCGCTTCCGTGTTCCCAGCTACAAATTGGGACCACGCTATCTTGGTCCTTTCAAGATCTTGTGCCAAATCAATCCTGTCTCTTACAAACTTCTTCTTCCTCCTTCTCTTCGTATTCCTAATGCCTTTCATGTCTCTCTTCTTAAACCACTCGTCATCAACCGTTTCTCTCCCAAACTTATTTCTCCTACTCCTGTCTCCGGTTCTTCAGACATCTTCCCCGTAAAGGAGATACTAGCCTCCAAAAAGGTCAGAGGAAAAACTTTTTTTTTAGTGGACTGGGAGGGCTGTGGCCCTGAAGAGAGATCCTGGGAACCTGAGGACAATATCCTAGATAAAAGTATGGTCCTCAGGTTCTCAGGCTCTAAGAAGAGGGGGAGACCCAAGGGGGGGGTACTGTTACGCCGAGCGCTCCGGGTCCCCGCTCCTCCCCGGAGCGCTCGCAACATCCTCGCTACGGCAGCGCCCCGGTCAGACCCACTGACCGGGTGCGCTGCGATACCGCCTCCAGCCGGGATGCGATTCGCGATGCGGGTGGCGCCCGCTCGCGATGCGCACCCCGGCTTCCGTACCTGACTCGCTCTCCCTCGGTCCTGTCCCGGCGCGCGCGGCCCCGCTCCCTAGGGCGCGCGCGCGCCGGGTCTCTGCGATTTAAAGGGCCACTGCGCCACTGATTGGCGCAGTGGTTCCAATTAGTGTCTTCACCTGTGCACTCCCTATGTATACCTCACTTCCCCTGCACTCCCTCGCCGGATCTTGTTGCCCTTGTGCCTAGTGAAAGCGTTCCCTTGTGTGTTCCTAGCCTGTGTTCCAGACCTCCTGCCGTTGCCCCTGACTACGATCCTTGCTGCCTGCCCCGACCTTCTGCTACGTCCGACCTTGCTTCTGTCTACTCCCTTGTACCGCGCCTATCTTCAGCAGTCAGAGAGGTTGAGCCGTTGCTAGTGGATACGACCTGGTCACTACCGCCGCAACAAGACCATCCCGCTTTGCGGCGGGCTCTGGTGAATACCAGTAGTGACTTAGAACCGGTCCACTAGCACGGTCCACGCCAATCCCTCTCTGGCACAGAGGATCCACCTCCTGCCAGCCGGCATCGTGACAGTATATTACAAATATACATATATTCTACAATGTATAAAAGGTTTTTACTAATTACTGGTACACCGTAACCTTTTAAGCCCATAGGGCATTTTTCACACAGTGATTTTTTCTTTGCATGTTTAAAGAGTACCTTCATGATCTTGATACATTTTATAATCCTCCCAGTTCACTGCCCCATCATAAAAAAACACCCCCTGCCTTTATTTTTTATACCACCCCCTGCCTATTTTCTGCTCAGGCTTAGTCAGATTCACAGACTGGAAAGGGGCATTACCCAGCAGGGGTGAAATCATCTGAAGCCATACAGGGGAGAACTTCCTTCCTCACTCTGCTACACAAAGCCCAGTGCAGTTCAGTTTGAGAGGAGCTATGATTGGCTAAGGCTGGACCCCCCCACCCTCAGCACTCCAGAATCTTGATTTTGGACTTCTGAATCAATATTTTAGCTTTTAGTACTATTTTACATTAATCTGTCTTGCCCTTCTTCTTGTTTAGTTTTTAATCTACTCTGCAATAAAGCCTGGTGTTACGTATTTATTCCGGTTTGGTGAGAGCTGATTTTTATTTTTTTTTACCATTGAGTGACTGTTTATTTGTATTCAGTGGTTGTATGTTATGATTGCCATAGGGGCTGGGGAGATGGCAGTAGCTTTTGTTGTTTTAAGCCTGCAGTAGGATATGCTTAAAAAAATTACTAAAACATATTAAAGGGCTTATAGACTTCAAGACCTTCAATTATATATATATATATACTAGCTGAGTACCCGGCGTTGCCCGTTTTTTCCTTCCTAATCCTTGTTGGGGAGGAAAATAAACAAAGGAGGATGCTTTTAACTTCATATCCCGTCCTCCTATATTGTTGTCATATCCCGAACTCCTATCCCGTCATCATATCCCGACCTCCAAACCCGACCTCCTATCCCGTCCTCCTATCCCGTCCTCCTATCACGTCCTCCTATCACGTCCTCCTTTCCCGTCCTCATATCTCGACCTCCTTTCCCGTCCTCCTTTCCCATCCTTCTATCTGGACCTATTTTCCCATCGTCCTATCTCGACTTCCTTTCCCGTCCTCCTTTCCCGTCCTCCTATCCTGTCCTCCTATCCCGTCCTCCTTTCCCATCCTCCTTTCCCGCCCTCCTTTCCCGTCCTCATATCTCGACCTCCTTTCCCGTCCTCCTTTTCCATCCTCCTATCCCGTCCTCCCATCCAGTCCATCTATCCCGTCCTCCTATCCCGACCTCCTATCCCGACCTTCTATCCCGTCCTCCTATCACGATTTCCTATCCCGTCCTCCTATCTCGACCTCCTATCCCGTCCTCCTATCACGACCTCCTATCCCATCCTCCTATCTCAACCTCCTATCCCATCCTCCTATCCCGACCTCCTATCCCGACCTCCTATCCCGTCCTTCTATCTCGACCTCCTATCCCTACCTCCTATCCCGACCTCCTATCTTGACCTCCTATCCCGACCTCCTATCCAGTCCTCCTATCCCGTCCTCCTATCCTGACCTCCTATCCCGACCTCCTATCCCGGTCCTCCTATCCCGGTACTCCTATCCCGGTACTCCTATCGCGTCCTCCTATCCCGTCCTCCTATCCCGTCCTCCTATCCCGTCCTCCTATCCCGACCTCCTATCCCAACCTCCTATGTCGACCTTCTATCCTGACCCGTAATATGTGTGCCAGTTATTGAAATATCTCCAGCCGTACGGACGTTATGTGGGAACATACATTTCCCATTGATTTGCATGGGACTTTAAACAAAAACCCCGACCCTCACAAATGTTTTAAGTGGATATATCAATAACATGTGACCAAGTACTACCAAAATACAGTGACCCCTCCGACATATGATCAAATCGACATACGATGGCCTCTCAGAGGCCATCGCATGTCGATGTCAGCATCGACATACGATGCTTTTTTATGTCGGGGCCATCGCAATAAGTGATATCCGCTATCCAGCAGCGCAAAATGCTTAAGCTGCTGCCGGTTAGCAGCTTAATGTTCCCCGTGTGGTGCGGTGAGTATTACTTACCCCTCCACGATGCTCCGGGCTGCCCTTCGGGTCCAGCGCTGGTCTTCCGGTGTCTTCAGGTGACGTCAATACGCTGTTGCGCATGCCGTCCCGTCATCCAATAGGAACGGGGTACGCAGCGGCGTAATGACGTCGCTACGCAGGCCCAGTAAGGCCTTGCGGAAGACAGCGGAGGACCGAAGAAGACCAGGAGAACCCAGCAGAGGACCATAGAAGACCAGGAGAGCCCAGCAGAGGCCCGGGGTCACCATCGGGAGCGGCGAAGACACCATCGGGTGCGGCGGGACGCGGTCCGGAGCGGCAGGGACAGGTGAGTACAGCTTCCTATACTTTACATTGCACGAATCCCTCAACATACAATGGATATGACAAAGGATGGCTCGTTTGGAACGAATTACCATCGTATGTTGAGGGACCACTGTATCTCAAGCCATTTGGAAGTTATGCAGTAACATATATTTCCCATTGACTTGTATGGGACTTTAAACATAAACCCTGCACCTGGCAAATGGGGGGTGAGTAAGGGTTAAATCACCTATCTTATGTTTGTTGTTGACATATAACTAACATGTGTGCCAAGTTTCATGTTAATATCTTTAGCCGTTTGGACATGATGCTGGAACATACACACATACATACACACACACACATTGAGTTTTATTTATATATATATATATATATATATATATATATATATATATATATATATATATATATACAGTCATGGTCGTAAATGTTGGCACTCCTTAAAATTGTCAAGAAAGTGAAGTATTTCTCACAGAAAGCGATCGCAGTAACACATGTTTTGCTATACACATGTTTATTCCCTTTGTGTGTATTGGAACTGAACCAAAAAATGGAGGAAAAAAAGCAAATTGGACATAGTGTCACACCAAACTCCAAAAATGGGCTCGACAAAATTATTGGCACCCATAACTTAATATTTGGTTGCACACCCTTTGGAAAAAGTCCTCAGACAGTTCCCTTCTCCTCTTTCTGTTGTCCATGCTTAGTGTGGCACACACAGATACACAATGCAAAGACTAAGTGAACTTCTCTCATTTTTATCTGCTTTCAGGTGTGATTTTTATATTGCCCACACCTGTTACTTGCCCCAGGGTAGTTTAAAGGAGCATCACATGCTTGAAACCATCTTATTTTTCCACAATTTTGAAAGGGTGGCAATCATTTTCTGTGAGAAATACTTCATTTTCTTGAAAAGTTTCAGGTGATCTCCCTGTAAAGCCTCATTGGCAAGAGGCAAGAGGTGCAAGAGACAGAAGAGGTGGACGTTGGGACACAAGTGTCAAGTGGGCAGATTCCCTCTCAAAGCGCAATTCCTCCTGTCTTTCGGCAAAACGCACATCAATGCGTGAAGCCAAGTGGTTAAGTTCAGACAAAGAAGATGGAAGATCTCGTGCTCTAAGGGCATCTTTAATCCTGCTTGACAGTCCTTTTTTAAATGTGGCACACAAGGCCTCTTCATTCCAGGCAAGTTCTGAGGCTAGAATACGGAACTGAACCGCGTAGTCTCCAATAGTAGAATTCCCTTGACAAAGGTTCAGCAATGCCATCTCAGCTGAAGAGGCACGTGCTGGTTCCTCAAAGACACTGCGAAATTCTGCCAAGAATGCAGACAAATTGGAGGATACCGGATCACCACGGTCCCAAAGAGGCGTAGCCCAAGCCAGGGCTTTTCCGGAAAGTAGACTAATGACGAAGGCAACCTTGCTACGTTCAGTCTGAAACAGTTCAGACATGAGCTCCAGATGCATGGAACACTGTGTAACAAAGCCTCTGCATGACTTGGAAGGTAAAGGCAGGTGCAGCTGGGAGCCAGAAGACACTGCAGGAGCTGGAGGAGGGAGTGGGCCAGATTGTGGTACCTGCTGCTGTTGCAAGGCCAAAAGCTGTTGCATCATGGCTGCCAGTTGAGAAAATTGCTGCGCCTGTCGGGACAACTGCTGTGACTGACGTATCACCACGGAGGAAAGATCCGCAACTTCAGGCAGGGGTACTTCAGCGGGATCCATGGCCGGATCTTACTGTAACACTCACGTTTCAGTAGACAGGAACTCCGGTGGATGTGGATCCGCTGTACCTGTTTGGCAGATGACTCGGACCGTGCCAGGGAGCGGAGTCTAAGGTGCTGCTGGTCTTCACCAGAGCCCGCCGCAAAGCAGGATGGACTTGTAGCTGCAGGTGACACCCAGGTCGCAACCCCTGGCAACGGCTCGACCACACAGGTGGCTGAGGAGATGCGAGGCACAGAAGGGATGAGACAACTCGTAGTCAGGATAGTTGGAGGTCAGGGCAGGCGGCAAAGTAGTGAAGTCGGGACGTAGCAGAAGTTCAGTAGGCAGGCGGCAGAGAAGCAAGGGCAATTAACAAGAGCAGGAGATCTGGTACACAGCAAGGCAATACTAAGGAACGCTTTCACTTGGCACAAGGGCAACAAAGATCCGGCAGAGAACTGAGGAGGGTGGAGGAATTTATAAACAAGACACAGGTGGAGACACTAATTAGCGTACTGGCCCTTTAATCTTAAAGCTTTGGCGCACGCACGCCCTAAGGGACGGGGACACGCGTGCTGGAGCAGAGAGGCAGAGGCAGGAGAGACACCCAGAGAGTGACAGACTGTGGCTCGCATGCGGGTGCGTCCTGCAATGCAAGTCCCAGCCCCATCGGCAGCAGGAGGTAAGGGGACCATGCGCTCACGGCCAGCGTGTGTGGCCGGAGCGCATAACATAACAACGACTATATATATATATATATATATATATATATATGTGGTGTGGTGTCCCGGTAAAGTATTGCATACCATACCTAGTGTAGACGTCCCCAAAGTCAGAGTAACTACGTTCAGGTAGGGTTCCTCAGGTGGGACAGCCCCTAGTCGCCTCTCCTCAAGTCTGACTGTAATAATAATATATGTATATATTTAATAATTATATATATTTTATAGTAATGTATAGTACTTTCCTTGTGTAGCGTCGCAGGACCTTCGGTCATGTGACCATGCTGGTCACCTCTATGGTATGTTGGAGGACCTTTGAGGTCCTTGGGTCACATTTTACCCACAAATCTTTGTAATGGTGATTGACATCAGTATGGACCAATTAGCACTAGTCTAGCCCCTGCCCATATAAGGGAGCTGCGTCCAATTATCGCTCTCTTGGGTTGCTGCTCTCGTGGATGCCGGACTAACAGGATGGTTCTGCGCAACTTTCAAAGACACGCTAGGCCTCAAAAACCTGCTGGCCTCAGCTGAACCAAAACCGTGAGTTCAAACCCAAATCCCCGCTAATGCTAGCGTGACTACTGGACCGCAACTAAATCCCCTAAATCCAGTGGAACAACGCACAGTACTAAAAGACCCTAAATGCTAAAGTCCCAACCTTTGTCAATCTCCAAGGAAAGCCGTTGTTATACTTAAAGACTGTTATGTTATTGAAGCTTGCAGAAAACCTTCAGTAAAAGTTAATACTGTTTCAGAAAACTCTCCGGTTGTAGACATTCTATTCTTCTCTACCTCCCTATCGCTCTTGGGAAGGGTGGAGGTAGAACAAGTGTTACTGAGGAGCCCTCACCCTGGCGTCACGAATAGCAAGGGTTAAATGGGCACTGTCACCAACTTTATTTTTTGATATGTTGTAGTACTTATGTACTACAACATATCTCTAATATACTTTTATTATATTTTTTTTTCATTAAAAAGGTTTAATTTACATTTAAAAACCGGCTACTGAAAAAGGACTGATTTTGGAGTGGCAATCAGTCCTTTTTCAGTTAGGCTGCACTCGCTCCCTGCCTGTCAATCAGACAGGCGGGAGTGAGCGCATTGGCTCCCCGGCAACTGGCTGGGAGGCCACTCCTCCCGCACATCGCCGCCGCCTCGTTGCCGCCGCTGTCCCTGCACGCCCGCTGCCGGACTCTGCAGTAACTGCAAGTGTAATGAGGGAACGGGGTATGCGGGGCGGGGAGGGCGGGGGAGGGGGATAAGGAGGGAACGGGCTAGTGCCGTAGCGGGGGGGGGGGGGGGGGAACGGGCTAGCAAAAAAAAAAAAAAGGATGGTGGGAGCTACCTGTTACGCCTAGCGCTCCGGGTCCCCGCTCCTCCCCGGAGCGCTCACGGCGTCCTTCTCCCTGCAGCTCCCCGGTCAGCGCTGACCGGGAGCGCTGCTCTGCCATGGCCGTTGGGGATGCGATTCGCACAGCGGGACGCGCCCGCTTGCGAGTCGCATCCCAGGTCACTTACCCGTTCCCGTCTCCTGCGGTCATGTGCTGGCGCGCGCGGCTCCGCTCTCTAGGGCGCGCGCGCGCCAGCTCCCTGAGACTTAAAGGGCCAGTGCACCAATGATTGGTGCCTGGCCCAATTAGCTTAATTGGTTCCCACCTGTTCCCTGGCTTATATCTAGTCTCCTCCCTTGCACTCCCTTGCCGGATCTTGTTGCCTTAGTGCCAGTGAAAGCGTTCTTTGTGTGTTTATACCCTGTGTACCAGAACTATTGCTATCTCCCCTGACTACGAACCTTGCCGCCTGCCCCCGACCTTCTGCTACGTCCGACTTTGCTTCTGCCTACTCCCTTGTACCTCGCCTATCTTCAGCAGCCAGAGAGGTGCCGTTGCTAGTGGATACGACCTGGTCACTACCGCCGCAGCAAGACCATCCCGCTTTGCGGCGGGCTCTGGTGAAAACCAGTAGTGTCTTAGAACCGGTCCACTAGCACGGTCCTCGCCATCCCTCTCTGGCACAGAGGATCCACCTCCTGCCAGCCGGCATCGTGACAGTAGATCCGGCCATGGATCCCGCTGAAGTTCCTCTGCCTGTTGTCGCCGACCTCCCCACACTGGTCGCCCAGCAAGCCCGACAGATTGCCCAACAAGATCACCAGCTGTCGTACTTGACCACCATGACTCAGCAACTCCAGTCGCAGCTACAGCAGATTCAGTCTCAGCTACAGCAGCAGCAACCATCTCCTCCGCCAGCTCCTGCACCTCTTCCGCAGCGAGTGGCCACTCCTAGCCTCCGCCTGTCTTTGCCGGACAAATTTAATGGGGACTCTAAGTTTTGCCGTGGCTTCCTTTCCCAATGTTCCCTGCATCTGGAGATGATGTCGGATCAGTTTCCTACTGAAAGGTCTAAGGTGGCTTTCGTAGTCAGCCTTCTGTCTGGAAAAGCCCTGTCATGGGCCACACCGCTCTGGGACCGCGATGACCCTGTCACTGCCTCTGTACACTCCTTCTTCTCGGAAATTCGAAGTGTCTTTGAGGAACCTGCCCGAGCCTCTTCTGCTGAGACTGCCCTGCTGAACCTGGTCCAGGGTAATTCCTCCGTTGGCGAGTACGCCATACAATTCCGTACTCTTGCTTCTGAACTATCCTGGAATAATGAGGCTCTCTGCGCGACCTTTAAAAAAGGCCTATCCAGCAACATTAAAGATGTTCTGGCCGCACGAGAGACTCCTGCTAACCTGCATGAACTCATTCATCTAGCCACTCGCATTGACATGCGTTTTTCTGAAAGGCATCAAGAGCTCCGCCAGGAAAAGGACTTAGATCTCTGGACACCTCTCCCACAGTCTCCAATGCAATCTGCGCCTAGGCCTCCCGCCGAGGAGGCCATGCAAGTGGATCGGTCTCGCCTGACCCTGGAAGAGAGGAATCGCCGTAAGGAAGAGAATCTTTGTTTGTACTGTGCCAGTACTGAACATTTTCTGGTGGATTGCCCAATCCGTCCTCCACGTCTGGGAAACGCACGCTCGCACTCAGCTCTCGTGGGTGTGGCGTCTCTTGATGCCAAGTCGGCTTCTCCACGTCTCACGGTACCTGTTCGGATTTCCAC
Organism: Hyla sarda; assembly: GCF_029499605.1. NCBI lineage: Eukaryota > Metazoa > Chordata > Amphibia > Anura > Hylidae > Hyla > Hyla sarda. The sequence goes on from NC_079190.1 coordinate 280,585,149, forward strand.
TTCAGCCAGCTCTCCCCTCTCAGCCGTGGCCTGCCTGGACTCTGGAGCTTCTGGGAATTTTATTCGGGACTCCTTTGTGAATAAATTCCGGATTCCGGTGACCCGTCTTGTCAAGCCACTCCACATTTCCGCGGTCAACGGAGCCAGGGTGGACTGTACCATACGTTTCCGCACGGAGCCCCTTCTTATGAGCATCGGATCTCACCACGAGAGGATTGAACTTTTGGTCCTCCCCAATTGCACCTCGGAAATTCTCCTTGGACTTCCCTGGCTTCAACTTCATTCCCCAACCCTGGATTGGTCCACTGGGGAGATCAAGAGTTGGGGGTCCTCTTGTTCCAAGAACTGTCTAAAACCGGTTCCCAGTAACCCTTGCCGTAACTCTGTGGTTCCTCCTGTATCTGGTCCCCCTAAGGTCATTAAGGACTCTGCCTGCCACAGGAAATGCCCCTCCCCCCCTCCCAGTTCCATCAGGCAAGCTTCTGTGTCCCCTCATGGCCCTCGTCCTGGTGTCACACTGCCCCGTGCCAGGTCCCGCCCTCTGCCCTCTCTCCCCATTCCTACTCCTGCGGTTCTGCCTGCCGTTGAGGAATCCCTCCATCCTTTCCCGGTGTCCTCATCCCAGGGGAGGCAGTTACCCGATAAAGAGAAGGGGAGACCTAAGGGGGGGGGTACTGTTACGCCTAGCGCTCCGGGTCCCCGCTCCTCCCCGGAGCGCTCACGGCGTCCTTCTCCCTGCAGCTCCCCGGTCAGCGCTGACCGGGAGCGCTGCTCTGCCATGGCCGTTGGGGATGCGATTCGCACAGCGGGACGCGCCCGCTTGCGAGTCGCATCCCAGGTCACTTACCCGTTCCCGTCTCCTGCGGTCATGTGCTGGCGCGCGCGGCTCCGCTCTCTAGGGCGCGCGCGCGCCAGCTCCCTGAGACTTAAAGGGCCAGTGCACCAATGATTGGTGCCTGGCCCAATTAGCTTAATTGGTTCCCACCTGTTCCCTGGCTTATATATAGTCTCCTCCCTTGCACTCCCTTGCCGGATCTTGTTGCCTTAGTGCCAGTGAAAGCGTTCTTTGTGTGTTTATACCCTGTGTACCAGAACTATTGCTATCTCCCCTGACTACGAACCTTGCCGCCTGCCCCCGACCTTCTGCTACGTCCGACTTTGCTTCTGCCTACTCCCTTGTACCTCGCCTATCTTCAGCAGCCAGAGAGGTGCCGTTGCTAGTGGATACGACCTGGTCACTACCGCCGCAGCAAGACCATCCCGCTTTGCGGCGGGCTCTGGTGAAAACCAGTAGTGTCTTAGAACCGGTCCACTAGCACGGTCCTCGCCATCCCTCTCTGGCACAGAGGATCCACCTCCTGCCAGCCGGCATCGTGACACTACCCTTTAACAAGCACCCTTTAATTACTGCACAGCTGCACTCCCCATATCCTACATCCCCCAGGCTATCACACACACACACATATATATATATATATATATATATATATATATATATATATATATATATATACTGATCAGATCTTTATATTGAGATAATCTACCATTCCGTAAAAATAATACAGATTGTGACTGTGTGTGCATGTATGCATCTGTACACCTGTGCATATAAGTGTGTTTTTCCAAGCTAAATTATGCTCTGAGCCAGTGAATGTTGCATTTCTAAAGCTTCCCAGTTCAGTTTGTAATTGCTGAAAGTCAAAGTGAATGACATGGAGCTACAAGCATGATTTTAACTGCACATTGCGCATGACACATTAGATATTCCGTTTGCAACAATATAAACCATACTGCTTGGTATTGAAATGCTATTCCTTAAAGAGTACCTATCATGCACTCATCTGTCCCTAATTTCTCCCTCCCATCTTTCCCTGACTCTTCCTGACTCTAACCCTATCTTTTTCAATCTCTTATTAGTTGCTCATTTTGCTGCCCTCTGTGAGAGAGGAAAGGAGAGTGGGGGGGGGGGGGGACAGCCTTGATCATCCTGAGGGCTAGGAGTGAGGTCGCAGTGCTGCGATCTACTCCTATCCCCTGTCTTTGGTCAGAACTGATTTTGACCAATGGCAGAGCAGGACAGTGGGTTTCCATGGCAACCCCCAGTTCTGCCCACCCCTGGATGTCGAGGGGAAGATGGAGAGAAGATGGAGGCCATTACCTGAAGGAGAAGATGCCTGGGGACCCCCGATCGACGCTGGAGACTGCTGGATACTGGCTCAAGTAGGGAAACTACTTGGGGGGGGGGGGGGGGGATGAAAGTGAAAGTAATGGGATCTTTACTGTGGCAACCACTAGGAAGGCCAAACTGCAACTCCCAGCATGCCCAGACAGCCAAAGGCTGTCTGTGCATGCTGGGAGTTGTAGTTTTGCAACATCTGGAGGGTCACAGTTTGGAGACCACTGTTACAGTGGTGCCCAAAAGGTAGCCCTCCAGATGTTGCCAAACAGCAACTCTCAGCATGCCTAGACTGCCCAGGCATGCTGGGAGTTGTAGTTCTGTAACATCTGTCCCTTCAGATTTTGCAATTTTCATGACATTTTTGAAAATTGCTGCTCTACTTTGAAGCCCTCTAATTTTTTCAAAAAGCAAAAATATTTTATTTTTGCCAACATTTTATGATACCAACATAAAGTGGACATATTGTATTTGTGAATAAAAATAAAATTTATTTGGGAATATCCATTTTCCTTACAAGTAGAGAGCTTCAAAGTTAGAAAAATGCAAAATTTTTATGAAATGTTGGGATTTTTCACCAAAAAAGGATGCAAGTAACGCCGAAAATGTACCACCAAAATAAAGTAGAATATGTCAGGAAAAAACAATCTCAGAATCAGACTATTCGGTAAAAGCGTTTTGGAGTTATTAATTCGTAAAGCGACGGCGGTCAGAATTGCGAAAAAGGGCTCAGTCCTTAAGGTGAAAAAGGGCTGCGTCCTTAAGGGGTTAAAGAAATGTCTTTCTATTTCATGCTCTTGCATTTATCCCCTACGCCTACTATTTAGCGTACGGAGTAAACAGCAGACTTAATTGTCTCATTTGAGTAAAATGGCAGAGATATTAGTAGACGCTGTATCTGTCCGTGTTGGGAGCCTGTGCTGTTGCACTTAAAATGAACCTTTACTTCTTTTTATGTGCGTTACCCATCCCTTCACTTCCCACCTAACAGAGAATTTCATTTTACAAGACAGCAATGAAGCTTATAGTGTACGTCTAATCTAAGGCTGGATACTATTGCTGATCTATCTCAGCTGCTCCTGTGGTGTTGCTTGCGAAATGTACTACTTATAGGATTTAATAGACTTTTCTAGGTCTGGCGTCAATGCACCTTTCAGTCTCCTGTAAATGACTATGCATAATAGTGCTTAAGGCAGTCTACCGTGTCAAAGACAGAGATGTGAGAAGGAGATGAAATCCAACAAGCAATATTAAAAAATAGAACATAAAAGCTGGAATTAATATAAGCATGTCTCTACTCCAAGACCGGAACACTACCACCTGTTTAATATTCACCGGGGGGGGGGGACATTGCTGCTTTAAGGCAGCAGATGTCCAGCGCGTTACGTCACCGGTGTGTCCCTGCCCGTGCTGTGCTCCAGGGGTGGACTAAGGGGCCAGGGCAGTGCTACACTCCATTCCCCCCCCCCCCCATTCAAACTTTAGAGTAGGCAGGGCTCTTTAAAACATTACCGTAGGCAAGGGGCTGCTGGTGCCAGACACATGTGCCGTACACGCAGGCACTTCTGTTACCAGGGAGACATCATGAGGTTCCCATTGAAGAGGAGCCTGGAGGACTTCTTGCCTACTTGAACTTGAAATTTTGAGTATGGTGGGTTAATAACTCCTGAAAATGATTTCCTGCCTAGGCTGTATCAGGGCGTGCTGGATGCTGTGGTTAGGAACTGCAACTCCCAGCAGTCCTTAAAAATATTTTTTTTATATATATCAACTGGCTCCAGAAAGTTAAACAGATTTGTAAATTATAGATGTAAAAAAGGAATAAGTCCAGCAACTCACCGTTGATACGCTGACTGCTGCGAGGCTCAAATCATGTTCATGAGGCGGACATCAATGAGGGAAGCTCAGGAGGCGATTAACCGGTTGATTTTGTGCAAAAGCACTTCGTCCAGCCTCTAAATTACATCATTGCAACCCCACTTATATATCCGGGTCGAACTTGATCACATCACCCGGTCCATATAATAGAATGAAAAAATATAAACTTTATTAGAATGTTCAAAAAATAGCAAAATAGTGCACTCATATAAAAATACTATTGAACACAGGATGTATCGCTAAAAATTGTAGCGGTTATGGTGTATTGATAAAAAGAGAGAGATCTACTTTCTCATTTAAACCTGCCGGCCCTTGGGCTCCAAGGCGGATAATCCATTTAGACTCCGCCCTGATCAGCATCGCCTCACGGTCTCCACCGTTCTCAGGTATTTTAACCCTCTCAAGGCCAACAAATTTTGAATGATCCATCACATTGTTATGACACTCTTGGATATGTGATATCAGGCAGGTTGTGCCTTTGCCAGTTCTTATTGTATAGAGATGCTCGCGGAATCTTGTATTCATTTGTCTTTTAGTCTTTCCAATATAAAATTTTTATAAAAGTGAATAAGCCCCACACTAATAAAAGTTTACCTCAAACCCCCCTTTTCCATTATAATAATATAAACAAAAATAAACATATGAGGTGTCTTCGCATGCATAATGTCTGAGCTATTAAAATATTATGTTAAATGCACAGTCAATGGTGTAATTGTAAAAAAATATTAAACTCCAGAATTTCAGATTTTTGGTCACTTCATATGTAAAAAAAAAAGACTAAATTAATAAAAATCAAAAAGTCCCATCAATACAATAATGGTACTGATAAAAGCTACAGATCACACATCCCTGTATATGTAAAAATAAAAGTGTTATAGGGTTCAGAAATTGACATTTCAAGCATATTAATTGCCTTACAAAAAGTTGTAATTTATAAAATAAAAAACCCTGCCATTTTGTAACTTTTGGGGGGCTTCCATTTCTATGCAGTGCACTTTTTAGTAAAAATGACATCTTATCCTCATTCTGTAGGTCCATACCATTAATGTAACGCTGAGCGCTCCGGGTCCCGCATCCATCCCGGAGCGCTCACGGCGTGTGCCTCCCTGCAGCGCCCCGGTCTGTCCCTCTGACCGGGAGCGCTGCTTCAGTGCTGCCAGCGGGGATGCGATCCGCATGGCAGCACAAGTCCGCCCGCGGGTCGCATCCCGTTCCTCTTACCTCTCCCTGCCTGCTGTGTCCTCCTGGAGCACGCGGCCCCATTCTCTAGGGCGCGCACGCGCCGGCTCTCTTTAATTTAAAGGGCCAGTGCGCCATTAATTGGTGCCTGGCCCAATCACTTTAAAATGTATAAAACACCACTTCCCCTTCCTGTCCCTGCCGGATCTTGGATCTAGTACCTAGAGAAAGAGTTTCCTGAGTGTCCATTGCCTTTGTTCCCAGAACCTTTGCTGTTGCCACTGACTACGAACCTTGCCGCCTGCCCTGACCTTCTGCTACGTCTGACCTTGCTTTGTCCTTTTGTACTGCGCCATCTCAGCTGCCAGAGGGGTTGAGTCGCTACCGGGTGGAACGACCTGGGAGTTACCGCCGCAGCAAGTCCATCACGCTTTGCGGCGGGCTCTGGTGAATACCAGTAACCCCTTAGACTTCGTTCCCCTGGTACGGCCCACGCCATCACCTCTCTGGCACAGAGGATCCACCTCCAGTGTCCTCCCCATCCGCCAGCCCGGATCCTGACAATTAGTTTATATAGGTTTTATAATTCATTTAAAATTTGTAAAATTAAATAACTTTTTGTACAAAAATGAGTAAGCTTAAAATCCTTCCCTTCTGACCCCTATAACTTTTTCATTTTTCCATATATGGGGATGTGTGAGCCCTCATTTTTTGCGCCATGATCTGTAGTTTTCCTTTTTTTTAAAGGGACTTTTTGATTGTTTTTTATGAATTTTTTAAAGATATATAAAGTGACAAGGAATACTAAATTCTGGTATTTTTTTACGTATACGCCATTTTCCGTGTGGCTTAATTAACATTATATTTTTATAGTTCGGACATTTACGCAAGTGGCACATGTTTATGTTTATTTTTAGGGCTCGTCCACAATATGAACTTCTGCCAGAAGAATTCCACTTATTTTCAGGGGGAATCTGCTGCTCTATGCACACTACAGAATTGTCACAGCAGAAATAGGGCAGTGATATTGATGTTCACCCAAAGAATGAAAATGTTTTTTCTGTTGGCTGAATTCCGCTGGATTGCATTGCTGTCTATGAGATGGCGCATGTCTGAGTGGTCCTACGACCAATGACTTAGGCAGGACCTATTGCAAGCAGATATTCTGCTGGCTCAATGTCCATAGTGTGGACAAGCCCTAAAAAGTTTGAAGGATAAGACAAAAGATGGGTCTGGGGGGAGTTAGGGGTCTGAAGACACAGTGGCCCTCGTTTACAAAGACTGGAGTGTCGGTTAGGTTTTTTTTCAGTGTACTCGTCTTTTTTTTCTTTGTGATTTACTAATCTGTCGCATGTGTCAGGTTTTTTTGTGTCGCATGATATTAAATTCTGTCGCACGGGAATAAAAAGTGTCGCACTGGAAATAAAAAATGAAACCAAATAAATAAAGTTACTATGCACAAGGATGTAACTTTACATTCATGATTGTTAATGGGTTAACAACCCAAAAGGTTTTTTTAAATATATATATATATATATATAAAAAAAAAAAATATATATATATATATATATATATATATATATATATAAATAAATAAAAAAAATCTATTGCATAATTTAATCATAAAAGCGTTGAAGGGTTAAAAATGCTTTTAAAGTATAAAACAAGTAATTTAATCATGAACCACAATGGTCAGCTGTCCCTTCCTCAAAAACACTCAATTTTTCCATTTTCACTTGACCCCTGGGCTGTCGGTTTTTCAGAGTTGAGAAATTACACTTTTTCAGAGTGATTTCACAATTATTCCGAGCGATTTTTCCATTTTGTCGGGTTAACGCCCATTTTTGAGTAAACCACGCCCATTTTGTAGGTTAAATTAAACTCTCCGAGTGTTTTTGAAAATGTAGGTTATGCGCCTAAATTTTGGGCGCAGATTTGGTCGCACACGGGATGCGACCAAATTTTGGGCGCAATAACCGAGAAAAAACGTTGGTTCTTCTTTAGTAAATGAGAGCCAGTGTGTGGTAGTATTATTTTCAGGGCGAAAGATGTTTGACAGTATATTATACAGAGGGCACAAGGTCTGGCAGTATTATATTTAGGAAGCACAGTGTCTCGAAGGGTTATAATATTGTTGTCTTCATACAGAGCATAAGAATCGGCTGGCAAAGTGAGGAACCAATGATGTCCAGGCATCAAACTTTAGAGTGGAATATGTAGCTGGAAGAAGACGTCTCCTGTGAGTCATTTTATCATTGTATATTTTCATGACTGTCCCATCACTGCTGTAGTCCCATCATAGTGAAGTGCTCTGTCTTCCAGGTGGCTACAAGGTTAAAACCTCACATTTGCTCCCTTACCCCTCCTGGTTCATCGTTCTCCTGATCTGGATCATGTATATTTACATTATATATGAGTTATGTTATGTTATATTCAAGTAAGCTAAAGTCACAGCTTTATCAGTCAAATCAAGTCAGTCCCTGTCATCTGTCAAATCAGCGTGGTCTGCATTCAATTGTCCAGTCCTACTACAAGTCCCAGCAAGCCCTGAAGGTCTCTGTGTCACTGGTCACCTCCTTGGGCCCTGGCTAAACTGTATAGACTTTACCAACTGTCTACCCTCAGTAAAGCTACTGTTGTCCGTAACTTGGCATTGAAGTCTTTATTGCCCCCGTGACTAGCCCAGGATCCAGCGGTATACCTTCGGGTGGTTATAGAATAAACTATGCCCTGGCGTCAAGAATACAAGGGGTTAATGCCATCTGCCCCCAGGGTAACAACATCTGCCCTCATCACACCCCGCTACCTCATCCAGTCCGCATGTAATGCTACCTGCTGTCTGGTGGAACATTACATGAGATATATTCACCTTTCACCAGCAGGTGTCAGAATCACTACATACAGTACAGATAATACATACAGTAGAGTACCAGAGTAGAAGAGGGATAGCACTTTAAAGGTCTAGTGTCTTTCCTGCACTGGTGTGTGTTTTCTCTTTGGAAGAGAAAGCCACCGATACACGTATATACAAATGCAGACACATGTGCAAGTGTGTGTGTATATGTGTGTGTATGTCATAGTGTATCACAATGCGTGTGATTATATGTATGTGTGTGTATGCATATATGTCAGTGGGTATAGCTTTGTAAATGTATGTCTAAATATGTTTGTCACAGAATGTATACATGTGTGAATGCATGCATATGTGTGTATTTATATGTCACAGGGTGTCTCATAGGCCATGCACAAGGGTATATGCAGTGTCCTACTGAGTGTTTTTCATGTTGTCTCATGGTTGTTGGATGAGTTCCCCATGTTCTGCTCTTTCTGTTTTGTACCTCATTGTACTGTTATAGCATTTTCTGCAGTACTGTAGGGTTATTTACATTGACAATATATGACTTATGTCCTTTTGTATTGTGAAAGTTGCCGCCACCTAGTGATTGATTTATGTCAAGAACCAGAGCGTGTGTTGTACACACACACACACACACACACACACACACATACACACACACACACACATTAGCTATAGGCTGATACTGGGAAGGAAAAACCTAGAAACATTATTGGCCTTCTGCTCTGTTCCTCTTGTGCCTGAGAAAGGATATCCAGTCCCTGAGTAGGAGGAGTTGGAGGTTAATGTATTTATGAAAAGGTGATGAGAAGTTAGGCCCTCTCTTCTCTACCCTAAGCCTCAAGAGCCATGGGAACCCATGAATCCTCAGAACGATGCAAAATGATGCAAGAATGGTGCTCACCCATGTCAGGATATGTCTGCATATATCAGCACAAATAAAAGGGGCAGGTGTAAAGTAAAAGTGACCGAAACTGGACTTGAGAATAATAAACAGTATGGTTTAATTCACCACATAAAAAATGGTCAGCTGTAATTTTTTTATGTGGTGAATTAAACCAAACTGTTTATTATTTTCAAGTCCGGTTTCGGTTACTTTTACTTTCAGCCTGCCATTTTTAATCGTGCTGCTATGTGCAGACATATCCTGATATGGGTGAGTGCCATTCTGAATGATAAGATCCTCTTCTCCTTGAAGTTGCCAAGAGGGCGAAATCACTTCAAGGCAGTAAGAAGAAGCTATACAGGCACTGCATTGCAATCTAGGACCTATTGGGCTTCAGGCCAGGCCTAGTCATTCCAGTATTCAACAGGTGAGGACTTCCAAGGGGCGGTGGGGGGTATCGGCGCTGGCCAAGATTGGACACGTCCAGTGAGTAAAAGATTTTAAATGAATAATAAAAAATTATAAAAAATCTTTTACTCACCGGACGTGTCCGATCTTGGCCAGCGCCGATACCCTCCACCGCCCCTTGGAAGTCCTCACCTGTTGATATTGCCCAGGTCGGGATGCTGCAGACCAGATGTACTCTCTCATCCACGCAGACCATTGTTGTTTGTGAGTTCACACAACCGCCTTCGGTAAGGCTTTTTTACCACTTTACATTGGACCCTGGAGTGGCGGTTTTGCGCTATGGAGCGCTCTTCTTTCTTGTTTTAGTCATTCCAATGCAGTGGCTGAGAGGCGCCCCCAGCATTTTGCAGCTTTGGCATTACAGTGCATCAAAAACTAATAAAAGTATAAGGAATCCTGCCAGGAGCCAACCAGTGTAAAGCAACCCCCTTTAATGAAGTAGAGTGAGTGGACTATGATTATCAATGTGCAAATAAACAGGATAAGGACACCACATCTCTGCCTTGATTCAGACTGCTCCCTTGCTCTGGTTGCCTACTGCTATATTTGCTTCCTTGATTTAAAGGGGTATTCCAGGAAAAAAAAAACTTTTTTTTATATATCAACTGGCTCCAGAAAGTTTAACAGATTTGTAAATTATCAGTGCATGAGAAAACAAGGAAAAGTCGGCACTCACCGGATTTCCAATTCAGCAGATTTTATTGCACATTACTCACAGCCATAGTACAATTCTCGGGGAGACGACGCATGGTATAAGGGGGGTACCACAGAGAGGCGACACCTGTGTTTCGCACTTAGTAGTGCTTCAACGGGCCTTTTCTCATGCACTGATGGTATATTCTACGTGAGTCTGAGCACCACCGCATCCCCACTCCGCTACAGCGACTTAGTGTCCACCCGCTTTCAGGTTCAGAAGTTAGCAGTGCCGAACTACTCATCTATACGCTACAGATTTGTAAATTACTTCTATTGAAAAATCTTAATCCTTTCAGTACTTTTGAGCTTCTGAAGTGGAGTTGTTCTTTTCTGCCTAAGTGCTCTCTGATGAAACTTGTTTCGGGAACCGCCCAGTTTAGAAGAGGTTTGCGATGGGGATTTGCTTCTAAACTGGGCGGTTCCAGAGACACGTGTCATCAGAGAGCACTTAGACATAAAAGAACAACTCAACTTCAGAAGCCCATAAGTACTGAAAGGATTAAGATTTTTCAATAGAAGTAATTTATAATCTGTTTAACTTTCTGAAGCCAGTTGATATATAAAAAAAAGTTTTTTTCCTGGATAACCCCTTTAACAAAACTGTGAGCTGTTCTGGATCAAGTATAGTGCCCCAGTGCAACCTAGACCATCATCCATAGTGCAGTTTCCCTAGTTGCTGGACTAGCCTTTTTGACCTTTCGATCCCTCACAGCAAAGTGACATTCCCCAGTGTCTGCACACCAAATCAACATATAAATGTGTGAATTTGGGTAGAAAAACAGACATGGTGCACATCTACAATCTTGTATAATGATCTGATTGCTTCTCAGCATAATATCAAAAACTAACAGGTTGTTAGTATACATTTTTGATCAAAAAGTACAAGCCCACTCGCCACATCAAGGCCACCTATTTAGAGTGGGTCCCTAACGTCCCTAGCATAAAATGGCGCAGCACCGAGCGGCGACCACCACCGCCGCGACACCAATGCCCACAGGGGGGAACGACCCACCGGCAGAACGGCCCCAATGCCACTCAAACCAGTCTATGGGCCACACCCCCCCCCGCAGACACGGCGCCACGGCAGTAACGGACACCGCACAGCACCACACCAGTGTGAACAAGGTGTAATGGCTCACTTACCATGCTCTCCCAGTCAGACTGGGAGGCTGCTAGGAAAGAAATGACCCATGTGTAGCTAACTACTACTTATATAGGGTTGGGCTGAGGGGATGGGGAAGAGTGCAGCACATGTTCAAACAAAAAAAAAAAGAGGGGATAGAAATCACAGTGTGAATTCGGGTAGAAAAACAGACATGGCGCACATCTACAATCTTGTATAATGATCTGATTGCTTCTCAGCATAATATCAAAAACTAACAGGTTGTTAGTATACATTTTTGATCAAAAAGTACAAGCCCACTCGCCACGTCAAGGCCACCTATTTAGAGTGGGTCCCTAACGTCCCTAGCATAAAATGGCGCAGCACCGAGCGGCGACCACCACCGCCGCGACACCAATGTCCACAGGGGGGAACGACCCACCGGCAGAACGGCCCCAATGCCACTCAAACCAGTCTATGGGCCACAACCCCCCCGCAGACACGGCGCCACGGCAGTAACGGACACCGCACAGCACCAAACCAGTGTGAACAATGTGTAATGGCTCACTTACCATGCTCTCCCAGTCAGACTGGGAGGCTGCTAGGAAAGAAATGACCCATGTGTAGCTAACTGCGACTTATATAGGGTTGGGCTGAGGGGGTGGGGAAGAGTGCAGCACATGTTAAAACAAAGAAAAAGGAGGGGATAGAAATCACAGTGTGAATTCGGGTAGAAAAGCAGACATGGTGCACATCTACAATCTTGTATATATAACATATATATATATATATATATATATATATATATATATAAATGTATTTGCACATATCTTTGTGAATTATTTTTATACATATGCAAACATGTATGTGTCCATGTTTTATTACCCTTCCCTTACAAAATGCTGCATATGTCCTTGAAAGTGACTATATTGTAACTTGTATGCCACAGGTAGGAAGACCCGGGGAACCTCGGTTAAGTCAGAAGATCCACAGGAATCCTCAGAGAAAGTTGGATGTCAGAGGTTGGGGCTCCTTGCTAGAAATCATATCAAGGACCAAAAGTACAGAGAGGATAAAAAAATAAGAAAGGTTTCATTGTAGGCTAAAGTATGGACAACACATTTCAAATGTCCAGCTCTCTTTGTCAGGTCCACAGTATCAACTGGTCCCACCGAAATTGGCAGGTTTGGCCGACTGTTCACATATGTGTATGGGGCCTTTAGGCATTGATTTATAAAGTTGTTCACTTTCTGTACACATTTAACATCCAGCACCTTATAGACTAAGATAATATGCCTCATAAAAGGCATAAATAGAGAACTGAAAGACCATTTCATGTAACGTTTTTATGAGGATGTTATATATTGTTGAGACTAATCTGGTTCATCATCTATATTTCCTGTATTAATTGTTGAAATGCTCACGTTTTACTGTTGAGGTCAGTCTGCCACATTGCAAACCTGTTTTCCACTGGCCCCGGTTATGCTGTATATCACAAGTGAAGGATTTTATATTATAACATTTTCGAAGTCTCACTTCCGGCTCCTCTGCTGCACAGAGAGAACTTCTCATTTCCTCAAGCCAGCGTCTGAGATCAATAGAGATTAGAAAAAGTCTAGTGTGTAACATAGCTATAATCTAAGAACAAGTAAGCAATCTGTGATTTACTGAAACTGAACTTTTTTCTCCTGTATTAAGGATACCCTGCTACTCCCTTCTGCAAACCATCTTCTGCAACTCTTCAGAAGTTACGACAGGGCTGGGTTATTGTAACCCCACAGAGCATCTTCCTGATACAAGACTTTTCCTATGCACAAAGGAAATAATATTATTTATTTCTTTAGTAAGGGTATGTTCACACTGCGTAATTCCGCGCTGTGAACATTACCTTCAGTGTGAATGGGTCTTCCGCGAGACCCGTTCACATTGCGGAATTTCAGCGGTGGACAATTCTGCAGCTGAAATTGTTCAGCGTAAAGAAAGAGCATGTCCTTTCTTTGCATGGAATTCCGCGAGCACTGCATAGCAGTCAAAGGTGAAGGCGCAGTGCTGCACGGCCCTACTGCCAAAGTATTTTCGGCAGCGGCTGCCAGACGGAAGCGGAGATACCCTAAGAAGGAGACTGTAGTGGGTGGCAGCAGAGCGCAGCCATCAAGCAGTAAATGAGCCATATCGTCGTCTATCTCTCTATCTAAACAAGAGGATACAGTAGCACATTGCTAGCGCTATGTGAAATATGACATGTTGTACTTTGCAATACTGCTATAGAGAAAAATAGAGGTTCTTAGCTTACCATTTGGCCAAATAGTGTGTACCTCCCACCACAATAAGGGGACCTCATTTGGGACAGACCCTACACTACCTCTCCTAGGCTAGCGATGAGCCTCAATATCTGGGCATGCAAGGTAGAGCACATCCCTCACTTAGTAGTTTTTATTGGTACCATTTTTGTTTTGATCGCTTTTTATAAAAATTTTTATGGTATATGAAGTGATCAAAAATGCACAATTTTGGACTTTGATATTTTTATATATCATCAACCGTGCTGATTAACTAACCTTATATTTTAATAGTCTGGACATTTACGCAGGCGGCGATACAACATATGATTATGTTTATTTTTTATTACATTATTTAATTTTATATTAAATGGGATAGGGGTGTGATTGAAAGGGATAAATTCACTTTTATTAACTCTTTTTTTTAGTCCCCATGGGGGCTATAACATGCAAACTTTCGATTGTATACACTGTTCAATGCTGAGCTTTGGCTTTGTTATCATGTTATCTGCTGCTCTAGCCTGCAAAGCCTGGCTGGGACATCAGAGCATCTATCGGATGGCGAAGAGGCAGGTAAGGGCCCTCCCACCATCCACTCAGCTGAGAGCCTCGGGACTCGCCATTTTGCCGTGGATGTCCCGATCAGCTCTGCTGAGCTACCGGCACCTATAGATCCCACATTTAGACACCGAGATCAACTTTGATTGCAGTTTTTAAAGGGTTAATGTTAGACATCGGCCCGATCGGCGATGTTTCATGGCAATTTCCAGCGTTAACCGTGGGATCTGGCTGCTGGTAGAAACCATAACTCTCCAGGTATGAAGCGTGCTCAGCTCGTGAACATGCTTTAAATTTCGATAATGGGACCAGGGCATACAGGTACACCCTTGGTCCTTAAGTACCAGGACGCAAGGGCATACCTATATTCCCTTGGTTCTTAAGGGGTTAATGGCACGGGATACTTTGTAATATGATGAATTGCACTTTATTATGCGTCACTATATGCATGCTGCACATCATGTAATGTTTGCACTAAAAGACTTTTATGAATTTAGGTATTATGAAATAATTAATGCACTTTGGTAGTTGATTATACCCCTATATATTGTGTGGTAATCAGTGGCGTTGGGACCCGGGTGCGGGGGGTGCGGCCCGCACCGGGTGACACCAACCTAATGGGGTGACACCAAGACGCTCCGCAGCACCCACATCCCCTCCCCAGCTACACTGACACCCCCCTATGTGCCCGACCGGCCTCCCATCCGTCAGCACACACCCCCTGTGCTGTGTGTGTGGTGCGCCCGTCCGTTAGCAACCCCCCCCCCCCTTTCAGTGCGCCCGTCCGTCATCACGCCCCCCCCCCCCTCTCACCTTCACCAGTACTGTGCCCGGCCTCCGCTCCCACGTCTGCGCCGGCCTGACGTCACACCGCATGGCCGCGCAGGGGGACGTCAGTTACGTCACTCGCATTGCGCCCGGTGAGAAGGATCGCTGCGCTGGATGGGTAAGTGTGTGTGTGTGTGTCTCTATCTATGTTTGTGTGTGTGTGTGACTGTGTGTGTTTGTGTGACTCTTTGAGTGTGTGTGTGACTCTGTGTATTTGTGTGACTCTGTGTGTGACTGTGTGTTTGTGTGACTGTGTGTGTGTGTGTGTGTGTGTGTGTGACTCTGTGTGTGTGTGACTGTGTGACTCTGTGTGTCTGTCTGTGAGTGTGTGTCTCTCTGACTGTGTGTGTTCGTGTGTGTGTCTCTCTGTGTTGTATGTGTTTTTTTTTTGTGTGTGTGTGTGTGTGTGTGGGGGGAGACTTTGACTCATTGTGGGGAACCTGCAAGGGAACCTGAGGCCTAATGTGGGGAGTCTATGCTACCTAATGTGGGGAGTCTATGCTACCTAATGTGGGGAGTCTATGCTACCTAATGTGGGGAGTCTATGCTACCTAATGTGGGGAGTCTATGCTACCTAATGTGCGGAGTCTATGATACCTAATGTGCGGAGTCTATGCTACCTAATGTGGGGAGTCTATGCTAGCTAATGTGGGGAATCTGTGCTACCGAATGTGGGGAAACTGCTACCTAATGTGGGGAATCTGTGCTACCTAATATGAGGAAATTGCTACCTAATGTGGGGTAACTGGTACCTACCTAATGTGGGGAATCTGGTACCAAATGTGGGGAATCTATGCTGCCTAATGTGGGGAAAAGATGCTACCTAATGTGGGGAAACTGCTACCTACCTAATGTGGGGGAACTGCTGCCTACCTAATGCTCCCCCCCCTGGCAGTAGCACCCTCATCATCCACCAGCAACTACCCCCCCCCCCCCCCAGCAGCACCTCCATCAGCAGATCCTGATGCTGGATGATGGCGGTGCTCCTGCCAGGAGGATGATCCTGCCGATGGATGATGGGGGTGATACTGCCAGGGGGGATGGCCAGTAGCACCCTCATCATCCTTCAGCAACACCCCCCCCAGTAGTAGCACCCCGATCATCCACTAGCAACACCACCAATACCCCCCTCCCGTGGTAATAGCATCAGCTAACGGATGTTGAGGGGTGTTACTGCGGTTGTGGTATTATATTCAGAGGGTGCACTGTATGGCAACGTTATATTCAGAGGGCGCAGTTTGTGGTAGTGTTATATTCAGAGGGCACAGTAGGTGGTAGTATTATATTCAGAGGGCGCAGTTTGTGGTAGTATTATTAGAGATGAGCGAACTTACAGTAAATTCGATTCGTCACGAACTTGTCGGCTCAGCAGTTGATAACTTATCCTGCGTAAATTAGTTCAGCCTTCAGGTGCTCCGGTGGGCTGGAAAAGGTGGATACATTCATAGGAAAGATTCTCCTAGGACTGTGTCCACCTTTTCCAGCCCAAGGGATCACCTGAAAGCTGAACTAATTTATGCAGGAAAAGCCATCAGCTGCCGAGCCGAGAAGTTTGTGACGAGTTGAATTTACTGTACTTTGCTCATCTCTAAGTATTATATTCAGAGGGCGCAGTGGGTGGTAGTAATATATTCAGAGTGTACAGTATGTGTTGGTATTATATTCAGAGGGTACAGTATGTGATAGTATTATATTCAGGGGTACAGTATGTGATAGTGTTATATTCAGGGGTACAGTATGTGGCAGATTTATATTCAGAGGGTACAGTATGTGATGGTATTATATTCAGAATGTACAGTGTGTGGTATTATTATATTCAGTGGGTATGGTGTATGGAAGGTTTATAATCAAATAGTGTAGTGTATAGTAGTATTATATTTAGAGGATACAGTGTCTGGCAGGTTTATAATAATAATTGTTTTCATATAGAGGATGAGAATGCGCTGACATAGTGAGGAGACGTCTGGGCGTCACATTCTACAGACAGAAGTTTTAGCTGGACCAGGCGGTATGTACCATCTGAATTAGATAAGGGAAGACTATAGAGAAGACGTCACTGATATCATTGTACATTCTCCTCTCTATGTCCTATCAGAGCTGTAGTCGCTTGTCAGTTCTACAGTTATGGTCAGTGAAACTACAACTCCCAGCATAACCTCACCACTGCATAAAGGGGTACTCTACTGGAAAACATTTTTTTTAATCAACTGGTGCTACAAAGTTAAACAGATTTGTAAATTACTTCTATTTAAAAAACTTAATCCTTCCAGTACTTATTAGCTGCTGTATAAGCGATTCACAGGAAGTTATTTTCTTTTTTAATTTCTTTTCTGTCTGACCACAGTGCTCTGTGCTGACACCTCTGTCCATGTCAAGAACTGTCCATAGTAGGAGCAAATCCCCACAGCAAACCTATCCTGCTCTGGACAGTTCCTGACATGGACAGAGGTGTCAGCAAATAGCACTGTGGTCAGATTGGAAAGAACTATGCAACTTCCTGTGGAGCATACACCAGCTTATAAGTACTGTAAGTATTAAGATTTTAAATAGAAGTAATTAAAAAATCTGTTTAACTTTCTGGCACCAGTTGATATAAAAGTAAATGTTTTCCAGTGGAGTACCCCTTTAAGTAATTCTGGGAGCTGTATATTTCAATGGTGAAAACTTCTTTAACACTTTCCTATTCTTTGGCAACTGGTATATCTGATTATTATACTGGAATTTCTCATAATGCGCTACAACAGTGGTGTCTGTCACAACAGGCTAAAAACTTACTGGGGGGAGGTATGGGGGTGACACCATTTTCTACCGCACCGGGTGACACCAACCCTAGCAACGCCACTGGTGGTAATCACCAGTTTGTACATTGCTTGAGAAAGAACAGGGGAACTGGTCGAAATGTAGCTTGCTGTGAGACACTTTTTAACCATGGACTAAACATCAGAGTTTTTCCACTGAAACTGTGTGCTGTGGTGAGATCTTTTTTTTTCTATCTGCCTATATTCTGTGGGATATTAGCTCTATACAACCAGTCAAACAGCGGCAAATTATCAGACAGAGACATAGAAGTATCATTTAAACAGGGCTTCTCCTGTCTTAAAGGGGAACTCCGGTGGAAACAAGTAGAAAGCAAATGTTTTCAAATCAACTGGTGCCAGAAAGTTAAACAGGTTTGTAAATTACTTCTATTAAAAAATCTTAACCTCTTAAGGACGCAGGGAGTACCTGTATGCCCTGCGCCCTGCGCAGTGACCCCGCATCACACCGGGTCGGTCCCGGCTGCTATTGATTGACCCTGGGCTAATAGCGAGCGGCACAGATGATTGTGCCACGCGCTATTAACCCTTCAGACACAGCGATCAAAGTTGATCGCCGTGTCAAAAGTGAAAGTAAAAGCTTCCCGACAGCTCAGTCGGACTGATCGGGACTATCTCGATAAAATCGTGATGTCCAGCTAGGACGCGAGTGGAGGCCCCCTTACCTTGCTCTGACGCGTCTGATCGACGTTTGATTGCTCCAAGCCTGAGCTACAGGCTTGAGCAATCAACCCCCTATTACGCTGATCCATGCAAAGCTATGGCTTAGCAAGGATCAGGGTAAAAGATCAGTGTGTGCAGTGTTATGGCCCTTTATGGGAGCTACAACACTGCACTATAAAACTATAAAAATATATTGTTAATTAAACAGCACGGTCAATGGCGTACGCGCAAAAAAATTCCAGATTCCAAAATACTGTATTTTTTGGTCACTTTTTATATAATAAAAAAATGAATAAAAAGCGATAAAAAAAAGTCTGATCAATGCAAAAATGGTACTGATAAAAACTTCAGAACATGGTGCAATAAATACCGGCCTGTATGCGGAAAAATAAAAAAGTTATAGGGGTCAGAAAAAAACAATTTTAAACGTATACATTTTCCTGCATGTAGTTATGATTTTTTTCAGGAGTACGACAAAATCAAACCTATATAAGTAGGGTATCATTTTAACCGTATGGACCTACAAAATAATGATAAGGTGTCATTTATACCGAAAAAGGCACTGCGTAGAAACGGAAGCCCCCAAAAGTTACAAAATTACATTTTTTCTTCAATTTTGTCGCACAGTGAATTTTTTTTCCGTTTTGCCTTGGATTTTTTGATAAAATGACTAATGTCACTGCAAAGTAGAAATGGCACAAAAAATAAGCCATCATATGGATTTTTAGATGCAAAATTTAAACCGTTATGATTTTTTGAAGGTGATGAGGAAAAAATGAAAATGCAAAAATGGAAAAATGCTGAGTCCTTAAAGGGGTACTCCACCCCTAGACATCTTATCCCCTATCCAAAGGATAGGGGATAAGATGTCTGATCGCAGGGGTCCCGCTGCTGGGGACCCCCGCAATATAGCATGCGGCACCCACCTGTTTCTGGTCCGGAAGCACTGGGGATCCCCGCGCTGGGGACCCCCGCAATAAAGCATGCGGCACCCAGCGGTTTCTGGTCCGGAAGCGGGACCCCCGCGATCAGGCATCTTATCCCCTATCCTTTGGATAGGGGATAAGATGTCTAGAGGTGGAGTACCCCTTTAAGGGGTTAATCCTTCCAGTACTTATTAGCTGCTGTATAAAACAGAGAAATTTGTGATTTTCTTTTCTGCCTGACCACAGTGCTCTCTGCTGACACCTCTGTCCATGTTAGGTACTGTCCAGATTAGAAGCGTATTCCCATAGAAAACCTTTCCTGCTCTGGACAGTTCCTGACACGGACAGGT
The DNA here is from genome assembly GCF_029499605.1 of Hyla sarda. Classification (NCBI taxonomy): domain Eukaryota; kingdom Metazoa; phylum Chordata; class Amphibia; order Anura; family Hylidae; genus Hyla; species Hyla sarda. Next base: position 280,604,811 of record NC_079190.1, read on the forward strand.
GTCAGCAGAGAGCACTGTTGTCAGGCTGGAAAGAACTTCACAAATTTCTCTGTAGTATGTCTGTAGTATACAGCAGCTGATAAGTACTAGAAGGGTTAAGATTTTTAAATAGAAGTGTTTACACATCTGTTTAACTTTCTTCCACCAGTTGATATAAAAAAAAAAATCCACCGGAGTTCCCCTTTAATTGTTCAGTACCAAAACAAATACAGCCTTAACATTTAGGCATAAACACAAAATAAATCCTACTTGTCATGCACTAACTATACAGATCTTTTACCCATCTATACAAGTGGCTTACTACCTGCCACCCAACACAACAATTAAATGTGTAACTCAAACAGGTTACAAAATCCCCTGCTGAGGCTGATAACCTCTAGTTCCAAACTCTCAATAGTGGTACAGGTTCCTCACAGCTTCACATGCAGACTGATTATCACTTTGTTTTAAAGTCCAATCACGAGCTGTCTTCAGCACCTGTGCTGATTTGGGCAAGTCTGAAAACCTAAAGTAACACAGGAAGGTGGATGAAAGGCCCCTCTACTAAATCGTATCCCATAAAAATCCAGGCATGATAACAGAAATTAATAAAAGTCCCAAAGAAACCAAGTCTTGCCAGGGGTTTAAATATTTCTGGATCTCCCACATTTCAGGGGTTTAACTATTTCTGGATTTCCCATATGTCATCCAGCTACCCCTGGATGAGATATGCACTTTCTTAAACCTGGTATTTACATACAACAGATACAGTACAGACCAAAAGTTTGGGCACACCTTCTCATTCAACGAGTTTTCTTTATTTTCATGACTATGAATATTGTAGATTCACACTGAAGGCATCAAAACTATGAATTAACACATGTGGAATTATAGACATAACAAAAATGTGTGAAACAACTGAAAATATGTCATATCCTTGGTGGAAAGTGTACCCAAGTGCAGTCACAAAAACCATCAAGAGCTTCAAAGAAACTGTCTCACATGCGGACCACCCCAGGAAAGGAAGACCAAGAGTCACCTCTGCTGCGGAGGATACGTTCATCCGAGTCACCAGCCTCAGAAATCGCAGGTTAACAGCAGCTCAGATTAGAGACCAGGTCAATGCCACACAGAGTTCTAGCAGCAGACACATCTCTAGAACAACTGTTAAGAGGAGACTGTGTGAATCAGGCCATCATGGTAGAATATCTGCCAGGAAACCACTATTAAGGACAGGCAACAAGCAGAAGAGACTTGAATAAATCCCCAACACAAGGAATTGACATTAGACCAGTGGAAATCTGTGCTTTTGTCTCATGAGTCCAAAGTTGAGATCTTTGGTTCCAACCACCGTGTCTTTGTGCGACGCAGAAAAGATGAACCGATGGACTCTACATGCCTGGTTCCCACCGTGAAGCATGGAGGAGGAGGCGTGATGGTGTGGGGGTGCTTTGCTGGTGACACTGTTGGGGATTTATTGAAGGCATATTGAACTAGCATGGCTACCACAGCATCTTGCAGCGGCATGCTATTCCATCCGGTTTGCGTTTAGTTGGACCATCATTTATTTTTCAACAGGACAATGACCCCAAACACACCTTCAGGCTGTGTAAGGGCTATTTGACCAAGAAGGAGAGTGATGGGGTGCTGCACCAGATGACCTGGCCTCCACAGTCACCGGACCTGAACCCAATGAAGGCAAAAGGGCCAACAAGTGCTAAGCATCTCTGGGAACTCCTTCAAGACTGTTGGAAGACCATTTCAGGTGACTAATTCTTAAAGATCATCAAGAGAATGCCAAGAGTGTGCAAAGCAGTAATCAAAGCAAAAGGTGGCTACTTTGAAGAACCTAGAATATGACATATTTTCAGTTGTTTCACACTTTTTTTTATGTATATAATTCCACATGTGTTAATTCTTAGTTTTGATGCCTTCGGTATGAATCTACAGTTTTCATAGTCATGAAAATAAAGAAAACTCTTTGAATGAGAAGGTGTGTCCAAACTTTTGGTCTGTACTGTACGTTGGAAAAAATATAATGATACCTGATAAACATTCCTGTGACTGTCTCACGCTACCAATTATCTATCTATTTTCTTTCTACTATCCACCCTCATACAACAGGTATCTTGGGGAAATATAGAGATACCTGTGGACCAGACAGTGACCATTCCTGTCATTTTCTCACACTACCTATTATCTATCTATTTTTCTATCTATCTATTATATATCTATCATCTATTTGTCTATCTATCTGTCAAATATATTTCTATCTATCTATGTCTTGAAGGAGAACCGCACACCAAGGTATCAATGTGGGTGCAAGCTGATCAAGCCTGGGTTAAAGGCTCCAATGGATGCCAGAAAAAACTAATGCAGCAGCACTCCAATCTAGATGAAGCTGTCTTAGGCTTTATTCATCAGATGCAGCAACTTTTCAAGCTTCTCTCACATTCTTTGTCAAGCAAATGAGGTGTACAAGTGCTCACATTATATAGTTTAGTCACATCTGCATAGTAATTTGCATAATTAATTGCTAATAAATATAACAATATAAATACAGTGATCAAATTACATCCATAAAATATTGTGCATAAAACCACACTAGAACTAATAAATAACTAATATCAATCCATTACATAGTTATACTGAGTAAGCTGAGTAAAAGTGCTATACAGTGCATGTAAACATAAAGCGGAGGAGGAGCCAAGAAAAATGAAAACATGTCTTACTCACCAGTACTTAATAACTTCTGTAAAATCACCTAAAGAACGCTGAATAAACTTCTGGTCTGTGTCCCATGCGTGCCAGGCACAAAGTCTGGTCATGTGATCATCTGTCATATGATGCTGTGCGCAAGCACCCAAAGACCCAGCGAAACACGACCCAACCGGTCATGTGTCAATAGTTATCATGTGCATGCGCCTATCATCTATCTATCTATTTATTTTTATTACCTAACATTTAGCATTTTCAAATTATGGATATCAAGTGAATATCCTGCAGTCCGTATTTTCCATTAAATGGCAGAGAGCACGAGCTACTTATCCTCTGAAAATTTGTATTTTCCTGAATTACACCACAAAAACCATATCCAAGAACAATGGTTGATTAATAATACACAGGATTGAACAAAATAAAGATAATCCTTTTATGTATACATCAAAACAGAAGCCAACTGTGCCCTTGAGCAGTGCCACACTGGGTTCAAAATGTGTTACATCTCTTCCTATCATTATAGAGTGTTAATCAGTTTCTATCCTCCGTATTCTGTCTTTATCATAGTTAATCATGTTTTTTTTTTATTTCTCTTCACCTTTACAAAGAAGACATTTCATTATCTATACATCTTTCTTCCCCACAACACACAGCGTGGTTCTAAGTAAGGCATTACACGAACTTGTCTAACAGCAGTAAAATATATTCCAAGCCATGTTTCTATAGATAGAATGACAAAGTAACTGGGAAACTTCTGCTGCAAAGAATGTTAAATGTCATACTTTGCAACATCTCTTTTTTGTGGGACTTTCCAGCAAATTAAACTTCAAAAGAGGTGGGGTTTATGCAAATTTGCATTAGAAGGACATGAAGGAAGTCATGATGCAGTGTTGGATTTATCTAGTACCTGATAGAACTCTTTGACTTAAAGTGGTTTTCCAGAGAATTGTTTTTATTGAGGAATCCATATAAATACAAAATATAAATTGAGGGTAAATTACATTAATTCACCCGACAAGTTTAAATGCATTCTAATTTTACAATTTTATAAAAGGAAAGAATAAAAAAATATATGGTGGTTTTCCCATGAAGCATAAATGGTAAAATCAGATACGAGTACCACCTACATATTTAAAGAGAAGTAAAAATGTCCTGGTTTTAGGTAAAATGGCCTACATCCCTGTACTGTTCTTCTCCCCCATGGATCGGATCACTTCCTGCTTTCCTCTCTAAACAGTAAACAAGAGTTAAACCTTGAAGTGCACTAGGGTGTAAGTGTGTTAAATACAGAGGCTCCACTCCATCTCCAATAGTAACCAGCTATAGACATAAATCACACTTGACAATCGAATTAATTATCTTAATGCTTTTTCTTTAGTATTCAATTTTCATAGTACAAAGATCGATCCTCAGATCACCAATATCATAATCTTAAATAGATACAAAAGTTTTTCACCCAAAGTGCTCACTAAATATGCCTGACAATCCTTGTTCAGCCACACCGGATAAGCTTCACCCTTTCTTGGGTTTTGGAGTACACGCCCCTTTCTCCAAAATGTCGGAAGTGTCCGGCAACTACTCACCTGTCTACCCCTTCGTGAGAGGAAGGAAGGTCAGCTCCGGGATGCCCAAAAAAGGGTGAAGCTTATCCGGTGTGGCTGAACAAGGATTATCGGGCGTATTTAGTGAGCACTTTGGGTGAAAAACTTTTGTATCTATTTAAGAATATGATATTGGTGATCTGAGGATCAATCTTTGTACTATGAAAATTTAATACTAAAGAAAAAGCATTAAGAAAATTCTTTCCTCTCTAAACTGTGATTCTGCTGTTGCCAGACAACAAAGTATACACTTTCCAACAATCCCCCTTGCTTACATAGACTGAAGAGACTGATGAGCAATATAAACTGAGCTTGCTTTACCTTCTCAGTGGATGTACTAAGATGGTTGTAACCAAGGGCAACAGGGCAAAACAAAAAAGGGGTAGAAGAAAGGGATGAGTTCTTGTTTGCATTGGTTTGCAGCCTTTGAAAATGAATGGCTGTAGTCAGAGACGTAGCTTGTAGCTTCTGGGCCCCGATGCAAAATCTGCAACAGGGCCCCATATGCCAATTTTAAACTGGTCTCTTATGGGGTAGATGTGCTTTGGGGCCCCCTTTGGCACCAGGGCCCTGGTGTGACTGCTACCTCTGCTACCTCTATAGCTACGCCCCTGGCTGTAGTCCCTTTAAACAGATGATGGGCAGGGGTTCTGGAAGATGGCTATCACCGATCTAATATTGTTTGCCAAGCCAGAGGTTGGATGACCCCTTTAAGATAAAGGTGTGAGACAAAAGGTATAATTGAGGGATTAAGGTAACACACAATAATACTGGATTAGAGGTTTTTAAAGGATGGGTAAGCCACAGATCTAATGACAGGTCAATATTAAACAGAACATTTTTTTAAAAAACATGTTAGCTCCGTTAAAAAGAATTGTATCATCAATTGATATTAGAGAATGGTTTTGTAAAAAAAAAAAAAAAAAAAAAAAAAAGAAATCACTCAAATGAAATGGTACTTTTGTATGCCAGGGTAAATGAGTCTTGAGTCTCCAAAGGTTTATCTTAAACTGTCATCTACATTAATAGAGCTAGATTTTACAATACATTGACTTTCATAACTTTCTATTTTCTGTATATGACTATTTCATTTTAGTCATTGTTCCTCCTCAACTTTAACATCTAGAACATTTGTTTTCATGGTTCTGTAATTGCTTAGTGCATTTAAATGAGTCTATTTTCAAAATTTCACACTAAATGTTCTTGTGTTTTTCTCCAAATAAACTACCCCTATTCTGTATTGTGTTCTGAATAATGGGTTTTCTGCTCTATTATTGAGAGCATTCAGTGTACAGCAGTAATTCACGGTTTAGTATTGCTGGAGTCAAAATATCTGCAGTATTCAAGACTAGACGAATTTGCCCAATTATATTATTTTTCCACCAAAGAACATTTTAATGCCTAAATTTTACAGGCAACAGTCCATTGTTTAACCATAACAGAAGGTTAATCATTTTTAAAAATATTCTTTGAATATGACAAAAATCTTATGTAATTCTTAATTGTGCATTTAGCATAGGCATAACTTTACGGGCACGTACCCACCTGGCGAATCTGCAGCAGCAGTGGGAAATACGCTGCGTATGCCTTGCTCACCATACACACAAGGTTTCTGGCGGCAGCCCTATGTGTAGTGAGTTTTGGTGGTGGGGCCGTGTACCGGCGTGACTGTGACGCGCAGCTCCGCCTCCAAAACTCACTACACACATAGGGCTGCTGCCGGAAAGCCTTGTGTGTATGGTGAGGGAGGGATATGCAGCGGATTTCTCACTGCTGCTGCAGATTTTGCGCAGCGTGAACGACACTGCGTATACGCCAGGTGGGAACGTACCCTAAAGGGGTATTCTGGCTTTATACATCTTATCCCCCTATCCAAAAGATGGGGGATAAGATGTATGATCACAGGGGTCCCGCCACAACCTCGGTGCAGCCCCCGGCATTCTGTGCAGGGAGCTGCCTCCGAGGGGACATGATGTCATGGCCACGCCCCCTAGTGATGCCACGCCCCCTCCATTCATGCCTATGGGAGGGGGCGTGACACATACATCTTATCCCCTATCCTTTGGATAGGGGATAAGATGTATAAAACCAGAGTACTCCTTTAATAGTCCTCTTTCATAGTAACAAGAAGGAAAGCAGTTGTGTTGTTGGTTGTAAAACTATTATACATTATTATTATTATTTTATTTTATAATATTTTTTGTTCTTGTAGATTCTAATATACAGATACATGTACAGGAATACATACTGTAACTTAGTTAAGAACAAATAGTATTTTTTATATTAAGTGTCATATTCAAGTGTCAAGTGTCAAACATATTTAAGAAGGTGTACGTTATTACAAAAATTGCATTCATCCTGTTTTATAGGTAAACAGCATATCACAAATCCCTCTGTTCATATAGTCTGACCTGTGCTGGTAGGTATCAAAAATAATTTGAAATCCCAACATGAGAAATCCACTTTATGTATGGGAGCAGACCATGCTGAGTTTAGACAAACAAATGTTTCCCCTTGATCTTGTTGTGCTGTGATCACAAATCTCTAATCCTGCACACGCACTTCTTTATCTTCCTTTCTTGGTTTGTGAAGTGCGTTATGCATCAATGACGCAATATAAATGCAAACATATGTTCTGCACAGACACTGGGTTCCTTAATGCATCTCCTCACAGTGGCTTATACACACTCGTTATGAGGCAGACACATACACGTGTTGTGTGTGGTGGCGTATTTGGCTTCTCCACATTCTCGGGTCTAATAGAGGCGGGGTGCTTGAGGGAGAAGGTGGCCTTGCTGGAATTTCCTGAGGCAACATAGAGATTTGCAAGAAAAACATACCTTAAATACAGATGACCTTTTGTAGACAGGCAGCAGGAGGATATTTTGATTTTTTTCTGTGGTGTATTTAGAGTCCTGTAAAGAACTCTATGTAATTTCTCACCATGAGAACCTGTTCTTCCAAGGGCTCAGAACATTCATAAACCATTTTTTATTTTAATATTCAGGCTGGGATTTGCTATTTAAACCAAAAGCTTGACTGGATCATGATAATGACTGAAAAGCTTCTTTTGATGGTATTTTTTATTAGCTTTATTAAAATGATCACGAATAGCAATAAAAAGAAGTCTTATTGCAATCTTTAGCTATACATTGTTTTGATAAATTGCAGTGTTACATGGTGTAGAAATCATCAGAGACAACTGTTTTAGGTTATAGCCACGTTTCAATGATAAAGCACATGCTAGTGTAAAATGCAGGCAAGTTGTTATCTACTAAAAGGCCTTATAGGGTTCTAAGAGTCTTATTTCAATTTGTAAAGGACTTACAGTACATGTCATAACTCTCTTTGTGTTAGTGGTGTAATCTTACAATAAAATGTTGCCCGGACTTTTGGCTGTAAATGCTGTAAATGTGAACTCTGAATGTTCAGTTTTTCTGCAGTACACAGTTCCCATCAAAATGAATAGGTCTTTTTTGTTTTGCATGGTTGTATCTGGTCATAGGTAGGGACAGACATATCCATAGAGTCCTGTAAAGGAGATTTTTGAAGGAATCTTAACTAGGAAAGATACAGTGTTGTCGCTAATTAACCGGTTGCAATCTAAGGACGAGCCGGCTGAGGTAGCTTGAGGGCTTACCACTCCTCCTGTGGCTGCTGCAGCTCTGAAAATGATAAAGCCTGTCAGGACCAGGCTTTATCAATCGAGCATAGAGCACACAGATCAGTGTGGTTCTATGAAACCACATTGATCTGTATGAGGAATCTAATAATTCCTCCTAAAAGCCCCTAAGGGGACTAAAAGTGTAAAAAAAAAAAAAAGGTGAATAAAAAGTTTAAAAAAACACCCATTATGCCCTTCCTTATTAAAAGTTTAAATCCCCTCCCCCCCTTTTCCCAAATTCCATATAAAAAAATATGTAACCATACGTACGTGCAAAAACAATTCCAAAGTCCAAATTTTTTGGTCACCTTTTATATCATGAAAAGAGGAATGAAAAGAAATCAAAAAGTCCTATCAATACATAAATGGTAACGCTAAAAACTTCAAATCACGGCGCAAAAAATTAGCCCTCATACCACCCCTTACGTGGAAAACTAAAAAAGTTATAGGGGTCAGAAGATGACAATTTTAAACGTATTAATTTTCATGCATGTAGTTATGATTTTTTCCAGAAGTAATACAAAATCAAACCTATATAAGTAGGGTATCATTTTTTAATCGTATGGACCTACAGAATAATGATAAGGTGTCATTTTTACTGAAAAATTTGCTGCGTAGAAACGGAAGCCCCCAAAATTGACAACACAATGATTTTTTGGGGTTTCGCCATACATTTTTGGGTAAAAAGACTGATGTCATTACAAAGAAGAATTGATGGCACAAAAAATAAGCAATCATATGAATTTTTAGGTGCAAAATTGAAAGGGTTATGATTTTTAAAAGGTAAGGAGGAAAAAACATAAGTGCAAAAACGAAAAAACTCTCAGTCCTTAAGGGGTTAAACAATAGGACTATATTACAGCACTAAAAGTTTAAAATAAAAAAACAACTAATTCCTTGCTCTCTGATAAGAAAGAAGGGTCAATGTTTTTAGAAGAGCTAAGAGTCTACACCTATAACCAGAAAGGGGGAGCTTAGCTTCCCATTCCCTCTGGCCCCAATACCATGTCTACTGACCATATACCCAGCTGCTCAATTCAAAATCTCAGTAAACAGGTGATGAAAATTTCTGACTGGGATACAGTTTAAGTTACATAGTTACATAGCACAGTTCAAATCAGTACGATCAAATTCATTTATACTTACAAAGTTGAACATTTTTAGTAAATACTTGCTGAGTACTCGGCATTGCCTGATCTTAACCTTGTGGGAGAGGAAAAACAACAATGACGTCCTCATAACCCATCCTTATATCCTGACCTCATATCCCATCCTTATACCTCAACCACATATTCTAACCTCATATTCTGTCCTCATATACAGGTATTGCCCGGTCTTCGAATACAAGCCTTGTGGGAAAGGATGTCTTCCTATGCCATCCTCATATCCCGCCCTCATATCCCACCCTCATATCCTGACCTTATGTTCTTTATTCATTTCCCGATGTCATATCCCATTATCATATATTGTCCAAATATCTGAAACATATATACATGCATACATACATAGGCTGAATTTTACACTCTTTTTACGCTCCCTTGCTTCAATAACCCTCCCTTGCTTCAATAAGCTACTTGCCTGGTCCTACTGATACATTTCTCCACTCTCCATATCTATCCCACTAACTGATGACTCATTAAGTAGCATGCTACTCTCAAGTTGTCAGAGATGCATTTTATTCCCGCACATCCCTGACGTGAGCTTCCATATGGGCATCATGCTCACATCTGCCAAAGTGATATTCATTCTGAAACTCTTGCTCCAGCTGTCCTTTCTGAATAAGTTATCATGTTAGTGTACAGGAGGAGTAAAACCATTCCTGACTATTATATTATTTGTATATAACATTTTTCAAAAATCATACCCTCTGCAAGCAAATGTCCATTTGCCCGAATACAGTTTCAGAGTAGGTGGAGACCAGCTGCTATGATGTCTTACATTTACAAACAGAATAGGAAATCCTGCTACTCTATAGCTCTAAAGCAGATCCTTAGAAACAGCATAGAGGACATTCTAAAGCAGTATTGAGCAGCGTAGCTTTGAATCCCCAACTGGAGTAAGACAGTAACTCTTACTAAATGCCTAGTGTCCCTTTTGCCTTTACATCTCTTCAGCAACTATCTTTGCCTCCTCTCCTACCCCTTTCCAAGACCTCTTTATGCAGCATGTAACTGATTCCTTGGTACGCTGCCTCCTAAGACAGATTTTAGGAGTAAATTAAGATCAAATAATTAGTAGCAGAGAGTTAGTGGGAAAAGGAGGTGTTGCGAAACTGCTCATGATTTGGAAATAGGCATTTTTATTTTTATAATAAGATATATATCAAGTTTTAGTTTTTTTTCATTTTCCTGCACTACTGACTTATGTAACATTTGTTGAAAGTTCAGTGTACTACATTTTCTTCCTTCTTTGAAGAGTGACTAATAAAGTAATACATCCTAATATGCTAATAATAAATCTTTAAGTTCAAGCAACATTTAAGAAGAATCTAGATGTCAGATACAGTTTTAAAATGACAAGATTGTAGATAAATTTGCTTTGCCTCGATGATTTGGTCTTACTTGGTCTTGCTGGACAGCTCCTTTGACTTGACCAAATTCAACACATTTAATGGTAACTGCAAAACAGTGAGTTATTTGGCCTGAGCTTACTTGTACAGGTCTGGATGGAAGCTACTGTACTGGTTTGACACAAGGTAGGCTTATAGTTGTTTTGAAGTTTAATACAAATATTAAAGTGTTGCCATTTTCAATGTATTACCATACATAATTCAACACTACTCATTTTCAACCTCTTCTAAAAAAAAAGTCAGGGAATACAGTGCAGGAAAAGAAAGCAAGATAGCCAGTTTTAGAATTATGGTAGAAGGTTTTTGAAGGAAAGAATGGCTGCTAGCCAGGTCTACTGAGTATGTGAACTTCCTACACTCTACACAAAAATCGAAATGTTTACCCATCATATTTGTAAATACTATATATTTCAAAACAGTGAAGGGTCCACTGTAAATCATCTCTCAAAATAGGTACGGTCGGTTACATGCTAATACCCAGAATGTGAACCTAATAGTATTTGGCAGCTGTCGAAGCAGCACTGCACGTAGCATAAGTTGGAATAAAACTGTAGTTGTTACTATTCTGACTGTTTTTATTCTTACATTTTACATTAACCCGCTCCTTGCTTTGACCTGCTTACCTTGTTTAGCACCCTTTAGTGCGTTTACACTGACCTGTTAGCAATGTATCATATGGTGCATTTTCCTTAAAGAGTACCTGTCTCCAAATAAAACTTTTGCTTTTAAAATTATCAACATAAATATGTTTAAAAATGTAATTAAAAAAATTGCCACTAGGTGGCTCTGTTCAGTTCCCCTGCCACAGTTAATACAGTGAGATTGGTATCCTCCCCGCCTGGCAGAAGACCAAACTTAGGAAGTGCTTCTCTGCACTGAGCTTAATTTACAGCTGCACAGAGCCTCACTGCAAGATGAAAAAGCCTCACTGAAAGCTGCAAAGATCCTCACTGAAAGATGCACAGAGACTGAGGTCTTCTATTCATCACAGCACTGCAAAGATGAGAGGGCAGAAATGGTCCCCGAGCAGGCTTCAGTGATGTCATGCCTGAAGGGAAATGCCCACTTTCTCCTGCTGGGAGATGTGAGTGTGGTAACTCCCTTGGGATGTAGTGTAGTTGGGGTGTTGCTTCGGTATATGAGGGGTTAATTTACCCTTGTCACTCGTGACGCCAGGGTGGGGGCTAATATGCTGAGGTAAATCTTCGGCCTATCGCCACCCTTCCCAGAAACGATAGGTGCATGCTTAAATGAATGAAGGCCCACAATAGAGATGAACTTGAACTTGCATAAACTTTACTGAAGTACTTGCGGTACATCCAATTAACAGCAACAGTCTTAGCAATACAGTCTCTATACAGCACGGCAGTGATTGACAGATGCCGAGGACCATTGACCGGATTTAGGTCCGGTGATCATGCTGAGTTAACAGGGATTGAGATAACTCACAGTTTTGGAAAGATGGCCATTGCCGCAAGGCTTGGGCCTAGTCACTGCTGATGACAGCTGCGCAGATCCTCCTTCATCAGCAGCCCATGAGGAAAGAGAACTAGTAATGGCCGCCACTCCCTTATATGGGCAGGGCCGTTTTGGATTGGTCCGTGTCAGCTGTCACTCACCGTTACAATGCATGGTGGGCGATCACCTGACTTCCTCCAAAGGTCCTTAAACCAGAAAACCATAGAGTTTTGGAACGCATCACGTGACCCGCAGGTCCTGCGACGCTACAACAAAGTAAGTACACTTTATTTACATATTTACACATTGAATTTGAATAACTTTAACTATTAAAAGGGGTGACAAGGTGCTAACCATTGATGAAGACCCCACCAGTACCTAGGGAATCTGACTTTGGGGATCTCACCAAAAGGTAACGGATGCAATCCGGTAGCGGGACACCACGTGAGCAAGAAGAAAGGTAAGATACACAGCTTTTTAAAGCTCTGAAATTTATTTTAAGGGTGGGAGGAGTGTTAGGCGTAGTTAGGGAACATAGCCTGAGTTAGTATAGAAAAGTTTATTTGGTGACAGGTACTTTTTAAGCGGAGACTAGTATTGTCTTGTAATGTGTTGATGTTTTGGCACCTAGTTAAAGACCTTTGAGCATCAATCTACGATCAACCTTTTGACTTTCACTGACTGATGTGCTTCTCTGTATACATATTTAATCCCTTTATGTAATGTCTTGCATGCAAAGAATGATTTTGTTATTACATATTGACAGCAACAACCCAGACTTGATGTGTATCAATACGTGCATGCATAATGGCAGCCATATATTTAGCTGTGTTTGGAATAAATGAATGTACAATTCGTCATCCGATGATATGTAGATACACACACTGCTAGTTCTACATGGATTTAGGATCCACTGAAGAAGTTCTGCATTAAGGACAAAAGCCCAGACAGCCTTTATTTTCTCTATTTATGTTACATGAAAAATGGACCTTCAAAATTGTGATGGCAGACAGCAACAGCTTGTGAGTTTACATATAGATGGAAGTTATGTGCCCTGAACACAACCCTTTAAGTTGAGACGACATAAAGAAGGGGTGTATGTCTGTGGTGTATGGGGTGTTTGGAAGGAGGGGAGGGGGGGGGGGGCGCCAAAACCTTGGGAATCACCACTTGTTTCTATCGAAAAGGGTTGCCCATTGAAGTGCTCTTTTTTTTCTTCTTTTTGTAAATAGTCATAGGCTTATAAAGGTAGACAGACATCTTTTGATCTCTTTTGTTCCTCGAGCATTTAATCCTACATATACCACATTTAAAGTACTAGCTTCAGCCCATCCTCCTACTAGAAAACACTGCTCTAAAACCAAATGCTTTATTAAGTCTGATAAACTTTGGGGAGTATTTATGAAAAGTGGGGTAGGTGAACGTCTTTTTACTCCATTATTTCATGTATTGGAACTTTGTACCTGCACCAAATTTATCACATTGTGCAGGGCATGCGATAAATCTGGTGCTCATCACATTTCTTAAATCAGTACTCCACTTTGTATGGTGTTTGCGACTTTTTAACATGTGCGACAATTATTCACATTTTTAATAACGCTGTCCACTGTTTGTTTGTAAGCTCTTTTTTATTTGGTGGTTATTAGTGCCCTTTTTTGTGGGTTACGCCAAAGTATGCAAATTTTTTTTAAAGTGGCAGTTCCATAAATCCCTGACTAAATGTCTACCACTGCAACATTCCAAAACACATGTAAATGAAAAGTTGCAGGAAAAGTCGCAAAAACACTCTGTGCCAAAATATTGCGACAAATTTACCCAAGAAAACCAGGGTAAAATGCTTCATAAATACCCTCCTGTGACTTTAAGTCAGGTAAAAGTAGCTTAAGTTGATGATGGAACTGGGTTGATAAAGAAAGTGGCTTGTTTCTATTACTATAGCAAAGAAAGTACAGTTTGTAGGTCTTGAGATTTTTGGATGCGGGTACTACTAACTACTTACAATAATTGGAGAATATACAAAGAGCATTGTCTCCTTTGTGACTGTGAAGGTTACACAGGCCAAAAGGCAGTCTAGTGAGGTCTAAGCACTCAGTTATATCAAAGTTATTTATATTCATTGTTACCAACATCTGCAGTATCCAGGGACAGCCAAGGGGATATTTTATATTAGAAATGCTTGACCTTGGAAATATTTTCTCAGTGTTAACCAGCTACTTATCAATTTTTTTTTTTTATACATGGTGGATTTAGTTCTTACCATCCATTCAATAAATCATAAATTAACGAATTAATTAAACCCTATCATTAATATGTAAATATTATTCTATAATGTTATTCAGTAACGATTATGATGAGGAATGGAGGTTGGGATGGTTGTCAAGGGGATCTATCTATATATATATATATATATATATATATACCTACTGGATCAGCTGTAAGAGAGTGAAAAATAGTAAAAGTGCTTTGTTCTCATTATGTTCAAATAAATGCTTGTTGTATTAATTGGAACAGTGTTAGCAAATGTATATTCCATATGTATGCTACTGTATGCCTTTACAAGGTATGTATTGCAATACAGTTCCATTTGTCTCAACTTAAAGGGGTACTCAACCCCTAGACATCTTATCCCCTATCCAAAGGGCATAAGATGTCTGATCGCGGGGGTCCTGCCGCTGGGAACCCCCATGATCTCTCCTGCAGAACCCCCTGTCATCTGATGCACGGAGTGAGCTTCGCTCGGTGCCTGATAACTGGCGATGCAGGGGCCAGAGGATAGTGACGTCACGTCCTGCCCCTCAATGAAAGTCTATGGGAGGGGGCATTATGGTCGTCATGTCCCCTCCCATTGACTTGCATTAAGGGGGCGGGGCGTGACATCATGAGAGGCGGGGCTGTGACATCATGATTCTCCAGCCCCTGCATCACCAGTCATCAGGCACGGAGCAAAGCTCGCTCCGTGCATTAGATTACAGGGGTGCTGCAGGAGAGATTGTGGGGTTTCGCAGCGGTGAAACCCCCGGGATCAGACATCTTATCCCCTATCCTTTGGAGGATAGGGCAGAGTACCCCTTTAACTCCCATTATAAAAAATGTTTACTCTATGTTATTTGTTTTTTTCCTGCTTACTGTA
The DNA here is from genome assembly GCF_029499605.1 of Hyla sarda. Lineage (NCBI taxonomy): Eukaryota > Metazoa > Chordata > Amphibia > Anura > Hylidae > Hyla > Hyla sarda. Next base: position 280,619,930 of record NC_079190.1, read on the forward strand.
TTATAGTGCTTTTCAAAATACATGTGGATTAAACATTTCATGACATATAAGCCAAATATCTAGCTGAATGTGATGTGCGCAGAGCTTCATACTGTCTCCTATGACATAATTTTATTGCCATATTTAACTATATGTTTTGTATCACAATTTGTATATTTCATGGTTGTATCATGCAGTGCAATAAAAACCTGCTCAATTGGATTGTGCACATCTGTTGTGGTAAAGGTGAATACCAAGCAGTAAAGTTCATAGCTATATGTCAACCTTTTGACTTTCTCTGATTAATGTGCTTTTCGGCATAAATATTTCAGTCTTCTATGTAATGTCTTGCATACAAAGAATGATTTTGTTATTAAATATTGACAGCCACAACACAAACTTGATGTGTATCAATACGTGCATGCATAATGGCAGCCATATATTTAGTTGTGTTGAGAAAAAATGAATGTACAATTCTTCATCAGATGATATGTAGATACCCGCACTGCTAGTTCTACATGGAAGTTAACATAATGTTTAAAGAAGTCCAATTCTCATTCCTGACATTTAATAAATACCTGTATTTTTCTGTAACATCTTTTATTAGAATTCTGCCAAATGAGTGCTGCCTGAAAAAATCTTTCTGCGCACACCCTATTGGCAAGGTATTGACCGTCCCCAGTTATTAATTTTTAATACATTTCTAGAAAGAAAAGCAGATGAATGGCAAAATGCAGACTCTAAGAAGAAATTCTGACAAGTTGTTATGGTTATATAAATACAGGTACTTGCTAACTGTCAAGACTACTAGCAATCCTCTTTAGGAGTAACTATGGTTACCATTGTGGTGAGCCACGGGCGTGCGATGTGAGGTGTAGGGGCAGATGGGGTTTCCCAGGGGTAGATGGTGTTAACCCTTAGTGTTCGTGACGCCAGGGCGTGGTTTGCCTGTAACCACCCGAAGGCAATCCCGTTACTCCTAGGTTGGGCAGGGGTAAATAATAGTCCAAGGCCAGGTTAAGGTTAATGGTAGCTTCACTGAAGTTGAAGAGATATAACAGTCTTTACAGGGTAGTAAGGTTCCCAGAGAGGTGACCAGTAACACGAGGGATCTTGCAGCTTGCTGGGACTTGCAGTGACTTGAGAGAGTATAGGTGCAGCAAACGCTGACTACAATTGACTTGACTGAAGATGATGACAGCAGATAAAGATGACTTGACTTACTGACTTGTAGCTGCAATTTAGGTTGAGGCCTCCAGATGTGCTGCACACTGACCCTGAGACATCTGGACTGGACTTGACCTCAGCAGGAAATTAAGTGTCATCAAAGAGAGAGATTGCAGCTCCTCCCTTCCTTATAAAGGGGGACTGTGCAAGGAGCTCATGTCACGAGAAGGGGGGGCCGTGACGTCATGATGCCCCATCCCCTGAACCCATCATCAGTCTCGGAGAAAACTTAGCTCCGGGCTGCTGAGGTACTGGGCTGCTGCAGGGGGGATCGCGGGGGTCTCCAGTGGCAAGCCCCCCCCCCCTGCGATGAGACATCTTATCCCCTATCCTTTGGAGATGGAGATGTGTAACAACGGAGTACCTCTTTAACATTACTTGCAGCTCACCAGCATATTGTATGGATTTTAAACAAATACAGTATTAGGTACTTAAATGTTATTCAGCAATTCTACTAGAAAATAATACAGTGTCTCATGCTGGTACCATACAATGGCACATCAAGTTCCTATGTGTCCATTTTATTGAACTGTAGGGACAACGGATGCCATCACTTAGGGCCCCTACAGGAAATGTTTTGCAATACGTACCATATGTAACTTTAAATCGTATACTGTATGTTTGAAAGGAGTTCAATAAGAATTCAAGTTTAAGTTCAGTATGAATGCCACATGAGTATCTGTTATTTTGGTGGAACAAATAAGTAATGCACTAAATCTAACCCTCTTTCCTTTCTTTACATTCTTGGAATTCCGGCCCTCAAAGGTGTTGGCCTCTACAGTACAACAGTCTCTTCCTAACTAGGTGCCCAGGAAACTTGCAGTTTCTCCTTCAGTTCAAGGAATAGTTGGCAGAGTAAAGGGTAGAGGAAAGATCTTTACTGGCATGTCCTTGGCCAGTCAGTATGTCTGTGGCAGTAACAGCTCTGTGGGAACCACTAATTTGCCCTGGTTCAGTACAGGTAGCAGCAGCAGCCAGGTGCCTTGTGGTATTAGTAGCAGTAGCATCATCAAGAAATGGTTGTCACTGTCTACCAGGGGTTGTGTAGTTTTGGAGGATATAAGGCACTTATGGACGAGCTGACTTATTTCTGGTCATCTCACGAGGAGAAAGAGTCTGACGATATCACATTGAGCGTGGTGGAAATGTCCATTTCACTAAATAGGTGTCACGATGCCGGCTGGCAGGTAGTGGATCCTCTGTGCCAGAGAGGGATTGGCGTGGACCGTGCTAGTGGATCGGTTCTAAGTCACTACTGGTTTTCACCAGAGCCCGCCGCAAAGCGGGATGGACTTGCTGCGGCGGTAGTGACCAGGTCGTATCCACTAGCAACGGCTCAACCTCTCTGACTGCTGAAGATAGGCGCGGTACAAGGGAGTAGACAGAAGCAAGGTCGGACGTAGCAGAAGGTCGGGGCAGGCAGCAAGGATCGTAGTCAGGGGCAACGGCAGGAGGTCTGGAACACAGGCTAGGAACACACAAGGAAACGCTTTCACTGGCACGATGGCAACAAGATCCGGCAAGGGAGTGCAGGGGAAGTGAGGTGATATAGGGAAGTGCACAGGTGAACACACTAATTGGAATCACTGCGCCAATCAGCGGCGCAGTGGCCCTTTAAATCGCAAAGACCCGGCGCGCGCGCGCCCTAGGGAGCGGGGCCGCGCGCGCCGGGACAGGACCGAGGGAGAGCGAGTCAGGTACGGGAGCCGGGGTGCGCATCGCGAGCGGGCGCTACCCGCATCGCGGATCGCATCCCGGCTGGAAGCGGAATCGCAGCGCCCCGGGTCAGTGGATCTGACCGGAGCGCTGCAGTGGGGAGAGTGTAGCGAGCGCTCCGGGGAGGAGCGGGGACCCGGAGCGCTCGGCGTAACAGTACCCCCCCCCTTGGGTCTCCCCCTCTTCTTAGAGCCTGAGAACCTGAGGAGCAGACTTTTGTCTAGGATGTTGTCCTCAGGTTCCCAGGATCTCTCTTCTGGACCACAACCCTCCCAATCCACTAAAAAAAAGGTTTTCCCTCTGACCTTTTTAGATGCTAGAATCTCTTTGACGGAGAAGATGTCCGAGGAGCCGGAAACAGGAGTGGGAGGAACAGATTTGGGAGAGAAACGGTTGATGATGAGTGGTTTAAGAAGAGAAACGTGAAAGGCATTAGGAATACGAAGAGAAGGAGGAAGAAGAAGTTTGTAAGAGACAGGATTAATCTGACACAAAATTTTGAAAGGACCAAGATAGCGTGGTCCCAACTTGTAGCTAGGGACACGGAAGCGGACATATTTAGCGGAGAGCCATACCTTGTCTCCAGGGGAAAAAATGGGAGGAGCTCTTCTTTTCTTATCCGCGAACTTCTTCATGCGTGATGAAGCCTGTAAGAGAGAATTTTGGGTCTCTCTCCATATGATGGAAAGGTCACGAGAAATTTCATCCACAGCGGGCAGACCAGAGGGCAAGGGGGTAGGGAGGGGGGGAAGAGGGTGACGGCCGTACACCACGAAAAATGGGGATTTGGAGGAAGATTCAGAGACTCGGAAGTTATACGAGAATTCGGCCCATGGAAGGAGATCTGCCCAGTCATCCTGGCGGGAGGAAACAAAATGTCGTAAATAATCACCCAAGACCTGGTTAATTCTTTCTACTTGTCCATTGGATTGGGGATGATATGCAGAAGAAAAATTTAATTTAATCTTGAGTTGTTTACAGAGAGCCCTCCAGAATTTAGACACGAATTGGACGCCTCTATCCGAGACTATCTGTGTGGGCAACCCGTGAAGACGAAAAATGTGTACAAAAAATTGTTTGGCCAACTGAGGCGCTGAAGGAAGACCAGGAAGAGGGATGAAATGTGCCATTTTGGAGAATCGATCAACGACCACCCAAATAACAGTGTTGCCACGGGAAGGGGGTAAATCAGTAATAAAATCCATACCAATCAGAGACCAAGGCTGTTCGGGGACAGGCAGGGGATGAAGAAAACCAGCGGGCTTCTGGCGAGGAGTCTTATCCCGGGCACAGATAGTGCAGGCTCGTACAAAGTCCACAACATCCGTCTCCAGAGTCGGCCACCAATAGAAGCGGGAGATGAGTTGCACAGATTTCTTGATGCCCACATGACCTGCGAGATGGGAGGAGTGACCCCATTTGAGGATTCCGAGGCGTTGGCGTGGAGAAACAAAGGTCTTTCCTGGAGGAGTTTGCCTGATGGAGGCTGGAGAAGTGGAAATCAGGCAGTCAGGAGGAATGATGTGTTGCGGAGAGAGTTCAACTTCCGAGGCATCCGAGGAACGAGAGAGAGCATCGGCCCTAATGTTCTTATCGGCAGGCCGAAAGTGAATTTCAAAATTAAATCGGGCAAAGAACAGAGACCACCGGGCCTGGCGAGGATTCAGCCGTTGGGCAGACTGGAGGTAGGAGAGGTTCTTGTGATCGGTGTAAATAATAACTGGAAATCTTGATCCCTCCAGCAGATGCCTCCATTCCTCAAGTGCTAATTTGATGGCTAGAAGCTCTCGATCCCCGATGGAGTAGTTCCTCTCCGCCGGAGAGAAGGTCCTAGAAAAAAACCCACAAGTGACAGCATGCCCGGAAGAATTTTTTTGTAGAAGAACAGCTCCAGCTCCCACTGAGGAGGCATCAACCTCCAATAGGAAGGGTTTGGAAGGGTCAGGTCTGGAGAGCACGGGAGCCGAAGAAAAGGCAGACTTGAGTCGTTTAAAGGCGTCTTCCGCTTGAGGAGGCCAAGACTTGGGATCGGCATTTTTTTTAGTTAAAGCCACGATAGGAGCCACAACGGTAGAAAAATGTGGAATAAATTGCCTGTAATAATTGGCGAACCCCAAAAAGCGTTGGATAGCACGGAGTCCGGAGGGGCGTGGCCAATCTAAGACGGCAGAGAGTTTGTCTGGATCCATTTGTAGTCCCTGGCCAGAGACCAAGTATCCTAGAAAAGGAAGAGATTGGCATTCAAACAGACATTTCTCAATTTTGGCATAGAGTTGATTGTCACGAAGTCTCTGAAGAACCATACGGACATGCTGGCGGTGTTCTTCTAGATTGGCAGAAAAAATTAGGATATCGTCCAGATATACAACAACACAGGAGTATAAAAGATCACGAAAAATTTCATTAACAAAGTCTTGGAAGACGGCAGGGGCGTTGCACAGGCCAAAGGGCATGACCAGATACTCAAAGTGTCCATCTCTGGTGTTAAATGCCGTTTTCCATTCATCCCCCTCTCTGATGCGGATGAGATTATAAGCACCTCTTAAGTCCAGTTTAGTAAAGATGTGGGCACCTTGGAGGCGATCAAAGAGTTCAGAGATGAGGGGTAGGGGGTAGCGGTTCTTAACCGTGATTTTATTAAGACCGCGGTAGTCAATGCAAGGACGTAGGGAGCCATCTTTTTTGGACACAAAGAAAAATCCGGCTCCGGCAGGAGAGGAGGATTTACGGATAAAGCCCTTTTTTAAATTTTCCTGGACGTATTCAGACATGGCAAGAGTCTCTGGGGCGGACAGAGGATAAATTCTGCCCCGGGGTGGAGTAGTGCCCGGGAGGAGGTCAATAGGACAATCATAAGGCCTGTGAGGAGGTAGAGTCTCAGCTTGTTTTTTGCAGAAAACATCCGCAAAGTCCATATAGGCCTTAGGGAGACCGGTTACTGGAGGAACCACAGAGTCACGGCAAGGGTTACTGGGAACCGGTTTTAGACAGTCCTTGGAACAAGAGGGCCCCCAACTCTTGATCTCCCCAGTGGACCAATCCAGGGTTGGGGAATGAAGTTGAAGCCAGGGAAGTCCAAGGAGAATTTCAGAAGTGCAATTGGGGAGGACCAAAAGTTCAATCCTCTCGTGATGAGATCCGATACACATTAGAAGGGGCTCCGTGCGGAAACGTATGGTACAGTCCAATCTTTCATTGTTTACACAATTGATGTAAAGGGGTCTGGCGAGACTGGTCACTGGGATGTTGAACCTGTTGACGAGAGAGGCCAAAATAAAATTTCCTGCAGATCCAGAGTCCAAGAAGGCCATAGTAGAGAAGGAGAAGGCAGAGGCAGACATCCGCACAGGCACAGTAAGACGTGGAGAAGCAGAGTAGACATCAAGGACTGTCTCACCTTTGTGCGGAGTCAGCGTACGTTTTTCCAGGCGGGGAGGACGGATAGGACAATCCCTCAGGAAGTGTTCGGTACTAGCACAGTACAGGCAGAGATTCTCCATGCGGCGTCGTGTCCTCTCTTGAGGTGTCAGACGAGACCGGTCGACCTGCATAGCCTCCACGGCGGGAAGCACAGGAACGGATTGCAGGGGACCAGAGGAGAGAGGAGCCGAGGAGAAGAAACGCCTCGTGCGAACAGAGTCCATACTGTTACGCCTAGCGCTCCGGGTCCCCGCTCCTCCCCGGAGCGCTCACGGCGTCTCTTTCCCTGCAGCTCCCCGGTCAGTCCCGCTGACCGGGAGCGCTGCTCTCTCATGGCCGTTGGGGATGCGATTCGCACAGCGGGACGCGCCCGCTCGCGAATCGCATCCCAGGTCACTTACCCGTTCCCGTCTCCTGCGGTCATGTGCTGGCGCGCGCGGCTCCGCTCTCTAGGGCGCGCGCGCGCCAGCTCCCTGAGACTTAAAGGGCCAGTGCACCAATGATTGGTGCCTGGCCCAATTAGCTTAATTGGTTCCCACCTGTTCCCTGCTTATATCTAGTCTCCTCCCTTGCACTCCCTTGCCGGATCTTGTTGCCTTGAGCCTAGTGAAAGCGTTTTTGTGTGTTTATACCCTGTGTACCAGACCTTCTGTTATCTCCCCTGACTACGAACCTTGCCGCCTGCCCCCGACCTTCTGCTACGTCCGACTTTGCTTCTGCCTACTCCCTTGTACCTCGCCTATCTTCAGCAGCCAGAGAGGTGAGCCGTTGCTAGTGGATACGACCTGGTCACTACCGCCGCAGCAAGACCATCCCGCTTTGCGGCGGGCTCTGGTGAAAACCGGTAGTGTCTTAGAACCGGTCCACTAGCACGGTCCTCGCTATCCCTCTCTGGCACAGAGGATCCACCTCCTGCCAGCCGGCATCGTGACAGTAGATCCGGCCATGGATCCCGCTGAAGTTCCTCTGCCAGGGGTCGCTGACCTCCCTACGCTGGTCGCCCAGCAAGCTCGTCAGATCGCCCAGCAGTCGCAACAGATAGCGCAACAAGATCACCAGCTGTCGTACTTGACTACCATGACACAGCAACTCCAGTCACAACTACAGCAAGTACAGTCGCAGCTACAGCAGCAACAATCATCTCCTCCGCCAGCTCCAGCACCCCTTCCGCGGCGAGTGGCCGCTCCTAGCCTCCGCCTGTCCTTGCCGGACAAATTTAATGGGGACTCTAAGTTTTGCCGTGGCTTTCTTTCGCAATGTTCCTTGCACTTAGAGATGATGTCGGATCAGTTTCCTACTGAAAGGTCTAAGGTGGCTTTCGTAGTCAGCCTTCTGTCTGGAAAAGCCCTCTCATGGGCCACACCGCTCTGGGACCGCGATGACCCCGTTACTGCCTCTGTACACTCCTTCTTCTCGGAAATTCGAAGTGTCTTTGAGGAACCTGCCCGAGCCTCTTCTGCTGAGACTGCCCTGCTGAACCTGGTCCAGGGTAATTCCTCTGTTGGCGAGTACGCCATACAATTCCGTACTCTTGCTTCTGAACTTTCCTGGAATAATGAGGCTCTCTGCGCGACCTTTAAAAAAGGCCTATCCAGCAACATTAAAGATGTTCTGGCCGCACGAGAGACTCCTGCTAGCCTGCATGAACTCATTCATCTAGCCACTCGCATTGACATGCGTTTTTCTGAGAGGCATCAAGAGCTCCGCCAGGAAAAAGACTTAGATCTCTGGCCACCTCTCCCACAGTCTCCACTGCAATCTGCGCCTAGGCCTCCCGCCGAGGAGGCCATGCAAGTGGATCGGTCTCGCCTGACCCTGGAAGAGAGAAATCGCCGTAAGGAAGAGAATCTTTGTTTGTACTGTGCCAGTACTGAACATTTTCTGGTGGATTGCCCAATCCGTCCTCCACGTCTGGGAAACGCACGCTCGCACTCAGCTCTCGTGGGTGTGGCGTCTCTTGATGCCAAGTCGGCTTCTCCACGTCTCACGGTACCTGTTCGGATTTCCACTTCAGCCAGCTCTCCCCTCTCAGCCGTGGCCTGCCTGGACTCTGGAGCTTCTGGGAATTTTATTCGGGACTCCTTTGTGAATAAATTCCGTATTCCGGTGACCCGTCTTGTCAAGCCACTCCACATTTCCGCGGTCAACGGAGCCAGGTTGGACTGTACCATACGTTTCCGCACGGAGCCCCTTCTTATGAGCATCGGATCTCACCACGAGAGGATTGAACTTTTGGTCCTCCCCAATTGCACCTCGGAAATTCTCCTTGGACTTCCCTGGCTTCAACTTCATTCCCCAACCCTGGATTGGTCCACTGGGGAGATCAAGAGTTGGGGGTCCTCTTGTTCCAAGAACTGTCTAAAACCGGTTCCCAGTAACCCTTGCCGTAACTCTGTGGTTCCTCCTGTATCTGGTCCCCCTAAGGTCATTAAGGACTCTGCCTGCCACAGGAAATGCCCCTCCCCCCCTCCCAGTTCCATCAGGCAAGCTTCTGTGTCCCCTCATGGCCCTCGTCCTGGTGTCACACTGCCCCGTGCCAGGTCCCGCCCTCTGCCCTCTCTCCCCATTCCTACTCCTGCGGTTCTGCCTGCCGTTGAGGAATCCCTCCATCCTTTCCCGGTGTCCTCATCCCAGGGGAGGCAGTTACCCGATAAAGAGAAGGGGAGACCTAAGGGGGGGGGTACTTTTACGCCTAGCGCTCCGGGTCCCCGCTCCTCCCCGGAGCGCTCACGGCGTCTCTTTCCCTGCAGCTCCCCGGTCAGTCCCGCTGACCGGGAGCGCTGCTCTCTCATGGCCGTTGGGGATGCGATTCGCACAGCGGGACGCGCCCGCTCGCGAATCGCATCCCAGGTCACTTACCCGTTCCCGTCTCCTGCGGTCATGTGCTGGCGCGCGCGGCTCCGCTCTCTAGGGCGCGCGCGCGCCAGCTCCCTGAGACTTAAAGGGCCAGTGCACCAATGATTGGTGCCTGGCCCAATTAGCTTAATTGGTTCCCACCTGTTCCCTGCTTATATCTAGTCTCCTCCCTTGCACTCCCTTGCCGGATCTTGTTGCCTTGAGCCTAGTGAAAGCGTTTTTGTGTGTTTATACCCTGTGTACCAGACCTTCTGTTATCTCCCCTGACTACGAACCTTGCCGCCTGCCCCCGACCTTCTGCTACGTCCGACTTTGCTTCTGCCTACTCCCTTGTACCTCGCCTATCTTCAGCAGCCAGAGAGGTGAGCCGTTGCTAGTGGATACGACCTGGTCACTACCGCCGCAGCAAGACCATCCCGCTTTGCGGCGGGCTCTGGTGAAAACCGGTAGTGTCTTAGAACCGGTCCACTAGCACGGTCCTCGCTATCCCTCTCTGGCACAGAGGATCCACCTCCTGCCAGCCGGCATCGTGACACATATCTTGGCGGAGCTCCTGACGCCTTTCGGAAAAACGCATGTCAATGCGAGTGGCTAGGTGAATGAGTTCATGTAGATTAGCAGGGATTTCTCGTGCGGCCAGAACATCTTTAATGTTGCTGGATAGGCCTTTTTTAAAGGTCGCGCAGAGGGCCTCATTATTCCAGGATAATTCTGAAGCAAGAGTACGGAATTGTACGGCATACTCGCCAACGGAAGAATTACCCTGGACCAGGTTCAACAGGGCAGTCTCAGCAGAAGAGGCTCGGGCAGGTTCCTCAAAGACACTTCGGATTTCCGAGAAGAAGGAGTGTACAGAGGCAGTGACGGGGTCATTGCGGTCCCAGAGCGGTGTGTCCCATGACAGAGCTTTTCCAGACAGAAGGCTGACTACGAAAGCCACCTTAGACCTTTCAGTGGGAAACTGGTCCGACATCATCTCCAGGTGCAGGGAACATTGGGAAAGAAAGCCACGGCAAAACTTAGAGTCCCCATCAAATTTATCCGGCAAGGATAGGCGTAGAGCAGAGGCGGCCACTCGCTGCGGAGGAGGTGCAGGAGCTGGCGGAGGAGATGATTGCTGAAGCTGTGGTAGTAACTGCTGTAGCATAACGGTCAGTTGAGACAGCTGTTGGCCTTGTTGCGCTATCTGTTGTGACTGCTGGGCGACCACCGTGGTGAGGTCAGCGACAACTGGCAGAGGAACTTCAGCGGGATCCATGGCCGGATCTACTGTCACGATGCCGGCTGGCAGGTAGTGGATCCTCTGTGCCAGAGAGGGATTGGCGTGGACCGTGCTAGTGGATCGGTTCTAAGTCACTACTGGTTTTCACCAGAGCCCGCCGCAAAGCGGGATGGACTTGCTGCGGCGGTAGTGACCAGGTCGTATCCACTAGCAACGGCTCATCCTCTCTGACTGCTGAAGATAGGCGCGGTACAAGGGAGTAGACAGAAGCAAGGTCGGACGTAGCAGAAGGTCGGGGCAGGCAGCAAGGATCGTAGTCAGGGGCAACGGCAGGAGGTCTGGAACACAGGCTAGGAACACACAAGGAAACGCTTTCACTGGCACGATGGCAACAAGATCCGGCAAGGGAGTGCAGGGGAAGTGAGGTGATATAGGGAAGTGCACAGGTGAACACACTAATTGGAATCACTGCGCCAATCAGCGGCGCAGTGGCCCTTTAAATCGCAAAGACCCGGCGCGCGCGCGCCCTAGGGAGCGGGGCCGTGCGCGCCGGGACAGGACCGAGGGAGAGCGAGTCAGGTACGGGAGCCGGGGTGCGCATCGCGAGCGGGCGCTACCCGCATCGCGGATCGCATCCCGGCTGGAAGCGGAATCGCAGCGCCCCGGGTCAGTGGATCTGACCGGAGCGCTGCAGTGGGGAGAGTGTAGCGAGCGCTCCGGGGAGGAGCGGGGACCCGGAGCGCTCGGCGTAACAATAGGCTTTTAGTATAAGGTGACATATCGTATTGTGCTGCATATTTGCTGCTGCTTATTTGCCTACCTGTTGAAATCAGCTGCATAAAATTCACAGCAAAATTTGTCATGTGTGACCCTACCCTTAATGTGTATTTATATTAAACTAAGATATAAATACTATGGGGGACATTTATCATTGTTGCTTTGGTAAGCGAGTTCTGTAGGCATTCTTTTCTTTGGTTTTGCTTTTGTCTGACATATTTATCATACTATCACAGGGGGTTGATAAATTTGGCTCACATAAGCAAAAACTAATCCCTTTGGTGAAATGTATGTGTGTTTATAAAACATTTTTTTTACCACATTTTCCCCTTAAATGTACTAACCCATTTTTTTGTTTGTGTTTTTTTTTTCTATTAATTTCAGATCCATCTATCCAGTGGGCTACTTCGGATTGGGTGGACTACGATGATCAAAATTTTTTTGTTTAATATTAACAACATTTTGTAACGGAGGCTTGTGTGGGAGTGTTTTTTGGAATAAAAGTTTGTTAATTTTTTTTATTTTATTTACGTTACAGGATTAGTAGTGGAAGCCATCTTACTAAGCCGGGGCTTAGCGTTAGCCCCAAAAACAGCAAGCGCTAACCCCCGATTATTACCCCAGTACCCTCCACCACAGGGGTGTCGGGAAGAGCTGGTACCAACAGGCCCGGAGCATCAAAAATGGCGCTCCTGGGCCTAGGTGGTAATAGGCTGGCGTTATTTAGGCTGGGGAGGCCCAGTAATGGTCCTAGACCACCCTGGAAACGTCAAGCTGTTGCTGCTTGGTTGGTATCTGGCTGAGAATAAAAATACAGAGAAGCCAGTGCATTTTTATTATTTAATTATTTATGGAAAAAAAAAAAAGAAACGCATAGGGTTCCCCATATTTTCAAATACCAACCAAGCAGCAACAGCCTGACGTTACCAGGTTGGGCGAGGACCATTGTAATTGCCCTCCCCAGCCTAAATAATTCCAGCCTGTTACCGGCTAGGCCCAGGAGTGCCATATTTGATGCTCGAGGCCTGTTGGATTCTATCTATAAGACGGCTTCCACTACTAAGCCTGTAAAGTAAATAAAAACAGAAAAACATGTTTAAAAAACTTTTATTCCAAAAAACACTCCCTCAATAAGGTGACAAACTTGTCATCTGCCCGCCCATCTAACACACTCCCCCCGTGCCGCACAACTACAATTCCCAGCATGTCCTTACAGTAAGAACATTCTGGGAGTTGTAGTAGTGTTGCGTGGGTGGGAGATGTGCGGGCGGGTGACAAGCATGTCACCCTCCTGTACATCTCCTACCCCCTCGTACCACCTTGCCTGTGAAAAGAAAAGTCGGACAAAAAGTCTCACCTGCGGCTTTTTGTGCGACTTTTAGAAAATGCTGTCATAGGCAAATTTGTAAGCCAGGCCTGACCTTGCTTACACTTGGGACTTTTTGAAGGGGGTTTGCGACTTTTATTTGCTCACGTGCGACTTTCGCAATGATAAATCCTGGACAACTGCAAAGTAAAAACTGAAAATTTCTTAGGTAGGGCAGATTGGTATTTTTTTTGCCTACCCACAAAATTCGCACAATAAATTGCTTAGGCGCACGTGTGACTTTTTGTGCGACTTTTGTGAGCTTAAATCCCTTGATAAATCTCTCTCTATATGTTTGATTAAACATAGAAAATGCACATAACTTGTCCTTAAATGGATATTACATGTTCACTATAAATGCTTATATTGCATATTTTTGCTAAACTCAGGTTTAAATACTGTATGTTTGATTAAACCCAGAACATACTTGCAACTTGCCTAAAATGCATATTCCATGTTCACTCTCACTGCTTTTGAGGCATATTTATGTTAAACACAGGTAGAGACACTGTATGTATTATTAAACTCCATGCAACTTGGCCTAAAATGCTCAACACAGTGAACCCTTAACTCTCAATGCTTTTAATGCGTATTTATGTTAAACCCAGGTATAAAATGCTATATGTTTGATTAAACTCAAACATATAGGGTAACTTGATCTAATACATGTATACCACATTCAGGTCAGCCCACTGCTTTATGGGGAAATTTTGCAGTGACAATTCTGGGATCTGTAGTGCACAACTGGACACAGTTTGGAGTCTGCTATCTTTCAGCTTTCTCTCTTAGATTTTTTTTTATTTGTGTCGCAAAATGATTTTTTTTCTGCTTCGACGTGGATATTTTGGTGAAATGACTAATGTCACTGCAAAAAAGAATTGGTGGCACAAAAAATAAGCCATAATATGGAATCTTTTGGTGCAAAATTGAAAGGTGATGAGGAAAAAAGGAAAATGCAAAAACGGAAAAACCCTGCGTCCTTAAGGGGTTAATGCCACATGCTGAACACAACCCCCAGTTTGTGTTTGTGCTCATAATAATTACCCTGAATAGGTGTAGCCTTATCTCGTGACAGATTCTCTTGGGAGCAGAACTATAAAGGGTTTCCTTTTACATAGAGGTAATATGTTGGGAGTGTACCGATTGTTAGATATGCTTTGCACTTGCACTCCAACCTTCTACAACTTTACCTAAATAAAAATACCTGGGATAGAAATAATTAAGTTTTAAGTATATAAGAAAAAATGAAAAGGGAAGTTAGGTTTGGTTTATTTACTGTTATGATATGTCTTTTCCATAAACTTTTTGTTTTTCTCTGTATTGTGCTGAATAGGGATGAGCGAATCGAATCTGACAAATCTGAACTCGTTAAGAATTTCATCAAAAAATCATTTTGCAACAAATCCGAATATTGCCACAATACGAAAGCACGAATCCCTTCATTAAACTCCATCCAGGCTCCAGGGCATCTAAGATGGCGGCTCCACATGTCAGGACAAGGGGCAAGTGTTAGACTCACCGTAGATGGCAGGTACCCAGGAGGTAGTAGATCCGTAATTCCACAGTGGTCGGGAGCAGGAGATGTAGTAGATCCACTGATCCTGTGGGGTGGATGATGCAGGCCGTACCAGGGAGCGGAGTCTAAAGTGCTGCTGGTTTTCACCAGAGCCCGCTGCAAAGCGGGATGGACTTGCTGCAGCAGGCGGCACCCAGGTTGCTACCCCTGGCACTACTCGACCCCACAGGCGGCATGGTACAAAAGGAACAGGCAGGACGTAGTCAGGCAGGCAAGAGGTCAGGGCAGGCAGCACATGAGAGTAGTCAGTAGGGAAGCAGAAGGTCAGTAGGCAGGCGGCTAGGAACACGGTCAAGTCACGGAATGCATGGTCTGGTACACGACAAGGAACACTGTAAAACTGCTTTATCTAAGGCGCTAGGGTAAACAAAGATCCAGCAAGGGCAATAGGAAGGGGCTGAAACTTATAAGAGAGGTACAGGTGTGTGACTAATTACGGGCGCACTGGCCCTTTACATTTCAAAGCTCCAGCGCGCGCTATGAGGCGGGGGCACGCGCGCCGGAGCTGAGGCACAGAGACCGGGGATGGAGGCGAGTGACGGACCGGGACTTGCATGCAGGCGCGTCCCGCAATGAGAATCCCAGCCCCGGCGGCAGCGGACAGGGAGGAGGAGGACAAGGAGGAGCACCATGCATCACAGCAAGGAACTCTGGGAAGGCAGGAACATGGGTAGGTCGGATGACCCTGAATCATATGCAGCATGCAGTCTATCTGCAGCCAGCCACCCTGTCACAGCCCTATATAATCGGCAGCTATCCTAAAGCCAGTCACATCAGTGTTCTACTACAGAGAGGGACAGAGAGCAGTGTGTGTTGCACAGAAAAGCATTTTTACAGCAGCGATTCACCTCCTAGTCACATCAGTGTTCTATTACAGAGAGCAGTGTGTGTTTCACAGAAAATAATTTTTTCAGCAGCGATTCACTTCACAGTCCCATGAGTGTTCTATTGCAGAGAAAGAGAGACAGAGAGCAGAGTGTGTTGCACAGAAAGCATTTTTACAGCAGCGATTCACCTCCCAGTCACATCAGCGTTCTATTACAGAGAGGGATAGAGAGCAGTGTGTATTGCACAGAAAAGCATTTTTTACAGCTGCGATTAACCTCAAGGCCAAATGCAGCCTAGAAGCACTGATAGGGAAGGGAGAGAGATTGAGAGAGAGGGCAGTTTTGGGTGTACTACACAGCCACTGTGTGCTGCAGCACTGGTTTGTACAACGACTGAAAAGCTAATAGTAGCCAGCCAGTTAGGGTGAGCAGAGCACTAAAAGCCATAATCACCTGCTGTTAGTTACTAATACAGGTTGCGTGGCAGAGCTTATTGTCCTCTATTAAGTGCAACCTGTGCATACATAGGTGGTGTACGATTTTGTTCCTGTTAAAGTCTTAAGGGCATACTTACTGTGAAAGGCCAGTCAAAAGTACACACCTGCTGATATTGTAGACAAATACTGTTTTAAACGTAGTGGAGCGTATTGTCCTCCCCTCATATACGCACTAATTATGTCAGGCAGAGAAGTGCCAGGACATGGACAGAGGAGTGGCAGAGGCCTAAATTCATCAGGCAGAGGTCGTAGCAGATTAGGGGCAAGTGGCAGCAGGAGTCGAAGCGTGAGGCTTGAGCTCCCGGTATAAGCAAGTGGTCATGTCTCGACCAACAACCCATCTGCCGTCATCGATTGGTTAACACAGTCACCCACTTCATCACAAGTGACATCTAACACCCCCAGTCAACAGTCGGTGGGTTCCTCAGACACAACCCTCAGTTGGCGGGAGCAGTCCCTGTCCTTCCCTTGCCTCTATCCCATGCTGTGTCCTCCCCAACAGAAGTATCTTATGCTGTGGGTTCAGCTCCACTATTTAGTGAGGATGATCTACTAGAGGACAGTCAGCAGCTACCGCCCAGCCAAGAAGTGGAGGAGACATCTGCCGCTTCCTCCGTTAGGTGGGCAAGTAGTGATGAGGAAAGTGGCAATGGGAGGTGGTGTTGTGAGCGTTCAGGCTCCTGAAGCACTGTTGAGGAACCTGAGGAAGGGGCTTCATCATCATTAGAAGAGGGTTGCAGGTTGCCCGTGAGTCAGCAGCTGAGCTAGCAAGTTAGTAGCATGGTTTGCAGTCAGCATGGTTGCAGAAGGGATAAGTCTGGAGCCAAATGTGCCCGGGGTAGACCACCTGTTTCGTGGCAGCCTACCTTCCTGGGAGGTAGTGGAACAGGGGTTTCTAGAGTCAGTGTCAGTAGCAGTCAATCAGTGCGGACTGTTGAGGGAAAAATCAGCTACTCGGCAGTGTGGCAGTTTTTCATGAAGCATCCGGAGGATGTAAACCTGGCCACATGCAAGATGTGTAGGCAGAAGGTGAAGCGTGGCCAGGGTCCCAATGTTGGCACCACAGCCCTGTGTCATATGCAGCGTCACCATTAAGTAACCTGGGAGAACCATGGCTCCAATGTGGTGGTCCAGCCTGCTGCATCACGCAGTGGCATGCCGCTCCCTGTTTCAGCCAGCCAGGGCTCCACCACCTCAGCCAAAGGGAGCTGTCTGTCATACCCATCTTCTTTCGCTCGAGATGCTCCTGCTCCTCCTACTTCGAATCAGTCATTCCTCCAGGAATCCAATGGCAAAGCCATGTCCAAGAGACAACGGTAAGTGCCCAATCATCCAACGGAGCAGAAGCTGAATGTGCTCCTGTCCCAGTTGTTGGTGCTGCATTCCCTCATTTTTCAAGTGGTGGACTCTGCACCTTTCAGAGAACTGATGGCATGTGCCAAGTCTAGGTGAAGAGTCCCAAACCGTCATTTCTTTGCGAAAAGGGTGGTACCAGCCCAGCACAATTTTGAGCCTGTTGGTGTGTACCAAAGTGCATGGCAGCATGTGGAACTGTAACTATGGTCAGGGACAATACATGTCCTTTACGACCCGCTGAGTGAATGTGGTTCCAGCACAGCCACAACATTAACTTGGACAGGTCACGCTACTTCTGCCTCCACGCTCTCAGGCCGTTGGTCCTGTGACAGTGTGCGACTCCGTCTCCTCAACCTCCACCTCAGCATGCCATGTGTGCAGGGCACGATAGTGTCAGGCTGTTCTTCACATGGTTTGTCTTGCCGAAAGGGGTCGCACAGGGGAGGAACAGCTAAAAGTCATTCATCAAGAAATCGAATCATGGCTTACTCCACGAAAACTGGAAATGGGAACCATGGTGACCGACAACGGGAAGAACATCTTGTTCGCGCTGCAACAAGGTAGCCTGAGCCATGCGCCATGTATGGCACACATGTTCAGTCTGGTTGTTAAGTGGTTTCTGAAGTGTTCCCCCCATCTGCAAGACCTCCTAACAATGGGAAGGAAACTTTGCATGCACTTCAGGCACTCGTACACTGCAAAGCACACCCTCCTTGAGCTGCAGTGTCAGAACGGTATCCCCCAACATAGTCTGATTTGCAACGTTTCCACACATTTGAATTCCACCCTCCATATGTTGGCCCGACTATACAAACAGAGAAAATCCATTACCAATTACTTGATGATCCAAGCAGATAGGGGGACTCCCCTGTGTAAATTTAATGTCAACCAGTGGCAGCTCATACGTGACACCTGCCATTTGCTCAGGCCCTTTGAAGCTACATTATTAGTCAGTCACCAGGATTAAAGGATGGTTGACGTCATTCCACTTCTTCATTTCCTACAACACGTGTTGTAAACCATGGCTGGTTAGGGCACTGGAGACTTGGCACCTACATCTCATGGCCACATGAGCCCTGTGGGGGCTGAATTGGAGGAGGGGGAGAAGGACAGTGGAGCACAGTTTTGGTTTCGCGAAAATAGGCGTTTTTTTATAGTGATCTGACAGGAGAGGAGCAGAAAAAGCAGCCAGAGGAGCTAGGGGGTTATGAGGAAGGCAAGACAGAGGACCCAGACACACTGTGGCAGTATGCAGTGGAGATGGAGGCAGGGAGTCCCTCCAAGTCACTTGCACAAATGGCACGATGCATTCTCACTTGCTTGCATAGTGACCGCCGAATTGTCATCATTCGGCAGCGGGATGACTTCTGGCTCTCCACCTAATTGGACCCTCGCTACCAGCACAAAATGGGGGCCTTTTTACAGCCACTGAGAGGAAGGACAAATTGACCTACTACAGAGACATCCTACGTAGTCAGTTGGCCGATGCCTATCTGTGCCATCGTCCATCCTCTCGCAGGTCTGACTCTTGTCCCTCTGCGCTCACCTTCCACTGCCATGGCTGTTGGGGAGGGGTGGGGTGGCAGGAGCAGTACCAGCTCCATCAGCAGCAGCCTGAGTTTACAGTCGCTGATGAGTAGCTTTCTTCATCCGCATAGTGAAGCAACTCATCATCAGCAGGTAGACCTGGAGCAGGACCTGAACCAGCAGGTGGTGACATACCTTGATATGACCCTGCCAACAAACTTTGAAGATCCGCTGGACTTCTGAGCAGCCAAACTGGATTTGTGGCCGCAACAAGCAGAGTTTGCCCTGGAAAAGCTGTCCTGCCCGGCCAGTAGGTTGCCATCAGAGCGGGTGTTTAGTGCAGCAGGGGCCATAGTAACAGTAAGGAGAACTTGTCTGTCCATGAAAAATGTGGAGAGGCTGACCTTTATGAAGATGAATCAGGCATGGATCAGCCAGGATTTCCACCCACCCATGCCTGATGCATTAGAGTAGATTAACCATGGTGCCACACAAACAAACACTGCTCAAAAAAAATAAAGGGAACACTTAAACAACACAATGTAACTCCAAGTCATTCACACTTCTGTGAAATCACACTGTCCACTCAGGAAGTAACACTGATTGACAATCTATTTCACATGCTGTTGTGCAAATGGAACAGACAACGGGTGGAAATTATAGGCAACTAGCAAAACACTTCCAATAAAGGAGTGGTTCTACAGGTGCTGACAACAGGCCACTTCTCAGTTCCTATGCCTTCTGGCTGATGTTTTGGTAATTTTGAATGCTGGCGGTGATGGTGGAGTCTACAACTCATACAGTGGCTCAGGCAGTGCAGCTCATCCAGGATGGCACATCAATGCGAGCTGTGGCAGGAAGGTTTGCTGTGTCTTTCAGCGTAGTGTCCAGAGCATGGAGGCGCTACCAGGAGACAGGCCAGTACATCAGGAGACGTAGAGGAGGCCGTAGGAGCGCAACAACCCAGCAGCAGGACCACTACCTCTGCCTTTGTGCAAGGAGGAGCAGGAGAAGCACTGCCAGAGCCCTGCAAAATGACCTCCAGCAGGCCACAAATGTGCATGTGTCCACTCAAACGGTCAGAAATAGACTCCATGAGGGTGGTAAGAGGGCCCAACATCCACAGGTGGGGGTTTTGCTTACAGCCAAACACCGTGCAGGACGTTTGGCATTTGCCAGAGGACACCAACATTGGAAAATTCGCCACTGGCGCCCTGTTCTCTTTACAGATGGAAGCAGGTTCACACTGAGCACATGTGACAGACATGACAGAGTCTTGAGATGCCATGGAGAACATTCTGCTGCCTGGAACATCCTCCAGCGTGACCAGTTTGGCAGTGGGTCAGTAATGGTTTGAGGTGGCATATCTTTGGGGGGCCGCACAGCCCTCCATGTGCTTGCCAGAGGTAGCCTGGCTTCCATTAGGTCCTGAGATGAGATACTCAGACCCCTTGTGAGACCATATGCTTGTGCGGTTGGGCCTGGGTTCCTCCTAATGCAAGACAATGCTAGACCTCATATGGCTAGAGTGTGTCAGCAGTTCCTGCAAGAGGAAGGCATTGGACTGGCCCACCCGTTCCCCAGACTTGAATTTGATTGAGCACATCTGGGACATCATGTCTCGCTCCATTCACCAACACCACGTTGCAACACGGACTGTTCAGGAGTTGGCAGATGCTTTAGTCCAGGTCTGGGAGGACATCCCTCAGGAGACCATCCTCCACCTCATCAGAAGCATGCCCAGGCGTTGTAGGGAGGTCATACGGGCACTTGGAGGCCACACACACTACTGAGCCTCATTTTGACTTGTTTTAAGGACATTACATAAAAGTTGGATCAGCCTGTAGTGTGGTTTTCCACTTTGATTTTGAGTGTGACTCCATATCCAGACCTTCATGGGTCGATAAATTTGATTTCCATTGATAATTGTTGTGTGATTTTATTGTCGGCACATTCAACATGTAAAGACGAAAGTGTTTTATACGATTAGGTTATTCATTCAAGTCTAGGATGTGTTATCTTAGTGTTCCCTTTTTGAGCAGTGTGTTTAAGGTGCTGGTCCCCAGTTACAGACATTCCTCTGCATCAGACCACAAATTAGTATTGAGGATATGCTTTAGCTAAAACTTAACTTTTCTATGGATAAAATATATGGATCCAAATTTTTTTTAATATCTCAGAAAAGGAAAGGGGTGCAAAAAACACCATGTTCCTCCTACACCACCAAGTATTGATGTGATGCAAATACCTCTAAAAGGTGGAAGGGAACAACTACAATGGTACTGCTAAAAACCTCAGATTATGGTGCAAAAAATGAGCCCTCATACTTCCCCATATGCGGTAAAATAAAAAAGTTAGAGGGGTCAGAAGATGACAATTTTAAACATGTACATTTTCCTTCATGTAGTTATGATTTTTTTCCAGAAGTACGACAAAATCAAACCTATATAAGTAGGGTATCATTTTAACCGTATGGACCTACAGAATAAAGAGAATGTGTCATTTTTGCTGAAAAATGAACTGTGTAGAAACATAAGCCCCCAAAATTACAAAATGGCGTTTTTCTTCAATTTCGGCGCACAATGATTTTTTTTCACGTTCCGCCCTAGATCTTTGGGTAAAATTACTGCTGTCACTGCAAAGTAGAATTGGTGGCCCAAAAAATAAGCCATCATATGGATTTTTAGGTGGAAAATTTAAAGGGTTATGATTTTTAAAAGGTAAGGAGGAAAAATCAGTTCAAAAACAGAAAAACCTGTGGTCCTTATGGGGTTAATCTTTTCAATTGTGATTCCCTATGGTCTTGTCAGGCTGTTGTCACCTCCAGGCTGGGTAATTTAGGCACTATATGGTCTCGTGCTGCCGCCACCTCCACGCTGTGTCATTTAGCCATTATATGGTCTCCTCATACTGATGCCACCTCCAGGCTCTGTCATTGTGCGGCTCTGTACAGTGATTCTAATAGCGACGCCTCTAATCTGCATGTCAGTGCATGACATGCAGATGAGAGGTGTGTCAGCATAACACAGGACACCCCTATGAGTGTTATGAAAGATGTTCTACACCCCTATTGAGTCTCTCTGTAGCCCAGAAATAGCCATTTTTAATAGCATTCCGCTGCGAATAAATTCGGACTGAACCAAATTTTTCCAGAAAATTTGGCTAATCCGCCAAATCGAATTTTTCAAAAATTCACTCATCTCTAGTGCTGAGCATAGAATAAATGTAGAATAAATGTTTGAACCACAAAAGGCTTTATTATTTTACAAGAGGGCTTTTAAACATGATCTAAATTGTAAAGTTGCTAAAATTGACCTGAATAGCCTACATGACAGGACCACAATAATAGATGATTTAAAATACTGAGTACAAAAGGGTCTACGCTCAAAGGCTTTATAATGGAGAGCAGGTGACATAATGTTCATGTGATGCGAAAAAATCAGTTTACTGTAACACACAGTTTAATTTATCATCCAAAACTAACTGAACCAGATGTGTGCATGCTAAAGCCGAGAACTTGGGAAAATGAATGCATGCACTATGTGGCCCCTGCTCTCACAAAGACATCCTAAGGCATGAATAGAGCCTTAGACTGGGGACCAGACTGTGTTTTCTGTGCATATGCAATTGAAAAAAAAAAAAAGGGTAATGTGGGCAGGAAAGGTACTTTATCTCTAATAAAAGAGCTGGAAGTGTGATATTTAAAAATGTTCTATAGCAGATGCAGGTGGCTCTTAACAGAGCTTCCATTAGATTATGTGGTATATTTAGAGAGAAAACGACATGTTGTGCCTATAAATTTGCGCTATTTTTAAATACGTGTTTTGTGTTTTAATTAATTGATGTTTTTGTGTAATTTTTGCTCAAACATTGAACATCAAAATTTAAATTTTAGATTAATTATTCTGTATGTGGATTTGTTCCACACGCGTACTTAGTTAAATCTACTCTAATAATTATCCAACAGCTTTCTAATGTAAAAGGTATAGTATATTCACCCTAAATCAGCCTTTTATAGTTTATATCTATATACAGTCTGCAGATAAGCAGTTGGACAGCATTCTGCATTAGTCCAGGTTTTCATCAAGTATTATAGTCCAGAGCTGTGCTCACAATTCTTCTGATTGCTACTTGTACCAATTAGCAAGATTGTTGACAGACATGTCCCAAACTACTTTTGCTGATCTGCTGTAATATAATAGAACTGTTATCTTTCCAT
The DNA here is from genome assembly GCF_029499605.1 of Hyla sarda. Taxonomy (NCBI): domain Eukaryota; kingdom Metazoa; phylum Chordata; class Amphibia; order Anura; family Hylidae; genus Hyla; species Hyla sarda. Next base: position 280,642,495 of record NC_079190.1, read on the forward strand.
ACATCAAATTATTGTCCAGTGCCTAGTGTACGGACTATACTTAACCAGAACACATATCACCACAGCGAGCATACAGCAGGTGATAAGTACTGGAAGGATTAAAATTTTTAAATATGCATAATTTACAAATCTGTTTAACTTTCTGGCACCAGTTGATTAAAAAAAAAATAAGAAAAATGTTTTCCACTTGAGTACCTATACAATTATTGTTGGCCAAATGTTTGTTCGGATGACAGTTATCTCTCCTGACCTCCCTGTGCACATAAACCTTCAGGGCAGGGAAAAGTTTTTTTGTTCTCTATGAGAAGAGGTGGGGTTGTCTATAGTATAAGTTGTATGGGCACCTTTAGGCCTATATATATATATATATATATATATATATATATATATATATATATATATGTACAGTCATAGCCGTAAATGTCGGCACCCCTGAAATTTTTCTAGAAAATTAAGTATTTCTCACAGAAAAGGATTGCAGTAACACATGTTTTGCTATACACATGTTTATTCCCCTTGTGTGTATTGGAACTAAACCAAAAAAGGGAGGAAAAAAAGCAAATTGGACATAATGTCACACCAAACTCCAACAATGGGCTGGACAAAATTATTGGCACCCTTAACTTAAAGAGTAGCTCCCACCATCCTATATTTTTTTTCTGTCCTTGCCTATTGCACATCTATCCCTACCCCCCTCCCTGCTTTTATTTATTTTTTTACTATATTAAAAATAACTTTTTGTCTGCCTGGTAGTGTGCTCACTACCAGGCAGACTTCCCCAGCAGGCATCACGTCACTGATGCCTGCTGGGGGGGACTTCTGCCTTTAGTTCATCTACACAGGGTGCCTCCAGCTGTTTCACCACTACAACTCCCAGCTTGCCCTGACATCTATTGGCTGTCAGGGCATGCTGGCAGTTGTAGTAGTGAAACAGCTGGAGGCACCCTGTGTAGATGAACTATAACTTAGTGCCATGCGGCGCTACGCCCACCGCCGCATACCCCATTCCCTGCGCCACCCCCCCGCATACCCCGTTCCCTCCATCACCCCCCCCCCCGCATATCCAGTTCCCCCTGTCACAAACACCCCCCTCCTCCTTCTGATGCTTACTGATACTGCAGAGTCCGGCGGGCGTGCAGGGGCAGCAGCGGCGACGACATGTGCGGGAGGAGTGGCCTCCCAGCCAGTGGCCGGGGAGCCAATGCGCTCGCTTCTGCCTGTCTGATTGACAGGCAGGGAGCGAGCGCAGTGTAAATGAATAAGGACTGATTGCCCGGCCGCAAACAGTCCGAATTCAGGCGTGACGTCACACCGTGCTGCAGCCGGCCACTAGGAGGGAGACCCCTAGTGGCCGGTTTTCAAATGTAAAATTCACCCTCAAAATGAAAAAATAAATAATGAAAATATATTACAGATATGTTGTAGTACATAAGTACTACGACATATCAAAAAATAAAGTTGGTGACAGTGCCCATTTAATATTTCCTATAACCATCAATAAGCTTCTTACACCTCTCAGGGGTCTTTGTCCTGCTGGGAGACCCAAGATCTCAAATGCAAACCCAGCTTTCTGACACTGGGCTGTACAGTGCGACCCAAAATCCGTTGGTCATCCTGAGATTTCATGATGCCTTGCACACATTCAAGGCTCCCAGTGCCAGAGGCAGCAAAACAACCCCAAAACATCATTGAACCTCCACCATATTTCACTGTAGGTACTGTGTTCTTTTCTTTGTAGGCCTCATTCCGTTTTTGGTAAACAGTAGAATGATGTGCTTTACCAAAAAAATATATCTTAGTCTCACAAGACGTTTTCCCAAAAGGATTTTGGCTTACTCAAGTTCATTTTGGCAAAATGTAGTTTTGCTTTTTTATGTCTCTGTGTCAGCAGTGGGGTCCTCCTGGGTCTCCTGCCATAGCATTAATTTAATTTAATTTAAATGTTGACGGATAGTTCGCACTGACACTGATGCTCCCTGCGCCTGCAAAACAGCTTGAATATCTTTGCAACTTGTTTGGGGATGCTTATCCACCATCAGGACTATCCTACGTTGACACCTTTCATCAATTTTTCTCTTCCGTTCATGCCCAGGGAGATTAGCTACAGTGCTATGGGTTGCAAACTTCTTGATTATGTTGCACACTGTGGACAAAGGCAAATCTAGATCTCTGGAGATGGACTTGTCACCTTGAGATTGTTGATAATTTTCCATAATTTTGGTTCTCAAGTGCTCAGACAATTATCTTCTCCTCTTTTCGTTGTCCATGCTTAGTGTGGCACACACAGACACACAATGCAAAGACTATGTGAACGTCTCTCCTTTTTATCTTCTTTCAGGTGTGATTTTTATATTGCCCACAGCTGTTACCTGCACCAGGTGAGTATCACATGCTTGAAACAATCTTATTTTTCCACAATTTTGAAAGAATGCCTATAATTTTGTCCAGACCATTTTTGAAGTTTGGTGTGACATTATGTCCAATAAGCTTTTTTCCTCCTTTTTTTGGTCTAATTCCAATACACACAAAGGGAATAAACATGTGTATAGCAAAACATGTGTTACTGCAATCCTTTTTTGTGAGAAATACTTCATTTTTTCTTTTTTAATTCAGGGGTGCCAACATTTACTGCCATGGCTGTATATATTGCAGCTATGGTGAAGAACAGTATGCAATATGAATAGAATATTAGCAAAAATGTAATCTTTGTTAATTCAACACATGTTGTACCAACCCCCCACCCCTATAAAATGTGACCCACCACTCTCGGACCCTGAAGTTTAACATGATAGCTGGTTGGACAATTATTTATGTAATTGCACCCTATCTCCCTTTTTGCACCCACATCTAGTCTTCTTATTTACACATTATACAGTGAGTCAAAAAGTAATTAGTCAGCCACCAGTTGTGCAAGTTCTCCCACTCAAAAAGATGAGAGAGGCTTGTAATTTCCATCACAGGTATAGTTTAACTATGAGAGACATAATGAGAAAAAAATCAATTTGTCTGATTTTTAAATAATTTATTTGCAAATTATGGTGGAAAATAAGTATTTGGTCAATAACTAAAGTTTATCTCAATACTTTGTTATATAACCTTTGTTGGCAATGTCAAATGTTTTCTGTAAGTCTCCACAAGCTTTTAACACACTGTTGCTGGTATTTTGGCCCATTCCTTCATGCAGATCTCCTCTAGAGCAGTGATGTTTTGGGGGCTGTCGCTGGGCAACACAGACTTTCAACTCCCTCCAAAGGTTTTCTATGGGGTTGAGATCTGGAGACTGGCTAGGACCTTGAAATGTATCTTACAATGCCATTCCTTTTTTGCCCGGGCAGTGTGTTTGGGATCATTGTCATGCTGATGGAAGGAGGATTTCACTCAATATCTCATGATACATGGCCCCATTCATTCTTTAGACAGATCAGTCGTCGTTTTGCTGAAAAACAGCCCCAAAGCATAATGTTTCCACCCCCATGCTTCACAATAGGTATGGTGTTCTTTGGATGCAACTCAGCATTCTTTCTCCGCCAAACACAATGAGTTGAGTTATTCCCACAAAGTTCTACTTTGGTTTCATCTGACCATATGACATTCTCCCCATACTCCCAGGGGGGACACGTCTGGCACTGCACGATCTGCACTAAGTGTGTTACTGATAGTAGCCTTTGTTACTTTGCTCCCAGCTCTCTGCAGGTTATTCATTACGTTCCCCCGTGTGGTTCTGGGATTTTTGCTCACAGTTCTTGTGATCATTTTGACACCACGGGGTGAGCTCTTGTGTGGAGCCCCAGATCGAGGGAGCTTATCAGTGGTCTTGTATGCCTTTCATTTTCTAATAATTGCTCCCACAGTTGATTTCTTCACACCAAGCTGTTTGCCTGTACAGATTCAGTCTTCCCAGCCTGGTACAGGTCTACAATTTTGTTTCTGGTGTCCTTCGACAGCTCTTTGGTCTTGGCCATAATGGAGTTCGGAGCGTGACTGTTTGAGGTTGTGGACAGGTGTCTTTCATACTGATAACAAGTTCAAACAGGTGCAATTAATACAGGTAACGAGTGGAGGACAGAGGAGACTCTTAAAGAAGAAGATACAGGTCTGTGAGAGCCAAAAATCCTGCTTGTTTGTAGGTTTAAATTACAGACCTCTCTCATCTTTTTTAAGTGGGAGAACTTGCACAATTGGTGGCTGACTAAATACTTTTTTGCCACACTTTAATTAATTATATACCAGCTGTACTGAGATCTGTATACCATATAAGTGACTATATGGTGGTAGATATGAGCTGTACTCAGGATTTGTATACCATAGAAGTGATTACAGTTACATCTAGGGACTCACAATTACATCTTTTCTGATCGGCTGCATACTCTTTCCTTTTCTTCTCTGTCCAAATCAGACTGCCATGTCGATCTCTTAACATCTGCAGGACAAACATGTTAGACTTTAACAACACAAAATTGCACAAGTCCTCAACTCAGCTTAATTGCAGGTGTAGGTTCAAGGCAGTCCCAATTTCAGAGCTCCACCTTGCTCCAGTAGCAACCATCATGTACTGTAAATATTTAGGTATGCATCAATGTGATTGTGCAGTGTAGTGATGCTATGCGGGACTCTAGATAACCTATAGGATTATTGTATATACCATACTAAGGTCTACCCTTTACCTGGCAGTATAAGGTCTCCCCTCCAGCAGAGGATGTCACTCATCTGCTTCACTGACCGCAGCCTGCAAGACCCCCCGCCTGACCTGACCTGCTGAAGCGCAGCCAGAGGACCTGATGAAGAGGGGGTCCCACCCCTTGAAGCGTGTAGTCCGTAGCGCTAAATAAAGGATTTTTTATATTTTATCCATTGTCCGAACAGCTTCTTTCAACTTATCGGGTGAGCGCCAGGAGGATCGATTTTTCTTCTGCATCCTTGCAGTTCCAGATGTGATTTTTATAGTTTGGACATTTACTTTTTTTTTTTACTTTTTTTTCCCCACATAGGGGACTATTACATGTAATCTTCAGATTGCATACACTCTTCAGTGCCCTCCTGCTGTCATCTCAGCTGATCGGGACACCATGGTTTCCCCGCGTTGGTCCCAATCAGCATTGATGAGCAGCTTACACGTGTTTTTTAACATTCTATCTTGGCATCTAAGGGGTTAATGATGGGCATCATAGTGATAGGTAATGTCCGGCATTAACCACGGGTCCCTGTGGCAGATGGCCACTGGGACCACCCCGCTATGACCAGTGCTCAGCTCCTGAGCGGCGTCATAGAAGGGGAGCGGGGCAAGGGAATACAAGTATGCCCTTCATCCTCAAGAGGTTATGGACCATGCCAATTTTCATTTTGCACGTTAAATTTTTACCTCCTCACCTATTGATAGCCATAACTCTTTTATTTTGCATCCACACACTTATTTGAGGGCTTGTTTTTTGAGGGGCCAATTAAACTTTGTGATGGCCTTTTTTTTCCCCCATAACATATGGAGGTGAAAATACCCTAAGGACGTTTGCATGTTTTTTTTTTTACTCTTTATGTCTTGAAATGTTCTTATCCTCTACCTTATTCTCTCTCTCTTTCTCTCTCTCTCTCTCTTTTTTTTTCCGGTTCCAGATTAACCAAGCAAAAAAAGTAACAAAAAACTAGAGGTTGAAGACATTCAGAAGATAACACAGGTTTCCTTCTCTGAGGTGACCCTATTAGAGAAACCTGGCTCGCGATCATATCAAACTCTATCTTGGCTGCTGACTATTTAGCTAAGGGAAAAGCAACCCAGGGTATGCTTGAAGCATGTGTTTCCTCTTATTTGCATTCTGCACAGACTGTTTTTCTGTGCTCTCTCCTAGGCAGGGTTGGAAATGAAAGGCTTGACCTTTTTAAATCCTTTACATTAATATAACCTACATACTTGTCCACAAATATGCATCATTAAAACATATTCATTAGTACATCAAATCAAACAAATCCCACAAAATATCCCATAAAAACTTGAACACTATACTGAGGGGAACCACGAGAATAGGGTAAATGTATGCAATACTTGAATTTTACTCTGTTCACTATACAGTATGTGATTCAAATATTTATATAGAATACATTTATGATGTCAGTTGTATCGTACTGTGTAATGCCCCACAAAAAATAAAAGCATTATTAGAAGATGAGAGGGAAAAAACTATAAGCGAAAATTGGAAATCTTGTAGGGGTTTAACAAAAAGTCTTAAATATTGTCAATGGAGAGGACTATGCTCGGAATCCTGATGACTAACCCTATCAAGCCAATGCCTTTTTGACATCACTGTTATCCTGCTAACAGGTCCGCTTAAGGTGAGATCACTATAGCAGGGCTCCATATGGCAAAATGCTAGAGCTGCCTCCCACAGCATCAAATAAAAGAAACAGAGGTCGCTTAAGCCTCATAAGGGAATGAGGAGGTGCTCATGGTGGCAGTGAACCCCAGTCTGGAAATGGCCTCTATGATACCAACTAGAGATGAGCGAACTTTACAAAAATTCTGTTCGGCCGATTCGCCGAATTTTCCGAAAAAGTTTGTTTTGATCCAAATTTATTTGTGGTGAATCTATATTGAAAAAAGGCAATTTCTAGCCTACAGAGAGGTATAGAACACTTTGCTGTGTTCTAACACGCATACGGAGTGTTCTGGGGTAGTGAAATAATACTGTTATTCAGAATAACATGCAGATTACCTGTATCGCTTTTAGAATCACTGCCGCAGAGCGGCACAATGACACAACCTGGAGGTGGCATCAGTGTGAGGAGACCATATAGTGGCTGAATGACAAAGCATGGAGATTTTGGCAGCATGAGGAGACCATATAGTGGCTGAATGGCACAGCGTGGTGGTATTGGCAGCATGAGGAGACCATATAGTGGCTGAATGACACAGCATGGAGGTGTTGGCAGCAAGAGGAGACCACATAGGGGGTTAATGACACAGTTGGATGAGGTTGAAGCATGAGGACACCATGTAGTGGCTGAATGACACAGTGTGGAAGTGTTGGCAGCAGGAGGAGACCATATAGTGGCTGAATGACACAGTGTGGCGTTGTTGGCAGCATGAGGAGACCATATCCCTAAGATTAAAAGATGAATTTAGACCGAAGATTTTGGATAGCTGGTGCTACCTACCATAACAACATTTTTATTCCCAGACCCAGGCCCTGCAGCAGCATCAATAAACCATATATTGCTTGAATGACACAGCCTGGAGTTGGCTGAAGCATGAGTACACATCAGGGCTTCACAATTCCTAAGAAAAACACAAGAATTTAAAAAATTTTAAATGGATATTTTTGTATAGCTGGTTCTACCTATCATAAAATTGTAATTCCCAGACCCAGGCCCAGCAGCGGAATCAGTAAACCATATATTGCCTGAAAGACACAGCCAGGAGTTGGCTGAAGCATAATACACACCAGGGCTTCACAATTCCTAAGAAAAAACACAAGAATTTTTGAAATTATAAATGAAGATTTTGGATAGCTGGTGCTACCTATCATAAAATTTTTATTCCCAGACCCAGGCCCAGCAGCGGCATCAATAAACCATATATTGCCTGAATGACACAGCCTGGAGTTGGCTGAAGTATGAGTACACACCAGGGCTTCACAATCCCTAAGAAAAAACACAAGAATTTTTGAAATTTTAAATGAAGATGTTGGATAGTTGGTGCTATCTATCATAAAATTTTAATTCCCTGACCCAGGCCCAGCAGCGGCATCAGTAAACCATTTATTGCCTGAATGACACAGCCTGGAGTTGGCTGAAGTATGAGTACACACCAGGGCTTCACAATCCCTAAGAAAAAACACAAGAATTTTTGAAATTTTAAATGAAGATGTTGGATAGTTGGTGCTACCTATCATAAAATTTTAATTCCCTGACCCAGGCCCAGCAGTGGCATCAGTAAACCATTTATTGCCTGAATGACACAGCCTAGAGTGTGCTGAAGCATGAGTAGACACCAGGGCTTCACAATCCCTAAGAAAAAACACAAGCATTTTTGAAATTTTAAATGAAGATTTTGGATAGCTGGTGCTACCTATCATAACATTTTAATTCCCAGACCCAGGCCCAGTAGCGGCATCATTAAACCATATATTGCCTGAATGACACAGCCTGGAGTTAGCTGAAGCATGAGGAGACCATTGAAATGTCTGATTTTTTTTATTTGAAATTTACATCAAAGTTTGAGTGTCCCGGACCCCGGCGTGTGGGTACAAAGGACCTAATCTAACAAGCCCCCACAGGGCTCATGTGGCCGTGAGATGTAGGCGCAACGTCTCCATTGCCTTGACTGGCCATTGTTTCCAAGACTTTTCGCCAAGGCAAACCATGTGAAGAACAGCGTGACAACGCCGTGCAATGTACACATGGTATGCTGAAGGGCCACTGAGACTTGTCCGGGCAGTGGAGGCTGTGGAGGCGGAGTCGCACACTGTCACAGGACCAACGGGCTGACAGAGTGGAGCAGGAAGCAGCATGAGTACACAAGAGGGGTTCACAACTTCTAAAATTAAAAGGTGAACGTTGAAATCTCTATTGAAGATGCATGTTAGGTAGTGCTGCCATCCAAAAATGTAAGGCCCAAGCCCAGAAGCATCAGTAAGCCAAGTAATTCCTGAAAGACACAGGAGCAGGCATCAGCAGTATACCCAAGGGTTTCATAACCCCTTTACATTGCAAGATCAATGTTGAAATTTCAATTAAGCTAATGCTAAAAATCCCAAAATTTGAGGGCCAAGGCCAGAAGCAGCATTAAACAAGTTAGTTCCTGAAAAAAACAGTCAGGAAAAGGAGACTATATAGTGTCTGAAAGGCACATCCTTCAGTTGGCTGAAGCAAAGGGAAGCCACTATGGATCACACACATAGGAAATAGGTCCATCCAAAGAAGCAACAAGTAATTCATTCGAGGATTTTAATTATTCAACTCAAGATCACCTGATAGCAGATACTAGACTATACAGTGTCTGAATGTCTCATACTTGAGGTGGCTGAAGCAATGGGAAGCCACTATGGATCACACACATAGGAAATAGGTCCATCCAAAGAAGCAACAAGTAATTAATTTGAGGATTTTAATTATTTAACTCAAGATCACCTGATAGCAGATTCTAGACTATACGGTGTCTGAATGCCACATCCTTGAGGTGGCTGAAGCAATGGGAAGCCACTATGGATCACACACATAGGAAATAGGTCCATCCAAAGAAGCAACAAGTAATTCATTCGAGGATTTTAATTATTTAACTCGAGATCACCAAATAGCAGATTCTATCTCAGAAATTCAGACAGACACTCCAATTTTAATAGAAAGTAAAAATGACAACCTTGAGACACTCAAGTGGATGACAGTGTTGTCACATGACACAGCAGTCACCTGTAGCCCAGTTCCATCAAAAAAAGCCTTGCACAAAATTGAGATTCCCACAATAAAGAATAGACTGAATAAAAAAAGGCTAACTTCAGTGCTTATTAAAAGGTGTACTAGAAAAATTCAATAGTTCTCTCAGTCAGAAGAAAATATTAAAGTTGTTTTAGTTATGCTGTCTGACGAAATATCTTTGTGTAAAAACAAGCGCATATCCAAGAGTCCAGAAGACTCTATTATGCAGGACGGTGGACCACAAAAAGACATTCTTCTTTAAAGTAATGTTTTCTGACATAAAGAAGCAGAGTTCATTCCTCACCGTATTATTTTGGAAAATTTTTATGAAAAAAATCACACACAACAAGCGTTCCATGGTGTAATGGTTAGTACTCTGGAAAATTCAAGTTTACTTCTGAGAAAATTATCAGAAAATTTTAAAAAAACAGCACCCAAGAGGGTTTAATAACCCCATACATTGCAACCTAAATTTTGAAATTTTAATTATGTATCTATTCCAAAAATCTAAAAATGTAAGGCCTAAGCCCAGAAGCATCAGTAAGCCAAGTAATTCCTGAAACACACCGGAGCAGTCAGGAGCAGGCATCAGCAGTACACCCGAGGGTTTAATAAACCCTTACATTTAAAGATCAATGTTGAAATTTGCATTAAGCATGTATTTAGCTACTGCTAAACATACAAAAATTGACTCCTTAAAGACAAATGTGTCATGTGTCACGTCATGTGTCCGCTCCCGATCTATAACACGGGGCCACGGCGTGGCCCCGCGTCATAGCGGGTCGGGCCCACCCTCTAACAACGGCCGGGACCCTTGGCTAATAGCGCGCGGCATTGATCGCAGTGCCGCATGCTATTAACCCTTTAGACGCGGCGTTCAAAGTTGAACACCGCATCTAAAGTGAAAGGGAAAGTATGCCGGTTAGCTCAGTGGGCTGTTCGGGATAGCTGCGGCGAAATCGCGGCATCCCGAACAGCTTACAGGACAGCAGAAGGGTCCCTACCTGCCTCCTCGCTGTCCGATCGAATGACTGCTCAGTGCCTGAGATCCAGGCATGAGCAGTCAAGCGGCAGAATCATCGATCACTGGTTTCCTATGAGAAACCAGTGATCAATGTAATAGATCAGTGGGTGCAGTGTTATAGGTCCCTATGGGAACTATAACACTGCAAAAAAAAAGGGAAAAAAAGTGAATAAAGATCATTTAACCCCTTCCCTATTAAAAGTTTGAATCACCCCCCTTTTCCCATTAAAAAAAACACAGTGTATATAAAAATAAACATATATGGTATCGCCGTGTGCGGAAATGTCCGAATTATAAAAATTATATTGTTAATTAAACCGCACGGTCAATGGCGGACGCGCAAATTCCAAAGTCCAAAATAGTGCATTTTTGTCACTTTTTATATCATGAAAAAAATAATAAAAAGCGATCAATAAGTCCTATCAATGGTACGGTTAAAAACTTCAGATCACGGTGCAAAAAATGAGCCCTAATACCGCCCAATATCCGCAAAAAAAAAAAAGTTATAGGGGTCAGAAGATGACAATTTTAAACGTACTAATTTTCCTGCATGTAGTTATGATTTTTTCCAAAAGTACGACAAAATCAAACCTATATAATTAGGGTATCATTTTAATTGTATGGACCTACAGAATAAAGATAAGGTGTCATTTTTACCGAAAAATGTACTACGTAGAAACGGAAGCCCCCAAAAGTTACAAAACAGCGTTGTTTTTCAATTTTGTCTCACAATTATTTTTTTTCCGTTTCGCTGTAGATTATTGGGCAAAATGACTAACGTCATTACAAAGAAGAATTGGTGGCGCAAAAAATAAGCCATCATATGGATTTTTAGGTGGAAAATTGAAAGAGTTATGATTTTTTAAAGGCAACGAGGAAAAAACGAAAATGCAAAAACTGAAAAACCCTCGGTCCTTAAGGAGTTAAAGGCCCAAGGCCCGAAGCATCAGTGAGGCAAGTAGTTCCCTAAGAAACAGGATCAGTCAGGAGCAGGCTTTCGCAGTACCCAAGAGGGTTTCATAACACCTTACATTTAACCCCTTAAGGATGAGCGCCGTAAATGTACAACACTGCTAAGAAGTTCTTAGAGCACAGCGCCGTACATTTATGGCACAGTTTCCTGGATCACCGCGTCTCCAGACGGGGTGATGGGAACGGGATGAATACTGATATCTATCAGCAGCCATCCCGGCATATCGCCCAGGGAGGTCCTGAGACCCCCCCCCCCCCCCATGTTGGCGATCACGGCAAATCGGCGGTCAATTAAGATCTGCGATTTTCCGCTATTCCGGGTCTCTGGTGAACCGGTGACCCGGAAAAAAAGGGTGAATGGGGTTGTCTGAGACAGCCCCATTCACCCATACCCAACAGGAGTGAGGTGGCGTGGGTGCCACCTCACGATCATGTGACTGATCGGTCGGAATGACCGATCAATCACGGACCTGCTGGGCGGTGATGGGGACCGCGATCGGAGCGGAGATCGGCGTCAGCGGGGGTCTCCTATCTTGCCCAGGTCCGGCGGGGGTTCCCTCAGGATCAGTGGCGGCGACAGGAGCAGCAGGATTGGTCCCTGTGGCAGGATACAGCCGCGGCAGGATACAGCAGGAGGGGAGGTATGTTCACCTCCTACAGCTGCTTAGCAACAGCTCGCAGCATACAAAGCCAAAGGGCATGCTGGGAGTTGTAGTTTTGCAACAGCTGGTGTTCCAACTACAACTCCAAGCATGCCCTTGGGTAGTCTGTGCATGCTGGGGGTTATAGTTTTGCAACAGCTGGAGGCAAAAAAAATTCTATGAAAAAGTGTGCATTCACTGTTGCATAACTACAACTCCCAGCATGCACAGACTACCAAAGTGCATGCTGGGAGTTGTAGCAGTGTACCTCCAGCTGTTGCAAAACTACAACTCCCAGCATTCCCTTCGGCTGTCAATGCATGCTGATTGTTGCGGTTTTCTGGAGACACATTGGTTGTGAAACCGAGTTTGTTACCTAACTCAGTGTTTCACAATCAGTGTGTCTCCAGCTGTTGCAAAAATACAACTCCCAGCATGCACTGAGAGACTGTACATGCTGGGAGTTGTAGTTTTGCAACAGCTGGAGGTACACTGGTTGGAAAATACTGAGTTAGGTAACTGAAGGTTTTCCAACCAGTTTGCCTCCAGCTGTTGCAAAAGTACAACTCCCAGCATGCATGGTATGTCAGTACATGCTGGGAATTGTAGTTTTGCAACAGCTGGAGGCACACTGGATGGAAAACCTTCAGTTACCCAACTCAGTACAGGGTACATTCACACGGGTGGGTTTACAGCATGTTTTCTGCTGCAAGTTTGAGATGCGGCAAATTTTCCACCACAGCTCAAGCTCCCAGCTCAAACTCACTGTAAACCCAACCATGTGAATTTATCCTAAAAACACTACACTACCCCTACACAAAATAAAAAGTAAAACACTACATATACACATACCCCTACACAGTCCCCCTCCCCCCCTCATAAAAAAAGTCTTGTACGGCACTGTTTCCAAAACAGAGCCTTCAGCTGTTGAAAAACAACTCCCAGTATTGCCGGGGTGGCCGATTTTACAGCAGTTCTGACATGAACGCAAAACAATAAATATCCAGATGTGACTACATTTTGGAAACTACACCCCTCACGGAATGTAACAAGGGGTATAGTGAGCCTTAACACCCCACAGGTGTTTGACACATTTTCGTTAAAGTTGAATGTGAAAAAAAATCCATTGGGATTTTGGAGAGAGAAGGTGTCCGAAATTGAAGGCCATATGTGTTTACAAAGCCCCCATAGTGCCAGAACAGTGGTTCCCCCCCACATGTGACCCCATTTTGGAAACTACACCCCTCACAGAATGTAATTAGGGATACAGTGAGCATTTACACCCCACATGTTTCTGACAGATTTTTGGAACAGTGGTCCGTGAAAATGAAAAATTAAATTTTTCATTTGCACAGCCCACTGTTCCAAAGATTTGTCAAACGCCAGTGGGGTATAAATGTTCACTGAACCCCTTTTTAAATTATGTGCGGGGCGTAGTTTCCAAAATGGGGTCACATGTGGGGGGGGGGGGGATCCACTGTTCAGGCACCACGGGGGGGCTTTGTAAACACACATGGCCCCCGACTTCTATTCCAACCAAATTCTCTCACCAAATGTCCAATGTCGCTCTTTCTCTTCTGAGCATTGTATTTGCCTGCAGAGCACTTTACATCCACATATGGGGTATTTCCATATTCAGAAGAAAAGGGGTTACTCATTTTGGGAGGCTTTTTCTTCAATTACCCCTTGTGAAAATGAAAAATTTGGGGTAACATCAGAATTTTTGTGAAAAAAATAAAATTTTTAATTTTCCTGTCAACTATAGTGGAAATTTGTCAAACACCTGTGAGGTGTTAAGGCTCATTGTACCCCTTGTTATGTTCCTTGAGGGGTGTAGTTCCCAAAATAGTATGCCATGTGGTTTTTTTCACTGTTCTGGCACCATAGGGGTTTCCTAAATGCGACACCCCCCCCAAAAAAAAATTTCAGCAAAATTTGCTTTCCAAAAGCCAAATGTAACTTCTTCTCTTCTGAGCATTGTAGTGCACCAGCAGTGCACTTGACGTCCACACATGGAGTATTTCCATACTCAGAATGAGATGGGGTTACAAATTTTGGGTGGTATTTTCTCCTATAACCCCTTGCAAAAATGTAAAATTTGGGGGAAAACCAGCATTTTTGTGAAAAAAAAAATTTCATTTACACATCCGACTTTAACGAAAAGTCGTCAAACACCTGTAGGGTGTTAAGGCTCACTGGACCCCTTGTTACGTTCCTTTAGGGGTATAGTTTCCAAAATAGTATGCCATGTTGTTTTTTTTTGCTGTTCTGGCACCATAGGGGCTTCCTAAATGTGACATGCCCCCCAAAAACCATTTTAGAAAAACATACTCTCCAAAATCCCATTGTCACTCCTTTCCTTCTGAGCCTTGTAGTGCACCCACAGGTTGGTGGTTGCCCTCGTTCTAATCCGTGCGGGCGCTGATTCATCACAGTCTTCAGGAGTCTGCCGCTCCGGAGACGGTCAGCTGCCATGCAATACGGTGAAGGCTACAAATAAGGTACCGCTCTGAATGTCCTAATACTGAGATCGTTCTTTTTTACACTAAACGGCTCTCTTTGAAGTAAAGTGGAAGGTATAACTGTATCGCTCATCTCATCTGCTACATTTAACGAACACTTTGTATCCACTTTGTTACCAATACAGTGGTCCCTCAACATACGATGGTAATTCGTTCCAAACGACCCATCGTTTGTCGAATCCATCGTACGTTGAGGGATCCGTGCAATGTAAAGTATAGGCATCTGTACTCACCTGTCCCCGTCGCTCCGGACCAGGTCCTCACCGCTCCCGCTGCTGTTCCAGGGGCTCCCGATGCTGTCCCGCTGCTCTGGTGTCTTCTTCGCGATCATCCGGTGTCTTGCGCATCTTCTGCAGGATCCGGGCCTTGCTTTCCGGTGACGTTATTACGCTGCTGCACCGGCGCGGCGTGCGTAGTGACGTAATAACGACGCCGGAAAGCAAGGCCCGGACCCTGGAGAAGATGCGCAGGACGCTGGGGGATCGCGAAGTGGACCCGGAGCAGCGGGGATAGGTAAGTGAACCTGCTGGGGCACATTACACAGCTATCCGACATCAGCTTAAGCATTTTGCGCTGTCGGATAGCAGTTAATGCGATGGCCCCGACATATAAAAGCATCGTATGTCGATGCTGACATCGACATGCGATGGCCTCTGAGAGGCCATCGTATGTCGATTTTATCATATGTCGGGGCCATCGTAGGTCGGGGGGTTACTGTACAGTACATTGGCTTCATGAGATGAACAATTCCAACTACTGTGGCTGCTAAAATAGATTAGAACTATTACATTGACTTTAGTCATTGGCTGCTATCTGATACAAAATATTTTATGAACAATTATTTTTATAAGAAGGTTGGCAATCTAAATTTTTTTTTAATTTTTATAATAAGCACATTTTCTAATACCTGGGCAATGGCCCTGCCCAGGTGTTTTAATATTATTTTTACTCAATAAATGCACATGATTGTTTAAGTTATATTTTGCAGGTATTTTTATTATTACTATAATCAAGATAGGATTACTGTAATCAGCATCAGTTTCATTTCCATTTATTTCTCACTTTTATTTGTGATCTACCATCTGTCAATTTGTCCATATCTTTTATCTCTATCTTTTTGCTTCTTCCTTTTTATTCTTTCTCCTTTTCACCTATTTTTTCTTATTTCAATATCCTTGAGGACTGGTCATATAATTTCTTCATTATATTTATCTATATATTTCTTGGTCTTGGGGTAATCAGACCTTACCAGTTAACCTCAGGCTATTTATTGATTGAGCTGCACTGCCCTTGATTTTATTATACAAATATAAAGTATACATTGTATTTGTGAATCAATATATAATTTATTTGGAGTATCCATTTTCCTTACAAGCAGAGAGTTTCAAAGTTAGAAAAATGCAAAATTTTCTAAATTTTTATGAAATTTACGGATTTTTCACCAAGAAAGGATGCAAGTAACAAAGAAAATTTACCAATGTGTTAAAGTAGAATATGTCACGAAAAAACAATCTCGGAATCAGAATAATCGGTAAAAGCATCCAAAAGTTATTAATTCATAAAGTGATAGTGGTCAGAAATGCAAAAAAGGGCTGCATCCTTAAGGTGAAAAAGGGCTCAGTCCTTAAGGGGTTAAAGATCAATGTTGAAATTTGCATTAACCTCTTTAGGACATAAGACGTTCTGGAACGTCCCTGCTACCTGGGCTTTAATGCCCAAGGACGTTAGAGAATGTCCTGTTGTATTTCCGGTCTCTGCCGCTCACCGGGCAGAGATCGGAACGGCATGTCTGCTGTAATCTTTCAGCAGGCATGCCGTGCAAATGCCGAGGGGGGTCATGCAAGCGATCTTCAGCGATTCGGGGCATTCGGGTCACTTGTGACCCGATGACCTGGAAATAAATGGTGATCGGCGGTGTACAATTCACCGCCAATCACCTACCGTTGCTGGGAAGCGGTGACAATACTGTCACCGCCCCAGCAACGCAGCTATTGGCCGGCGATCGTCCAGCCAATAGCAGAGCGGCAGAGGAGGGGTTAACGTCTCCTTCCCGCTGCTGGAACAGCTGTTTTCGTTCAGTCAGCGGGTGCAGCAGGGAGAAGAAGCCGTGGATCCCCCCTCGAAGCTCCGGAGCCCCCTCAGGAGCCTTAGAATATGGTGAGATCATTGCAGGAACAGGTAGGAGTTTAAATGGTTAAAAAGTTAAATAAAAGTAAAAAAAAGTAAAAAAATTACCCCCTAATAGTTTTTTTTTAATATAAAAAAAATCCCCCCTGACCCTCTAATAGGTCCTCCAGGGTCCTATTAGGGTCTGATCCCTTACCCAGGGTCCTATTAGGGGTTCAGGGAGCTGCGTTTGCCACCCCTTTTTTTTGTCTTTTTTTTTTTTCTTTTCTATTACTGTTCTACACTTTTTACACCAAGCACCAAACGGTACATACTTCCACGCCCCCCCCCCCGCACTTAAGGGGAGACTCCTCTTCCGCCAGTACATTCCCTCGAAGCGGGCGGGGTATGGCGTGAAACTCTACAAACTTTGTGAGAGCACCTCCGTGTACACTTACAAGTTTAGAGTGTATGAGGGACGAGATTCCCGTATTGAACCCCCAGAATGTCCCCCCACTCTGGGTGTTAGCGGGAAAATCGTTTGGGACCTTATGCACCCATTGCTGGATAAGGGTTTCCACGTATACGTGGATAACTTTTATACCAGCATCCCTCTGTTCAAATCCCTTTCCGCCAGATCCACGTCTGCTTATGGGACCGTGCGGAAGAACCAGAGAGGCCTCCCTCTAAATTTTGTTAAGACGCCTATCCCCAAGGGGGAGTCCCGTGCCCTGACCCATGATAATCTGTTGTTGGTGAAGTATAAGAGGGATGTCCTTATACTCACCACTATTCATGGGAACGGCAGCGGTCTTCATGGTACAGGTTGCCATGTACAAGGCTTTTGTACTATCCCAGTATGCTGGCAACACAGGGACATTCCTCCAGTACCAAGAAGAAGTCCTAAGGTTCCCGATCTTAGCTGACCGGGAAAGATCAGGCCGGACTTCCCAAGGGTCTGGAGTTATAGGCGCCAGGATCGTCCCAGGCCAACACTTTCCAGGTAAGGTCCCCCCCCAGTGGAAAGAAGGGACCATCCCAGAAAAAATGCAGAGTGTGTTACAGGAAGGGGAGACGGAGGGACACCACCACTCAATGTGACACTTTCCCAGATAATCCGGGCCTCTGCATAGGCTGCTTCAGGGAGGATCACACTTCCATGGAGCCCTAAATTTTCCCTTTTCAGTTTAATTTTCCATAATTTGACCAATGTACCAAGTCCAGAGTACATTACAAAATGTAACCCCCATAAATCACTAAATTGCCCAAAAAAAACTGAAAAAAGAAAAACCTGATGAGACCTCTGGGGGTGTTTTTTCAGAAATGGGTCATAGGTCACTGAGTCACTATCATCGGGGACTTTTTTATGTTGCCTCAAATGTGCAGCGCTCTCTCTCCACCTGAGCGGGTGCGCATTTGAGGCAACAGGTTAGGGATGGCCACACACATCACATTCCCAGAATGCTAAACATTTCAGAGCATAGGGATTGGGGCGGGCATATTTTTTTAGTTTTGGCTATGCTCTGGGTCATCATTCTGGGAACATATCCTATTTTATTATTATATTATTTTCTGGCCCATTGTACCCCATATTACGGGCCTCTGTACCCCACCTGTCTACCCCAGTTACGGCCCGTTGTCCCCCATAGTGCTCCCCTATTTTAGGGCTCAGTGCCCCCCCCCCATTAATGCTCCTTGAGGGGGGGTCCCACATCCTGGCTGCTATAATAAGCTCAAGGCCCCTGACTGACCTCCCACTCCAAGACCTGGTGTGCACCCGCGGAGCGAAAATCATCAAAAATTAAGGTATGTCCTTACTCCGAAGAAATGTATTTACAAATTTTGGGGGGTATTTTCTGCTATTAACCCTATTAAAAATGTAAAATTTGGGGGGAAACACATTTTAGTAAAAAAAAATAAAAAATGTTCTACATATGCAAAAGTTGTGAAACCCCTGTGGGGTATTATATTAAGGCTCACTTTACCCCTTGTTACATTCCTCAAGGGGTCTAGTTTCCAAAATGGTATGACATGTGGGGGGTATTTTGCTGTCCTGGCACCATAGGGGCTTCCTAAATGCGACATGTCCCCCCATTTCAGCAATGTTTGCAAATGTGACTCCTTCTCTTCTGAGCATTGTGGCGCTCCTGCAGTGCACTTGATGTCCACTTATGGGGCACCTCTATACTCAGAAGAGATGGGGTTACACATTTTGGGGGGGTCTTTTCTACTATTAACCCTTGCAAAAATGTTAAATTTGTGGGGAAACCCACATTTTAGTGAAAATATTTTTTATTTTTTTTACATATGCAAAAGTCGTGAAATCCCTGTGGGGTATTAAAGTTCACTTTACCCCTTGTTACGTTCCCCAAGGGGTTTAGTTTCCAAAATATAATGCCATGTGGGCTTTTTTTGCTGTCCTGGCATCATAGGGGCTTCCTAAATGCAGCATGCCCCCAGAGCAAAATTTGCTTCCAAAAAGCCAAATGTGAGTACTCCTCTTCTGAGACCTGTAGTGTGCCAGCAGAGCACTTTTCACCCCCATATGGGGTGTTTTCTGAATCGGGAGAAATTGGGCTTCAAATTTTGGGGGGTATTTTCTGCTTTAACCCTTTGTAAAAATGTAAAATTTTTGCAAAAACAAGCATTTTATGTAAAAAAAATTTTTTTTACATATGCAAAAGTCGTGAAACCCCTGTGGGGTATGAAGGTTCACTTTACCCCTTGTTACATTCCCCAAGGGGTCTAGTTTCCAAAATATAATGCCATGTGTTTTTTTTTGGGCTGTCCTGGCACCATAGGGGCTTCCTAAATGCGGCATGCCCCCAGAGCAAAATTTGCTTCAAAAAAGCCATATGTGAGTACTCCTCTTCTGAGACCTGCAGTGTGCCAGCAGAGCATTTTTCACCCCCATATGGGGTGTTTTCTGAATCGGGAGAAATTGGGCTTCAAATTTTGGGGGGTATTTTCTACTTTAACCCTTTGTAAAAATGTAAAATTTTTGCGAAAACTAGCATCTTAGGTAATTTTTTTTTTTTTTTTACATATGCAAAAGTCGTGAAACCCCTGTGGGGTATTAAGGTTCACTTTACCCCTGGTTACGTTCCCCAAGGGGTCTAGTTTCCAAAATATAATGCCATGTGTTTTTTTTTTTTTTTTTGCTGTCCTGGCATCATAGGGGCTTCCTAAATGTGGCATGCCCCCAGAGCAAAATTTGCTTCCAAAAAGCCAAATGTGAGTACTCCTCTTCTGAGACTTGTAGTGTGCCAGCAGAGCACTTTTCACCCCCATATGGGGTGTTTTCTGAATCAGGAGAAATTGGGCATCACATTTTGGGGGGTATTTTCTTCTTTCACCCTTTGTAAAAATGTAAAATTTTTGCAAAAACAAGCATTTTTTTTTGCTGTCCTGGCACCCTATGGGCTTCTTAAAGGTGACATGCCCCCCAAAAACCATTTCAGAAAAATGTTGTCTCCAAATTCCCTTGTCGCTCCTTCCCTTCTGAGCCCTCTACTGTGCCCGCTGAACAATTTACATAGACATATGAGGTATGTGCTTACTCGAGAGAAATTGGGCTACAAATACCAGTAAAAATTTTCTCCTTTTACCCCTTGCAAAAATTCAAAAATTGGGTCTACAAGAAAATGCGAGTGTAAAAAATTAAGATTTAAAATGTTCTCCTTCACTTTGCTGCTATTCCTGTGAAACACCTAAAGGGTTAAAACACTTACTGAATGTCATTTTGAATACTTTGGGGGTGTAGTTTTTGTAATGGGGTCATTTGTGGGGTATTTCTAATATGAAGACCCTTCAAATCCACTTCAAAACTGAACTGGTCACTGAAAAAAAGTGAGTTTGAAAATGTTGTGAAAAATTTGAAAATTGCTGCTGAACTTTGAAGCTCTCTGGTGTCTTCCAAAAGTAAAAACTTATCAATTTTATGATGCAAACATAAAGTAGACATATTGTACATGTGATCCCAAAAATTTTGAATTTTGAATATCCATTTTTCTTACAAGCAGAGAGCTTCAAAGTTAGAAAAATGCAAATTTTTCATTTTTTTTCATCAAATTTTGGGATTTTTCACCATGAAAGGATGCAAGTTGCCACAAAAAATTACCTCTATGTTAAAGTAGAATATGTCATGAAAAAACAATCTCGGAATCAGAATGATAAGGAAAAGCATTCCAGAGTTATTAATGTTTAAAGTGACAGTGGTCAGAATTGCAAAAAACGCTCCGGTCCTAAGGTGTAAAATGGCCCGGTCCTTAAGGGGTTAATCACGTATTTAGCTACTGCTAAACTTCCAAAAATTATAGGCACAAGGCCAGAAGCATCGGTGAGGCAAGTAGTTCCGGAAAGACACAGGATGAGTCAGGAGCAGGCATTCGCAGTACCCACGAGGGTTTCATAACCCCTTACATTTAAAGATCAATGTTGCAATTTAAAGTCACAGGGGTGACTGGCTGCTGATATGCTGTATCCTGCATGTGATTCAGGGTCATCCCGCCTACTTACCTTCCGCCTTGCCTTTCCGCCTTCCCAGTGTTCCTTGCCCCATGTACTGACATGTGGATCTGCCATTTTAGATGCCCTGGAGCCAGCATCGCAGTAAATGGAGTTTAATGAAGCGATTTGATCAATAGAATCGCGGCGATATTCGCATTAGTAGCGAACCGAATATTTCCTGAAATTCATTTCGAATTCAGGTTCGTCAGCTTCGATACGCTCATTTCTAGTCTCAAGGACCTAGTTACTGTAAAAGGCCAGCCAAAAGTGCACAACTGCTGGTGTTGTAGACAAATTGTATTTTAAGTGTACTGGAGCGCATTGTACTCCCCTCATAAGTGCATGCCACAAACGTACATCTAAGTGGTTTACTATTTTGTTCCTGTTAAAGTCTTAAGGGCCTAAATACTATGAAAGGCCAGCCAAAAGTACACACCTGCTGGTGTTTTAGACAAATACTGTTTTAATTGTACTGGAGCACATTGTACTTCCCTGATAAGTTCATACCACATTCGAACATCTAAGTAGTGTACCAATTTGATCCTGTTAAAGTCTCAAGTGCCTTGTTACTGTGAAAGTCCAGCCAAAAGTACACACCCGCTTGTGTTGTAGACAAATACTGTTTTAAGTGTACTGGAGCGCATTGTACTCCCCTCATAAGTTGAGACACTGTTGAGACAAATACGGTTTTAAGCATACTGGAGCGCATTGTGCTCCCCTTATAAGTTCATACCACATGCGTACATCTAAGTGGTGTACCATTTTGTTCCTGTTAAAGTCTCAAGGGCCTAGTTACTGTGAAAGGCCAGCCAAAAGTACACACCTGCTAGTGTTGTAGACAAATACTGTTTTAAGCATAGTAGATCATATTGTACTCCCCCATATACGCACTAAGTACGTCGGGCAGAGAAGTGCCAGGACATGCACAGAGGATTGGCTGAGGTCTAAATTCATCAGGCAGAGGTCGCAGCAGAAAAGGGGCGATTAGCAGCAGGAGTCGCAGTGAGAGGCCTGAGCTTCCAGTATCAGCTAGTGGTCGTGTCTTGATCAGCAACCCATCTGCTGTCATCGATTGTTTAACACAGTCATCCACTTCATCATAAGTGACATCTGACACCCCCAGTCAACAGTTGGTGGATTCCTCAGACACAACCCTCAGTTGGAATGGCCCGGGAGCAGTCCCTGTCATCCCATTGCCTCTGTCCTATGCTGCTCCCTCCCCAACAGAAGTATCTTATGCTGTGGGTTTAGCTGCACTCTTTGGTTAGGAGGATCTACTAGAGGACAGTCAGCAGCAAAAGCACAGCCAAGAAGTGGAGAAGACATCTGGCGGTTCCTCCTCTAGGCGGCCAAGTAGTGATGAGGAGAGTGGCATGGGAGGTGGTGTTGCAAGTGTTCAGGCTCCTAAAGCAGACACTGTTGAGGAACCTGAGGTCAGTGACATGCAGACACAACTCAATGATGATGAAGCCTATCGCACTTGGGAGCCGGCTGCAGAAGGGGCTTCATCATCATCATCATCATCAGGAGAAGAGGGTTGCAGGTTGCCCGTGAGTCAGCAGCTACGTCAGCAAGGTGGTATCATGGTTGGCAGTCAGCTTGGTGGCAGAAGTGGAAAGTCTGGAGCCAAATGTGCCGGGGGTAGACCACCTACTTTGCGGCAGCCTGCCTTCCCGAGAGGTAGTGGAACAGGGGTTCCCGGAGTCGACGGCAGTAGCAATAAATCAGTGTGAGCTGTTGGTGGGAAATCAGCTACTCGGCGGTGTGGCAGTTTATCATCAAGCATCCTGAGGAGGTTAACATGGCCACATGTAAGATGTGTTGGCAGAAGGTGAAGCGTGGCCACGGTCCCAATTTTGGCACCATGGCCTTGCATCAACATATGCAGCGTCACCATAAAGCAGCCTGGCTCCTATGTGGTTGTCCTACCTGCTGCATCACCCAGTGACACGCCTCTCCCTGTTTCAGCCATCCAAGTCTCCACCACCTCAGCAGAAGGGAGCTGTGTGTCATACCCATCTTCTGTCGCTCCAGATACTCCTGCTCCTCCAATTTCGAGTCAGTCATTCCACCAGCAAACCATCGGCAAAGCTGCCCACTCATTCAACGCGCAGAAGCTGAATGTGCTCCTGTCCAAGTTGCTGGTGCTGCAGTCACTCCCTTTTCAAGTGGTGGACTCTGCACCTTTCAGAGAACTGATGGCTTGTGCCGTGCCAAGGTGGAGAGTCCCAAGCCGTAATTTCTTTGCGAAGAAGGCAGTACCAGCCCTGCACAATTTTGTGGAACAGAAGGTGGGCCAGTTCTTGAGCCTGTCGGTATGTACCAAAGTGCATGTCAGCACCGACGTGTGGAGCTGTAACTACGGTCAGGGACAATAGATGTCCTTTTTGGCCCACTGGGTGAATGTGGTTCCTGCACAGCCACAACAGCAACTTAGACAGGTCATGGCGTTTCCTCCTCCATACTTTCAGGCTGTTGGTCCTGTGACAGGGTGCAACTCCGCCTCCTCATCCTCCATCTTGTCCTCAGCTTCCACTGCACCGACAAGTCTCCATGCCCCTACAGCATACCATGTGTGCAGGGTACGGCGGTGTCACACTGTTTTTCAAATGGTTTGCCTTGGCGATCCGAGTCTCACAGGGGAGGAACTGCTAAAAGTCATTCATCAAGAAATCGAATCATGGCTTACTCCATGAAAACTGGAAATGGGAACCATGGTGACTGACAAAGGGAAGAACATCTAGTCTTGCAACAAGGAAGCCTGAGGCATGCGCCTTGCTTGGCACACTGTCAGGGACCAACAGGGGGGACAGGGAGAGTGAGCCCTAAACTGACCCTAAAACATCTCTCGCTGCCCACTTTCCCATCCATCCTAAACGATGGTTCAACAACTGGGCACCGGTCCCTTCCTGCGCTAAAGTGCAGAGGCGTAAAAACACATAATATACATAGTCGGTCACAAGCCAGAAACGGAAAACAACTAGACAACCAGATATACCAGACATAATACAAATACGAGCAGGGCAGAATATAAACTCACAAACAGAGCAGAATATATTGAATTAACAAACAGTTCATAAACCGGATATCAGATAAACGGCAGAAATGATAAAATGAACAAAACTAGGCATGATATGAGTATACAGCAGAATCCAGGAGATAAAGGGGATAAACAGAAGAACTGAGAGCCAAAACACTAAACTGAACAGGTAACATAGAACACTATTCACAAACAGGTACAAGTACAAAGGACAAAGATCAGATCAACCAAACAGGATATAAATATAGGACACTGTTCACACTGGGACACAGAACATACAAACTGGACTCCCCCACTACACTATAGGAGTAGCCATTAATAATAAAGCCAAAGAGGCTACTGGCCAGCAGACACACTTCTCTGTGTGGACAAAATGCTGACCCAATAGGAAACAGAAATATAATACATGAAACACTAAACTAGGACTGGATGAGTCTGAATAGACTCCAGAACAGGAATATAACATACACGGCACAGGTAACAAGCAAGACTCAGACATAGTGTGAACACAGACAGAGCAGAACAAACAAACATAATTCTAAAACCGACTAATGTAACACATACTAAAATACAAGGAGCATGCTTAACCATGGCTCAAAATCCAGATAAAATAACAAGATAAATACAAGGTAAATGCTCAAGCAGACATAGTCAGAATATAGCACAAAAAGACATAGTAGTATCACACTCAATAACAAGGCCCAGAATGCAGGAGAACTCTGGCTAAATAACTCCACCCAAGTTCTCATTCGCTCAGGTGGAATAGCAAACTGTTCTGAACAAACTAGTGTGTGAATACACACCTAAACAGAAAAATAAAAAAACAAATAAACGGACATTACACACACGTGTTCAATCTAATTGTCAAGTGGTTCCTGAAGTGTTCCCCCCATCTGCAAGACATCCTAACAATGTGAAGGAAACTTTGCATGCACTTCCGCTACTCGTACAATGCAAATCAGACCCTCCTTGAGCTGCAGCCTCAGAACGGGATCCCCCTACATAGTCTGATTTGCAACGTCTCCACACGTTGGAATCCCACGATGGACCGACTATGCGAACAGAGAAAAGTCATCCCCGATTTCTTGATGAACCAAGCGGATAGGGGACTCCCCTGTGTAATTTCAATGTCAAGCAGTGGCAGCTCATACGTGACACGTGCCGCTTGCTCAGGCCCTTCGAGGAAGCCACCTTATTAGTCAGTCGCCAGGATTACGGGATGAACAACGTCATTCCACCGCTTAAGTTACTACAACATGTGTTGGGAACGATGGCTGGTCAGGGCACCGGAGACGAGGCGCCTACATCTCATGACCTAAGGTGGAGGGGCACAGTGGAGCACAGTTTAGGTTTCGTGAGATGGGCAGTTTCTCTAGTCATCTGACAGGAGAGGAGGAGAAGGAGCAGCCAGAGGAGCTAGAAGATTATGAGGAAGGCGAGACAGAGGACCCAGACACACCATGGCAGTATGCTGTGGAAATTGAGGCAGGGAGTCCCTCCAAGTCACTTGCACAAATGACACGATGCATGCTCACTTGCTTGTGTAGTGACCACCGAATTGTCACCATTCGGCATCGGGATGACTTCTGGCTCTCCACTTTGTTGAACCCTCAATATCGGCACAAAATGGGAGCCTTTTTTACACCCACTGAGAGGAGGACAAACTGACCTACTACAGAGACATCCTACGTAGTCAGTTGGCTGATGCCTATCTGCGCCATCGTCCATCCTCTCGCAGGTCTGACTGGGGGGGGGCCCTCTGCGCTCTCCTTCCACTGCCATGGCTGCTGGGGAAGGGTGGGGTTGCTGGAGCAGTACCAGCTCCATCAGCAGCAGCCTGAGTCTACAGTAGCTGATGAGTAGCTGTCTTCATTCACATAGTGAAGCAACTTATTAGCTGCAGGTAGACCTGGAGCAGGACCTGAACCAGTAGGTGGTGGCATACCTTTACATGACCATGCTAACATACCTTGAAGAACCGCTGGACTTCTGGGCTTCCAAACTTGACTTGTGGTCGCAACTAGCATAGTTTGCCCTGGAAAAGCTTTCCTGCCCGGCCAGTAGTGTGCCATCAGAGTGGGTTTAGTGTGGCGGGGGCCATAGTCACTCCAAGGAGAACTCATCTGTCCAAGAAAAATGTGGAGAGACTGACCTTTGTGAAGATGAATCAGGCATGGATCAGCCAGGATTTCCACCACCCAATGCCTGATGCATCAGAGTAGATTGACCATGGTGCCACACCAACACTTCACAAATATGGATAATGCAAAACATATTTAAGGGGCTGCTCACCAGTTACAGACATTCCTCCACATCAGACCACAAGTAAGTATAGAGGATATGCATTAGCTAAAACTTAACTTTTCTTAGGATTAAATATATGTATCCAATTTTTTTTTCAAATCCAACAAAATGAAAGGTGTGCAAAAAAACATGTGCCACCTACACCACCAAGTATTGATGTGATGCAAAGACCTCTAAAAGTTGGAATGGAACAACGTATGGGGCCTAAAAACGTCCCCTGTAATGCCCTACTTTTGCATTATTAATACCCTTCTTGGCAAGTGTTACTCTCCCTATTTCCACCTACAAACACTGCCATTTCACAGGGTTTTTAGGTGGAAATAGGGAGAGTTTCCTGTGTGTGGCCGCCCTTTTTAGGGCGAGTAACACTTGCCAAGAAGGGAATTAATAGGGCGAGAGTAGGGCCTTACAGGGGAATTTTTTTACCCCAGCCTGCTACAATGGACAATACATTGTTCCCTTCCATCTTTTCAAGGAAAGTGTTACTCATCTTAAAAAGGGTGGCCCCACACAGGAACCTCTCCCTATTTCCACCTAAAAAACCTGGGAAATGGCAGTGTTTTCAGGTGAATATAGGGAGAGGTTCCTGTGCAGGGCTGCCCTTTTTAGGGTGAGTAACACTTGCCAAGAAGGGAATTAATAATGGAGAGTAGGGCCTTACAGGGGAAGTTTTTAGCCCCATCGGTTACAATGAACCATAAGTTGTTCCATTCCACCTTTTAGAGGGCTTTGCATCAAATCAATACTTGGTGGGGAAGGTGGCACATAGTGTTTGCTGTTGATGGGAGGGTCCCTTTTAAATTATTACTATGTTTGATGGTCACAAACTACAAAATTACAATGGGTAGCTTATATATACCCACACTTTTGCTATTGAGTCTTGTCTGCCCGATTATGCTATGCACATGCACGCCGGCGGCAGCTATTTGCATGTAGTCTAACTGTTTGACCTCTACAGCCCGTGGGGGCCATTGTTGTGTAGTTTTTGCAGCTCGTGACCTAGAATAGCAGAGTTGCGATGTGCGCATGCGCGGCAGACATTTTTTGTAGCCTTTTTACTGTTTGGCCTCTATATGTTGCGGTCACCATTTTGGGGTGGCCGTATATCATATTTCTTATACGGGCTGAACTACACCTCATATGCGGTTTGTCCACGGTATCTTTTCCATCCACGGCATCATGTAAGTGGCGTCAGTGATATTGTATGTACCTCAGGTGTGTAACCATAATTCCATTGGCTCCTCTACATATATATATTGCATCTTCCCAGTTGCCCACCACTCCTGGATAAAGCCTGTTAGGCGAAATGTGTTAGAGGAGTGGTGGGTTACTGGGGCAGGGGGGATTGCACTTGCACTTATACTCTTTGTATAGTTTTCTTGGACTGGAAGTGAACCCTTTGCTGTGTTCCTCTGTATTTATATCTGTGTACTTGTTGTGCTACCTAGCTGGGACTTGTAACCTCTATTCCTGACTAGTGTTGAGCGGCATAGGCCATATTCGAATTCGCGAATATATGCGAATATATGGACGAATATTCGTCATATATTCGCGAATATTCGCATATTCGTTATATTCTCGTTTTATTTTCGCATATGCGAAACTTCGCGTATGCGAAAATCAACATATGTGAATATTAGCATATACAAAATTAACATACGCGAAAATTCGCATATGCGAACATTAGCATATGCTAATTTTCACATATGCGAAGTTTCGCACGCCAGTCTCACACAGTAGTAATACAGCCTTCTTTACACCACACAAGCTGGAAGCAGAGAGGGGTGATCACTGTGATGTGTACTGTGAAAAAAAAAAAAATAAATAAAAAAAAAAAAAACGAATATTCGTAATTACGAATATATAGCGCTATATTCGCGAAATTCGCGAATTCGCGAATTTGCGATATTCGCGAATAATATTCGAATTGCGAATATTCGTGAGCAACACTATTCCTGACATACATGCGTGTATGCACGGTTTTACTATATGTCACATCTACTACTATAACTTTGCACATTCAAATATATTACACTTATTAGGGTACGTTCACACTGTGGAATTCCTGCGGTAAACAGTACCATCAGTGTGAATGGATCTTCCACGAGACCCGTTCACACTGCGGAATTTCAGCGGCAGACAATTAAGAAAGAACATGTTCATTCTTTGCGCGGAATTCCTCAAGTACTGCATTGCCGTCAATAGTGACGGTGCTGTGCCCCGTGGTCCTAACGCCGAAGTATTTGCGTATAATTCCGTGAGCGGAGATTCCGCAGTGTGAATATACCCTTATTGTTATTGCACATAAGTTTCTTGCCCTTTTTATGTATAGAGAATTTTTTGTATGGGATATCCTTCTTTCTCCCCTCCCCTCCCCATATCCCACCAATTCTGTCTATGCCTTTTGCATTTTTATGTGTTTGGATTAATTATTTATGAAATAAAGTACAAATATTTTAATTACATGGTCCCCTTGTGTGGTTTTCGCTTCTGACAGGGTATGGGACATGTAAATAGGCAGAATGTCCTCCTGACATTCATCACATTTCATGCCGTGTGACCATACCCTCATCACATTCACTTGAGTTTAGGGACTCTAGACATTTATACCTATGGAATATTACTCCTGCACCATAATCTAAGGTGCATAAAATGACAGGGAACTGCCTTTTGTCATTGCGTGTTCTGACAGTAAGGATATTAATGGGTCTACCTAGTGCTATTTTGAAGATATACTGAAGACTTCAAGGGAAGTTTTATTATATATTGTAAGTGACAACTGCCTTTAAAATGTATTGAACTTTTTTTTAATAATAATCTTAAAGGAACCTAAAATAACTACTGTAATTACTGTATATTTGAAATAGAAATAAAATAATATTATGAATCGACAAATAATAACAAACCATACAATGTTTTACCATGATAGTTTTATAATCCCAGCATGCTTTATGATACGAACTGAAGTCTATTGAAATTTTTTTTACATTTTCCCTAATTATATATGTATTAGAATTTATAATCCAAGTCTTCAATGTCCTTCAGTTGAACAACGTGGATAGTTACTTATGCAGCGAGAAGATAACACGACAGAAAGAAAAATGCTGAGCTGACATTATAAGAAAAAAGAGAGATAGTTTTATTATTAAAACCATTATAGGTAGGATGACAAAGTGACAAAAGTAAAGCAGTATTCCGATATTACTGGGGTCTCCACAGTGCCTGAGTGGAAAATTACATGTACCGAAGATTCATCAGACTAAGTACAGCCTTGCAAAAGAAAGCCAGAGAAAGATAAAAATAGTTCTATGGAATATATCCATATTGCAAAAGGAAGCTTATTATGAGTCGGGAAAGTCATTTAGCAGCTACCATGAAATTTTGCGATATGAGACTATAAGTAGCCAAATTACAGAGCTGCCATCCACTCTGACAAATCCTGTATGTTACATTTGTCTAAGGGGCACACTCAGCTGAAAAGTGAGAACAATTGTATCTAATCTGTAAAATAAATACATCAGCAAAAGCTCCACATATCACTCTGCTAGTTTGCTACGATATATACAGTGTGCGACTACAGTACCTTGACTCGACACTACAAAATTGCATTAAGGTAGGGGAGGGCACCAACATATTAGACAACACAATTGTGCACAAAAGACCCTACAACCCTCTAAAAGGGGTACTCCGCTGCCCTAGCATTCGGAAAATTTTTATTCCGAATGCTTGGAGTGGGCGGCGGGGGTTGTGACGTCATGTCCATGCCTCCCGTGCAGTCACACCACCCCCTCAATGCAAGTCTATGGGAGGGGGCGTGACAGCCGCCACGCCCCCTCCCATAGACTTGCGTGACATCACAAGTAGTGTTGAGCGGCATAGGCCATATTCGAATTCGCGAATATTCGCGAATATATGGTCGAATATTCGTCATATATTCGCGAATATTCGCATATTCGTTATCTCCTCGTTTCATTTTCGCATATGCAAAAGTTCGCGTATGCGAAAAATAAGGTATGCGAAAATTCGCATATGCGAAAATTAGCATATGCGAATTTTCGTATATGCGAATTTTCGCACGCCAGTCTCTCACAGTAGTATTACAGCCTTCTTTATCACTGTGATGTGTACTGTGAAGAAAAAAAAAAAAAAAAAAAAGAATATTCGTAATTACGAATATATAGCGCTATATTCGCGAAATTCGCGAATTCGCGAATATGCGATATTCGCGAATAATATTCGAATTGCGAATATTCGCGAGCAACACTAATCACAAGGCCTGATGTCATGACCCCCGCCGCCCGCACCTAGCATTCTAAATGAATGCCAGGTGCTGCACAGAGATCATGGGGGTCCCAACGGTGGGAACCCTGAGATCAGACATCTTATCACCTATCCCTAGTACCCCTTTAACCTCTTCAGGACGCAGGGCGTATGGATACGCCCTGCATTCCAAGTCCTTAAGGATGCAGGGCATATCCATACGTCCGTGGGAATTCTGGTCCCCACCGCTAGCCGGTTGGGGACCGGAGCCGCATGCCTGCTGAAATCGTTCAGCAGGCATCCCGGCATATCGCCCAGGAGGGTCATTATGCCCCCCCATGTCGGCGATGGCCGTAGATCGCTGGACAATTCAGTCCAGCGATCTGCGGCGATTCCGGGTCAATCGGGTCTCCAGAGACGGCCCCGAACAGCCAGAGCCTGCAGGGGTGAGGTGGCCCACAATCAGGGCGCCTGCTGCGGGTGTCACTCCCGCAACCCGTTCCTCCCCTTTTCCGGAGGGCGTGAGCGGGAAGAAGACCCCGGGTGCTGGGGACCCTGATCCCCGGCATCCCTGTTGGGATCGGGGCCCCAGGAGCGACGGCCGCGGCGAGGGACTGACCTGCAGCGGAGCAGCAGCAGGAGGTGAGTGACAGCCTCCTGCTGTTGCTTAGCAACAGCTCCCAGCATGCAAAAAGGGCATGCTGGGAGCTGTAGTTATGCAACAGCAGGAGGCAGACATCCACAACTCCCAGCATTCCCTTATGGGCATGCTGGGACTTATAGTTTTGCAACAGCTGGAGGCACATTTTTTCTATGGAAAAGTGTACCTTCAGCTGTTGTATAACTACAACTCCCAGCTTGCACAAACAGCTAAAGTGCATGCTGGGAGTTTTAGTGGTGCATCTGCTGGTTGCATAACTACAACTCCCAGCATGCCCATTGACTGTTGGTGACTGCTGAGAGTTATAGTTTTGCAACAGCTGAAGGCACACTGGTTGTGAAACACTGAGTTAGGTCACAAACTCAGTGATACATAGCCAGTGTGCCTCCAACTGTTGCAAAACTAAAACTCTCTGCATGTACAGTCTGTCAGCGCATGCTGGGAGTTGTAGTTTTGCAACAGCTGGACGTTCCCCCCCCTCCCCAATGTGAATGTACAGGGTACACTCACATGGGCGGAGGTTTACGCTAAGTATCTGGCTGCAAGTTCAAGCTCAAACTGCCAGCGAGAAACTACTGTGAACCGCAGCCCGTGCGACTGTACCCTAAAAACACTACACTACACTACCACAAAATAAAATAAAAAGTAAAAAACACTACATATACACATACCCCTACACAGCCCCCCTCCCCTCCCCAATAAAAATGACAAACGTCTGGTACGCCACTGTTTCCAAAATGGAGCCTCCAGCTGTTGCAAAACAACTACTCCCAGTATTGCCGGACAGCCGTTGACTGTCCAATCATGCTGGGAGTTTTACAACAGCTGGAGGCACCCTGTTTGGGAATCACTGGCATAGAATACCCCTATGTCCACCCCTATGCAATTCCTAATTTAGGCCTCAAATGCGCATGGCGCTCTCACTTTGGAGCCCTGTCGTATTTCAAGGCAACAGTTAAGGGTCACATATGGGGTATCGCCGTACTCGGGAGAAATTGTGTTACAAATTTTGGGGGGTATTTTCTGCTTTTACCCTTTTTAAAAATGTTAAATTTTTGGGAAAACACACATTTTAGGTAAAAAAAATAATTTTTTTTTTACATATGCAAAAGTCGTGAAACACCTGTGGGGTATAAAGGTTCACTTAACCCCTTGTTACGTTCACCGAGGGGTTTAGTTTCCAAAATGGTATGCCATGTGTTTTTTTTTTTTGCTGTCCTGGCACCATAGGGGCTTCCTAAATGCGACATGCCCCCCGAGCAAAATTTGGTCTCAAAAAGCCAAATATGACTCCTTCTCTTCTGAGCATTGTAGTTCGCCCGTAGTGCACTTCAGGCCAACTTATGGGGTACCTCCATACTCAGAAGAGATGGGGTTACAAATTTTGGGGGGTATTTTATGCTATTAACCCTTGCAAAAATGTGAAATTTGGGGGGAAACACATTTTTGTGAATTTTTTTTATTTATTTTGTTACGTATGCAAAAGTCATGAAACACCTGTGGAGTATTAAGGCTCACTTTATTCCTTATTACGTTCCTCAAGGGGTCTAGTTTCCAAAATGGTATGCCATGTGTTTTTTTTTTGCTGTTCTGGCACCATAGGGGCTTCCTAAATGCAACATGCCTCTCAAAAACAATTTCAGAAAAACATACTCTCCAAAATCCCCTTGTCGCTACTTCGCTTCTGAGCCCTCTACTGCGCCCGCCGAACACTTTACATAGACATATGAGGTATGTGCTTACTCGAGAGAAATTGGGCTCCAAATATAAGTATACATTTTCTCCTTTTACTCCTTGTAAAAATTCAAAAATTGGGTCTACACGAACATGCGAGTGTAAAAAATGAAGATTGTAAATTTTCTCCTTCACTTTGCTGCTATTCCTGTGAAACACCTAAAGGGTTAAAACGCTGACTGAATGTCATTTTGAATACGTTGGAGGGTGTAATTTTTATAATGTGGTAATTTGTGGGGTATTTCTAATATGAAGACCCTTCAAATCCACTTCAAACCTAAACTGGTCCCTGAAAAAAAGCGAGTTTCAAAATTTTGTGAAAAATTGGAAAATTGCTGCTAAACTTTGAAGCCCTCTGGTGTTTTCCAAAAGTAAAAACGCGTCAATTTTATGATGCAAATATAAAGTAGACATATTGGAAATTTGAATAAAAAAAATTTGGGAATATCCATTTTCCTTACAAGCAGAGAGCTTCAAAGTTAGAAAAATGCAAAATTTTCCAATTTTTCATCAAATTTGGGGATTTTTCACCAAGAAAGGATGCAAGTTACCACAAAATTTTACCACTAAGTTAAAGTAGAATATGTCACGAAAAAACAATCTCGGAATCAGAATGATAACTAAAAGCATTCCAGAGTTATTAATGTTTAAAGTGACAGTGGTCAGAATTGCAAAAAACGTCCGAGTCCTTAAGGTGAAAAAGGACTAAGTCCTTAAGGGGTTAAATCCCTCACCTCATGAAACTTAACTTATCATAGTCAAGCTGATAAAATACTATAATATAAAAAAGTGAAATAGTAGTCAAAATGATTAAAATCCTTTTAATTGTGATTAAATTGTAAAATGATTCATTGTAAAATGATTACAATCATTTTAACCATTTTTAATGCTATTTCTCTTTACTATTATATTTTATCAGCTTGACTATTAAAAGTTAAGTTTATGAGGTTGGGGATTTAAGTATCTTTTGAGCACAAGTGTGTTGTCTAACTGGAGTACCATTAAAGGAATCCTCAAGGGCTACATAGGTATAAGACAAAACTTTATGTATACTGTAATACTGCATACCTCTAATTAATAGTCATACGGTAACCAAATAACAATAGTAAACAAGTCCTAGTATACCAAGACCAACATTTTCAATATGTAGGATACACAGAATATCGCCACACTATGACCACATAATACCACTACATAGTAGTTACCAAATAATGCTACCAAACCATGACTACTAAATAATGACTGAAAAATACAGGACATCCTACCCCACAACTCTTCATTGGGGGTGGTTTTCCTTTTTTTATCTTCTGGAATCTATTTTTTGATACAGAATATCCAGCACTCATTTATTTGTCAGATAACCTTGTGAATAATGCTTATAACTTCATAGGTCATAATACAAAAAATGATAGGATCTAAAGTTATATAGTGGATGTGCTTTCTGTTTAAGGCAAGGTTCATACAATCCATAAAATTGAGAACATTTTCAAAATTAATATGTTCTATGTAAGACCAAAAGTGGTCATCTGTGCACACAGTATATAAACAATCGTCACAAATTTAAGCATATGTAAACAAATATGTTCTTTTTTATATACTGTGTACACAGACAACCACTTTCCTATAGACTTAACTAGAACATATTAATTTGGAAAATACAAATGTAAAAATATTTCGACAATTTTACAGACATATTAGGGGTCATATTCAAAACTCTTCATATCAAATATTTTGCATTTCATGCCAAAATTTGGCTGAAAAAAAAGATTAAATCTCCTGCCCACAGATACGTATCACCAATCTTGAAATAACTTCTTATTTTAGACACCAGGTCAGACAAAAAGACTACCCCCTCAACACACTTCCTCCCATGGCCCCTCTTACATATATGCTGATCCCATGGGTTATCCCATCTCATATATACTGCTCCTATAGGCTCCCTCTCATATATACTGCTCCATTAAGTTCTTTCTCTAATATATAATGTTCCCATAGCCCCAACTCCACTTAGCAACGTGACACTTATATCAGGTTATATTGCCCTCCTCATGACCCATGACATCATCCCTGTGACTGTGCCAAAAGTTTTTTTAAAGGTAGGGACAGCTTGCAAATTAGATAATCCATTCATCAGGCCTTAGCCCGATGGTACGTTAACGTAGGAGAGGAACTGCTCCCTGGCAGAGCAGCGAAGTCCCTCATCCAATGTAGGCTTTTGGCCAGTGCCTACCTCACCTATAGGGGAAACGGTCACTCTCTTAGTGAGCTCCATGTTTATCTTGATGAAATTCAGCCATTTTTTCAAAGTAAATTACATTTTAGGGAGAAAACAGAAAAGTAGCAGGATAAGAGGAGAAAGAAGCATTTTTATATTTCAAAGATTTTTCTTTCTTCTTATGCAACATTTGTTGAAATGGCAGTGCCTATTTAATAGAAACATGCAACTTGCAACTTGGGTCTGATATCTCTGGTGGGATACATGCAAAAAACTAAAGTATACCTAGTTCCGTACTCTTATAAACTCTAGACATAAACTTGTGACAATAAGCACATCCTTCCTCTTGAAAAAGCTATGAATACAAATTATTCAAATTTTTGTTACTTCAAATAATTGAATCCAACACATTTCTTGCAGACAAGCAATTTTGACTTAGCTGAATGCTTTATGCCATTTTTGCAGAAATATACTTTTATCTGCGTTAAAAAGAGCTTTTAGATATTAGAATTTCGCTAATACAAAATGACCTTTATTGGTTATGACAGGATAAATATATTTGTGGTCAGTGTCCTTGAAATGGCCTGTTTGGATTTAGTGGTTAGCCCTAAGCATTTTCCTTTCAATGCCGCCTGTTCTGGCATGCTGTCGTTTGGAACAACCTGTCTCTTTGGTTCATATGCTGAGTTTGCTTAACTTGCTTAGTATAGTTATCTGCTATTCTTAGGGCCTGGATAGGTTACTGTAATAAAGCGTGCATAGAGGTTGTAGACATTTTCAGCTTGGAACAGATGGTGAAAATAGTAAATTTATAGGTAGCAAACATAGCAACATAAAAATAAGCAAGAGACCATAACTTATATTGGACAATGCTTCCATACATGTAACTAAGCTGCACTGCTATCTATGGTTTGGAATGATGATTTTAAGGTGTTGTCATCTGGTTTAATAATATTAACCCTTTAAGGACCAGGCCATTTTACACCTTAAGGACCAGAACATTTTTTGCACATCTGACCATTGTCACTTTAAACATTAATAACTCTGGAATGCTTTTACTTATCATTCTGATTCTGAAATAGTTTTCAAACTCACTATTTTTCAGTGACCAGTTCAGTTTTGAAGTGGATTTGAAGGGTCTTCATCTCAGAAATACCCCACAAATGACCCCATTATAAAAACTGCACCCCCCAAAGTATTCAAAATGACATTCAGTCAGTGTTTTAACCCTTTAGGTGTTTCACAGGAATAGCAGCAAAGTGAAGAAGAAAATTCAAAATCTTCATTTTTTACACTCGCATGTTCTTGTAGACCCAATTTTAAAATTTTTACAAGGGGTAAAAAGGAGAACATTTTTACTAGTAGAGGGCTCAGAAGGCAGGGAGCGACAAATTGTTTTTGGGGGGCATGTCACCTTTAGGAATCCCCTATGGTGTCAGAACAGACAAAAAAAAAACAAAAACACATGGCATACCATTTTGGAAACTAGACCCCTCGGGGAACATAACAAGGGGTGAAGTGAACCTTAATACCCCACAGGTGATTCAGGACTTTTGCATATGTAAAAAAAAAAAAATTACCTAAAATGCTTGGTTTACCCAAAATTTTACATTTTTAAAAAGGGTAATAGCAGAAAATTTCCCCCAAAATTTGAAGCCCAATTTTTCCCGATTCAGAAAACACCCCATATGGGGGTGAAAAGTGCTCTGCTGGCGCACTACAGGTCTCAGAAGAGAAGGAGTCACATTTGGCTTTTTGAAAGAAAATTTTGCTCTGGGGGCATGC
The DNA here is from genome assembly GCF_029499605.1 of Hyla sarda. Taxonomy (NCBI): domain Eukaryota; kingdom Metazoa; phylum Chordata; class Amphibia; order Anura; family Hylidae; genus Hyla; species Hyla sarda. The sequence continues at coordinate 280,679,670 of NC_079190.1, forward strand.
CGCATTTAGGAAGCCCCTATGGTGCCAGAACAGCAAAAAAAAAAAAAAAAAAAACACATGGCATACCATTTTGGAAACTAGACCCCTCGGGGAACGTAACAAGGGGTAATGTGAACCTTAATACCCCACAGGTGTTTCACGACTGTTGCATATGTAAAAAAATATATATATATATTTTTACCTAAAATGCTTGGTTTCCCAAACATTTTACATTTTTAAAAAGGGTAATAGCAGAAAATACCCCCCAAAATTTGAAGACCAATTTCTCCCGATTCACAAAACACCCCATATGGGGGTGAAAAGTGCTCTGCTGGCGCACTACAGGTCTCAGAAGAGAAGGAGTCACATTTGGCTTTTTGAAAGCAAATTTTGCTCTGGGGGCATGCCGCATTTAGGAAGCCCCTATGGTGCCAGAACAGCAAAAAAAAAAAAAAACACATGGCATACTATTTTGGAAACTAGACCCCTTGGGGAACGTAACAAGGGTTAATGTGAACATTTATACCACACAGGTGTTTCACGACTTTTGCATATGTAAAAAAAAACATTAGGGACTTGCATAGGGGTGGACATAGGGGTACTCTACGCCAGTGATTCCCAAACAGAGTGCCTCCAGCTGTTGTAAAACTCCCAGCATGCCTGGACAGTCAGTGGCTATCTGGCAATACTGGGAGTAGTTGTTTTGCAACAGCTGGTGGCTCCGTTTTGGAAACAGTGGCGTACCAGGCGTTTGTCATTTTTATTGGGAAGGGGGGCTGTGTAGGGGTATGTGTATATGTAGTGTTTTTTACTTTTTATTTTGTGTTAGTGTAGAGTAGTGTTTTTAGGGTACAGTCGCACGGGCGGGGGTTCACAGTAGTTTCTCGCTGGCAGTTTGAGCAGAGGCAGAAAATTTGCCGCAGCTCAAACTTGCAGCCGGATACTTACTGTAAACCTCTGCCCATGTGAGTGTACCCTGTACATTCACATTGGGGGGGGGGGGGGGGAGAAACATCCAGCTGTTGCAAAACTGCAACTCCCAGCATGTAGGTCTATCAGTGAATGCTGGGAGTTGTAGTTTTGCAACAGCTGGAGGCACACTGGTTGTGAAACACCGAGTTTGGTAACAAACTCAGTGTTTTGCAACCAGTGTGCCTTCAGCTGTTGCAAAAGCTACAACCCCCAGCATGTACAGACAGTGGAAGGGCATGCTGGGACTTGTAGTTATGCAACAGCTGGAGGCATACTACTTTGGCTGGGGATTGTAGTTATGCAACAGCTGGAGACACTCAGTGTTTCACAACCAGTGTGCCGTCAGCTGTTGCAAAACTACAACTCTCAGCAGTCACCGACAGCCAACGGTCATGCTGGGAGTTGTAGTTATGCAACCAGCAGATGCACCACTACAACTCCCAGCAGGCACTTTAGCTGATTGTGCAAGCACCCCCCCCCCTGGGCGATATGCCGGGATGCCTGCTGATCGATATCAGCAGGCATCGGGCACGGGCTCCCCTCCGGCTAGCGGCGGGGGGGCGGGAATGGACAGGACGTACTCCTACATCCTCGGTCCTTAAGGACTTGGAAACGGGGGCGTAGGAGTACGTCCATTGTCCTTAAAGAGTTAATTCAAAAGTACAATTTAAAAAAAAAAGTTATTAAAGTATATTAAAGTATTCTGAGTTTTTTTTAGAAAGGTTGGTACCCTATTCAATGCATTCACTATTGTTTATGATTGCCCTGAAATTACAGCTAATCACTGAGGATCTCAGCAGTCGGACACTGTGATCAGCTTATTAACCCCTTAAGGACACAACCCATTTTGGCCTTAAAGGGGTACTCCACCGGAAAATATCTTATCCCCTATCCAAAGAATATGGGATAAGATTTCTAATTGCAGGGGGTCCCGCCGCTGGGGACCCCTGTGATCTCTGCTGCGGCACCCTAGTCATCCGGTGCACGGAGCGACTCTCACTTCATGCCGGATGACTGGCAACCACAACCGCCACGCCCTCTCCAGTCATGTCATAGACATGAATGGACGAGGGGTGGCATGACATCAAGAACACGGAAGCTCCAAGTCTTCTGTGTTCCAGATGCTGCAGCTGCTGGACTAGAGGTCGCAGGGATCCCCATTGGCAGGACCCTCCTGATCAGATATTTTCTGGCAAAGTACCCCTTTAAGGACACTTTTATTGTGCATTTTCTTTTTTTCAACTTCGCCTTCTAAAAATCATGTCTTCCATCCACAGATCCATGTGAGGGCTTTTGCGTGACCAACTTTCCTTTGAAATGACATCACTCATTTTCCATTAAACTCATGGAAAAAACAATAATATACCATTGGTGTAGGGAAATTGAAAAGAAAACCGCAATTTAGCAAATTTTGGAAGGTTTCCTTTTTACGCTGTACACTTTACGGCAAAAATGACATGTTTTCTTTATTCTGTGGATCAATACCATTAAAATGATACCTGTGTTTGGATACTTTTCTATTGCTGTACTGCTTTTAAAAAAAACTTAAACTTTTTTTTATACAAAATAAGTATGTTTAAATTTGCCCTATTTTGACCACCTCTAACTTTCACATTTTTTGTATACCGGGCAATTTGAGGGCTTATTTTTTCGACGTGATCTTTTTTTTTTATCGGTACCACTTATGCATATATGTCACTTTTTATAATTTTTTTTTTTAGAATGTAATGTGACAAAAAAAGCAACAGCATTATTAACTTTATATTTTGATTGTTTGGGCATTTACGCACACGCTGATACCAAATGTCTTTATAAAAAAATGTTATGCTTTTTGGGGTGAAATGGCAAAAAAATTATATATTTGTATTAGGGGAGGGGCTTTTTCAAATGTTTTTTTTACACAGGGGACTGTTTATATCAATCATTAGACTGCTAATACTCCCTGAATTGGTAGAGGCCCATTCACCAAATTAAATTGGTAAATCAATAGTGCAGCACAGTAATCTAATGTCTAACAATGTGAGTAAACAGGCTTGGGGGATGCACAATTAACCCCTTAAGGACCACAGATTTTTTCATTTTTGCACTTTCGTTTTTTTCTCCTCACCTTCTAAAAATCATAATGCTTTCAATTTTCTACCTACAGACCCATATGAGGACTTGTTTTTTGCAGCACCAATTTTACTTTGTAATTATATCAATAATTTTACCACAAAATCTATGGCGAAACCAGAAAAAAAAAATTTGTGTGGCAAAATTGAAAAAAAATAAAAAAAAAGCAATTTTGTAACTTTTGGGGGGTTCCGATTCTGCACAGAGCAGTTTTTTATAAAAATTACACCTTAGATGTGTGATGGCTCAATTTTGCGCTGTGATGTGTAGTTTTTATAGGTACAATTTTTGTTTTGATGGGACTTTTTGATCGCTTTTCATACATTGTTTTAGGGTATACAAAGTGACTAAAAATACGTGCGGTTTGATTAAAATAATATTTTTATAGTATGTACATGTACGCACGTGGTGATATTACATATGTTTATTTTTATTATGTTTACATATTTTTTATATGGAATTTGAAAAAAAGGGGGGATTTAACCTCGTAAGGATGCAGGCCTGTAGGCCCTGTGCCCAGTCCCGGTATATAAAACGGGGTCACGCCGTGACCCCACATCATAGCAGGTCGGTCCCGGTGGCTAATGAAAGACGGGACCCTGGGCTAATAGCGTGCGTCACCGATCGTTGTGCCGCGCGCCATTAACCCTTTAGACGTGGCATTCTTGATCGCTGCGTGTAAAATGAAAATGAAAGCTTCCCGGCAACTCAGTCGGGCTGATGTCCTGATCATATAGAACGCGAGCGTAGGGTGCCTTACCTATCTCCGTCGCGTCCGATCGGTGATTGATTGCTCAAAGCCTGAGATCCAGGCTTGAGCAATCGACCGCCGATAACACTGATCATCTCCATGTTAATGCATGGGGCTGATCTGTGTATGATCGGTATGGGCAGTGCTATAGCCCCTAGAGGAGGCTATAACACTGCAAAAAAAAAAAAAAAGTATGAAAAAAGTTAATAAAGATCATTTAACCCCTTCCCTAATAAAAGTAACAACTATAAAAATATATGGTTAATTAAACCGCACGGTCAATGGCGTAAACAGCATATTTTTGGTCACTTTTTATATCATGAAAAAACTCTGCACCTCTCAGAGAACTGATGGCTTGTGCCGAGCAGAGATGGAGAGTCCCAAGCCGTCATTTCTTTGCGAAGGAGGCAGTACTAGCCTTGCACAATTTTGTGGAAGAGAAGGTGGTTCAGTCCTTGAGCCTGTCGGTGTGTACCAAAGTGCATAGCAGCGCCGATGTCTGAAGCTGTAACTATGGCTTCCTCCTCCACGCTCTCAGCCTGTTGGTCCTGTGACAGTGTGCGACTCCACCTCCTCATCCTTCCTTGTGTCCTCAGCCTCTACTGCCCAGACAAGTCTCACTGCCCCTTCAGCATACCATGTGTGCAGGGCACGGCGGTGTCACACTGTTCTTCACATGGTTTGCCTTGACAAACGGAGTCACACAGGGAAGGAACTGCTAAAAGTCATTCGTAAAGAAATCGGGGCATGGCTTTCTCCGCGAAAACTGGAAAAGGGAACCATGGTGACTGACAATGGGAAGAACATCTTGTCTGTGCTGTGACTGGGGGAAGGCTAAGCCATGCGCCCTGCATGGCACATGTGTTCAATCTGGTTGTCAAGCGGTTCCTGAAGTGTTCCCTCCATTTGCAAGACATCCTAACAATGGGAAGGAAACTTTGCATGCACTTCAGCCACTCGTACACCGCAAAGCGCACCCTTTTTGAGTTGCAGCCTCAGAACGGTATCCCCCAACATAGTCTGATTTGTGACATTGCCACACGTTGGAATTCCCCCCTTCATATGTTTGACCGACTGTACGAACAGAGAAAAGCAATCACCGATTTCTTGATGATCCAAGCGGATAGGGGTACTTTCCTGTGTAACTTCAATGTAAACCAATGGCAGCTCATACGTGACACCTGCCATTTTCTCAGGCCCTTTAAGGAAGCCACATTGTTAGTCAGCTGCCAGGATTACGGGATGAATCACATCATTCCACTGCTTCATTTCTTACAACACGTATTATAAACGATGGCTGGTCAGAGCTGGTCAGAGCACTGGAGACTCACGGCCACATGAGCCCTGTGGGGGCTGAACCGGAGGGGGAGGAGGAGGAGGAGAAGGAGGGGCAGAGTGGAGCACACCCTCCTCTCGCAGATCTGAATCGGGGCGCCCCCTTCACTCACCTTCCACTGCCATGGCTGCTTGGGAGGGGCGGGGTGGCAGGAGCAGTACCAGCTCCATCAGTGTTACTCACTCTAAAAAGGGAGGCCCCACACAGGAACTTCTAGCTATTTCCATCTACAAACACTGGCATTTCACAGGGTTTCTAGGTGGAAATGTTTTCCTGTGTGGGGCTGCACTTTTTAGGGCGAGTAACACTTGCCAAGAAGGGAAATAATAATGCGAGAGTAGGGCCTTACAGGGGAAGTTTTTACCCCCACCGGATACAATGGACCATATGTTGTTCCCTTCCACCTTTTAGAAATCTTTGCATCACATCAATAATTGGTGGTGTAGGTGGCACGTGGTGTTTTTGTACACCTTTCCTTTTGTTTGTTTAAAAACAAAAAGTTATGTTTTACGTAATGAATATCCTCAATACTTACTTGTGCACACTAACACTTTTAGAAAAGAGACCGTTTTCTTCTGCCTACCTGCCTCAGTTACTATTCTGATCCTGCCACTTGCCTGATGCCACACATCTGATGCCAAGCTTTCCTTTTTTCACCCACCTTCATCACCGGGTACTGGTATGACACCGGGTCACTTTCAGAACTTCTGATGCTGCTGCTGCCAACTCCAGGCTGTCTCATCCTGCCACCATATGTTCTCCTCATGCTGAGGCCAGCTCCAGTCTGTCTCATCCTGCCACCATATGTTCTTATGCTGCTGCCACCTCCAGGCTGTGTCATTCAGACACTATATATTCTGCTCTTGCTTCATTTCGCAACTATATGGTGTCCTCATGCTTCCGCCACCTCCAGGCTGTGTCATTCAGACACTATATGGTCTCTACATGCTGCCAACTCCCAGCTGTGTCATTCAGCCACTATATATTCTGCTCTTGCTGCCGCCAACTCCAGGCTGTGTCATTTAGCTACTATATGGTCTCCTTGTGCTGCCGCCAACTACAGGCTGTGTCATTCAGCCACTATATGGTCTCCTCATGCTTCCGCCATATCCAGGCTTTGTCACTGTACTGCCATGTGGTCTCATCATGCTGCTGGCACATTATATAAAACTTTTTAGGTTCATCTATTTGAAATCTTCAATTTAAATGTTAAAAAATATCTTTAATCTTTTCAATTGTGAGGGCTTATGGTCTCGTCAGGCTCTTGCCACCTCCAGGCTGGGTCATCCACTATATGGTCTCCTGATGCTGCCGCCACCGCCATGCTGTGTCATTCAGCCACTATAAGGTCTCCTCCTGCTGCCTCCACCTCCACACTGTCATTCAGGCACTATATCATCCCCTCTTGCTGCCGCCACCTCCACGCTGTGTCATTCAGTTACTATATGGTCCCTTCATACTGCCGCCACCTCCACGCTGTGTCATTTAGACACTATATGGTCTCCTCATGATGCCGCTTACTATTGCCTGTGTCATTCAGCCACTATATGGTCTCCTCCCGCTACCGCCACCTCCAGGCTTTGTCACTGTACTTCCATGCCATCTCCTCATGCTGCTGGCACATTAAATAAAACCTTTTAGGTTCATCTATTTGAAATCTTCAATTTAAATTTAAAAAAATATCTTTAATCTTTTGAATTGTGAGGCCCTATGGTCTCATCTGGCTTTTTCCACCTCCAGGCTGGGTCATTCAGCCACTATATGGTCTCCTCATGCTGCCGCCATCTCCACGCTGTGTCATTCAGCCACTATGTAGTTTCCTTATGCTGCCACAACCTCTACGCTGTGTCATTCAGGCACTATATGGTCTCCTCATGCTTCCGCCACCTCCACGCTGTGTCATTCAGTCACATTATGATCTCCTCATACTGATGCCACCTCCAGGCTCTGTCATTGTGCCGCTCTGTGACAGTGATTCTAATAGCGATGCCTCTAATCTGCATGTCATACTGAATAACAGTATTATTTCATTAGCACAGCACACACTCTGTGCGTGTTACAGCAAGACAAAGTGTTCTACACCCCTTTTGATGCTCTCTGTAGGCCAGAAATAGCCATTTTTAATACAGATTCGGACCAAACCAAATTTTGGGGGGAAATTCGGCGAATTGGTCAAATCAAATTTTTCAAAAATTCACTCATCTCTAGTAATAACCCTATAAAGTCATACTACTTAAATATAACTCACTAAATACAAATAATTCCTCTTATTACACCTATAGAAGAAAACGTACAGTATGAAACAGATCACCGACAAAACTTAACAAATGAATACATAGGAAATAATACAAAATAGTTTGCTCTACAAATAATTGCAACAATCATAATAATATAATTGTAAATATGTAGTCCAGTGTTGATACTTAAATATCTAAAATCCCCAATATAATAATACTGCATTGTTCATGGTATCATCTAATATGTGTCATTTTTATATGATTTGGAATTTGCATTTGCACTGGACAAATAGAAGGTGGCATCTGCATTTGGGATATCTGGGGTAGCCATTGCCATTCATTCAATATTTTTTTTTTTTTTTTGCACGGTGGAGGGTGTAAGGAATTGAAATTGTCTTTTCCCCACCTGGTTGTTTATATGTTTTTTTAAGTGTTCTTATTCTGTCTGTTTTGTATTTTGTGGTCATTTTAATAAAAATGCCATGTTTTTAATTAATATCACATTTGGGTATGCCAGAGTTTTTCAGAATCTCTGTTTTTGGTTGTTTTGCAGAATAGCATTTTTGTCTATTGCACCCCACAAAATGTTTAAATGTTTATCAGAACAATATTTGAAATGCAAAATAACAGCAAAAACAGCTTGTTTAACAACAAAAAAAGACAAGCTCTTATTTGGCAAAAGTCAACTGAAATATAACAAAAGTTATGGCTCTTGGAAGGCAGGGATAACATTTTCATAATGTCAAAGTCAAAACTGGCTGTTCGGTTTAAAAAAAATAAAAATAAAACTGCCTGTCAGGATAAAATTTTTTAATAAAGGTTAGAAAAAATTTAATAAAACTGGAAGGACTACCTAAAATTAGAATTACAGCCCCCAATTATTCTAAGTATAATTCCCATATTGTGATCCTCACCTTTATTATCCTTCTTCAGTTGAAATTAAAAAGAACTTAGAAAAACATTAAAAAAAATCACCAACATACAGTGAGATAATGGAAGCACAATACATTGGACTGCTTGAATGGACTTTTGATGTCTGAGTGGTGACTTAGGCCTAAGGATTGGTAATTGTTATATGCATAAAAAAGCAAGATACAATTGAATTATACAAAACAAAACTGGTGTTTCGTATGTTTGTCAAATTAGAAAAACATGACTGCTTTCTTTCAAAAACAGCATCACTATTGTACACTGGCTACAGAATGCCTGGTACATAAATAGAAATGAGCTGCACTCCCACACTCAGCCCATGGACAACAGTAGTTTTGTTTCTCGAAGAAAGCAGCCATATTTTTTTTACAAGCATACAACCCCATTTATTAGATTTCATCTTTCCTTTTAAAAGTGTAATTTTAATACCAAAATGGAAAAAAGGACTTTGTGTGATTATTAATTTACCTCTTCAAATTGAAAAGAAATCAAATGAGGGATCCTATTTGGGCAATTCTGTTTCTACAAGGAGGTATAAAGCTGCTTTACATTTCACATTAAAGTGTGTTTCTGTTATCACTTTATTGGTGCAGGATCTGTGGGTTTGTAGTAGAATAGTTACTCAATTAACAATATAACATCATTTTGTACTTTGGCACGGTGAGGTTCTCGTAACTAATGACCAGTGTGCACCACCTGTCCTAAAGTAATGATATTCATATTCCTGCACTGGTACAAACTTTTATGAGTTACAATTACACTAATCTGCCCAATGAGCTCAACGCAATAAATGAAAGAATCAGATCCTGGCAAGCACACATTGTAGGAGTTGGGGCACAGATGTTTACAATATGGCTCAGATTCAGCGGGAAAGATAATGAAAGGTAAAATACAAACTGGAAAATGTCTGTATATCTGTGTGGCGTCCAAGGAGTTTGAAATATTTTGCATTCATTGCTGTTACCAGGCTAATCTCTATGACATCATGTAATGGAACTATCAGGTAGGCAGATATTCTTGTAGGTGTGTACTTTTACACCTTTTGCTAAGTGTTTGTGAAAGCATAATTAAGTCATTAATGGTGTGATAGCACTTACGTATAATAGGGAACAGTAAAACAAACCAGAATGGCTGTTAATACAAAGCTTTGAAACAAAATTGTTTCCTCGGTGAAGAAATATGATCATTATGTACTAACATTTAAAGGTCTTTATTTTTCTTGCTGAATAATGATTGTGTATTTGTAATTCTTTTGTTGAGATGTTCAGAACAATGTTGGTATACAGATGGGGAATTTATGTAAAAAAAATGTTGAAATGTGCACTTTGTTTGTTTTATGGTTTTTTTATACTTATCTCTGTGCAGCCATTGGCATTTAGTCTTGTGATATTCCAGATCATCAAGTTCTGTGCCAGAAGGGCAAGATGACAGAACACTGACCTATTGGGCAATTAGGAATTGTCTGAAGATCAAGAGTGTTAGCAGAGCCTATTGTTTTCTACCTAGTAATTAAACCATATACAATGCATTGAAAAAGTTTTCAGACCCTTTAACTTTTTTTTTTCATTTTCTTATAGTTGCCGCCTTGTGCCTAAATCAAGGATTCCCCCTTCATTCTGTACTCCATACCCAATAATGACAAAGGGAAAACAGAATGTTAGAATTGTTTTCAAATTGTTTAGTATTCATACCCTTTGCAGTGACACTTAACATTTTACTCTTGACGATTTCAGTTTCTCTTGATCATCTCTGAGATGTGTCTACACCTTGTTAAATACAGATGATTGGACATGATTTGGAAAGACACAGCCCTGTCTATATAAGGTCTCACAGCTGACAATACATATCAGTGCAAAATAAACCAGGCCATGAGTGGGAAAAAAATGCCTGTAGAGTTTAGAGAAAGGCTTTTATGGAGGCACAGTGTAAACACACAGCCAAGACAACACAGGAGTGGCTTTAAGACAATCCTGTGAAATTTTTTGGGTGGCCTGGCCAGAGCATTGACCTAAAATCTCTTGAGAGACCTATAAATAGCTGTCCACCTGAAAGAGCTTGAGAGGATCTACAGAGAAGAATGACAAATCCAGAACCTGTGCCGTTGGCAAAAGTGCTCAAATAAGAACTAAGTAAAGGATCTGAATGAATGCTTAGAGAACTGAACCTGTAGAACCTGGGTCAAAATTTTAGGAAATGTTTGCTTTTTTAGGAAAAATTTGCCAGTTCGAAAGTTTGTTTTCAGAGCCAAGAGAAGTTCTGCTGCACTCCTTCTACAATATTTGTGCCTGTACACATAGTGCAAATGACCAATGTAGACTTAGAATCTCTGTAACTTTCTGCCTGTCCACATGCTATTTGCACAGTGTTCAGAGAGGGCATGGTTTCTTTTGGTGCTGGATTTATAATCTGTGACCTTTCAAAAGTCACACTACACAAATTCCATGCCACCCCTGACTAAAGTCTAATAGGGTAAGGTACCATTTCCAGTTTCCAAAGCCTCCTTTCCATAGTCCCTTTTCTCTTAATGATCACCAGTACATCTTTTTACGGCAGTCATTAAAGGTACTTATTATAGCCCGCAATGTTTTCATGTTGAGGTTAGAATAAGCTTTAGTGGCTCATCTGTGCAGGGACCATGGAAGCTTAGCTGTCAGTATGATAGCCAGGTTCCTGCTGTAACTTCCATTTTTCTACATGTGGTTTAACCTTTCACATGATGCAGTCAAATCATGACCACTGCACACATCCTTATTTGGCAAAGTAAAAGAAGTATTACTAGCCTACAATTGTTGTCAAATCTTTGTGCATTAAACAGAATAAACAAATAATAACAAAGGGAAGAGAAGTGCCTGAGACTTAATGCATAAAACAGAGTGGGAGGGCAACAGAGGCAAAACAGACATCAAAAGAGGTACATTATAAATAGACTTGAACAACATGTGTCATAGGGCAGTCCTATAACAATTTACTTTCAGGTCTCTCAGTGAGCATTTCTAACCTTTCCATTCAACCATTTCTATCTTTTCTGCTCCCTAATATCCTACTTATATAGGTTTGATTTTGTTGTATTTCTGGAAAAAATCATAACTACATGCAGGAAAATTAATACGTTTAAAATTGTCATCTTCTGACCCCTATAACTTTTTTTTTTCCGCGTATGGGGCGGTATGAGGGCTCATTTTTTGCGCCGTGATCTGAAGTTTTTAGCGGTACAATTTTTGCATTGATAGGACTTATTGATCGTTTTTTATTCATTTTTTCATGATATAAAAAGTGACCAAAAATGCACTATTTTGGACTTGGAATTTTTTTGCGCGTATGCCATTGACCGTGTGGTTTAATTAATGATATATTTTTATAATTCGGACATTTCCGCACGCGGCAATACCATATATGTTTATTTTTGTTTACAATGTGTTTTTTTTTTGTAGGAAAAGGGAGGTGATTCAAACTTTTAATAGGGAAGGGGGTAAATGATCTTTATTCACTTTTTTTTCACTTTTTTTTGCAGTTATAGCTTCCATAGGGACCTATAACACTGCACACACTGATCTTTTACATTGATCACTGGTTTCTCATAGGAAACCAGTGATCGATGATTCTGCCGCTTGACTGCTCATGCCCGGATCTCAGGCACTGAGCAGTCATTCGGCGATCGGACAGCGAGGAGGCAGTTAGGGATCCTCCAGCTGTCCTGTAAGCTGTTCGAGATGCCGCGAATTTCCCCACGGCTACCCCGAACAGCTCCCTGAGCTAACTGGCATGCTTTCACTTTCACTTTAGACGCGGCGTTCAGCTTTGAATGCCGCGTCTAAAGGGTTAATAGCACGCGGCACCGCGATCATTGCCGCGCGCTATTAGCCACGGGTCTAACAACGGCCGGACAACGGCTGGGCCCGACCCGCCGTGGCCCCGCGTTATAGATCGGGAGCGGACACATGACGTACCGGTACGTCTAGTGTCCTTAAGGAGTTAAGTGTCCCTCCTACTCCATCCCATCAGTTATCCATACCGGAATTTATATCCTGCAAACAATGGCATGCACCCAGTTCTTGTGTGGTTAGCTTTCATGACACACTGTTTGTGTATGGAGTGTGTGCTATAGCTGGTCTTAAAACCTTTTTCTGTCAAAAAAGTATGTCTGTCTGAAGGATGTGTTGGCCATGTCCAGGATAATTTGCATATATTTTAATCATTCTTATGCCTTTAAGCATGCCCTCCTAGACTTACAGTGGCAACATTTTCTTCCTCAACACTGCTGTATCTGTGGCCCTTCAACACATTAAAATGAAACGTTACACATGTTGGACCCCCTGCACTTTCAGCAAAAAGTGGTGACTATTTTCCTACTGCAGCAAATGAGGCAACAATATTTGTCAGCAGGGGCAAGAGAGGAATTTACAATATTATGTGGCTAAAATTTCTGCTGGAGCCAACTCACACAGTGATGGAAGAAGGTGCACATGTGGCCATCTGCAGTATGGATCTTAACCCCTTAAGGACTCAGGGTTTTTCCGTTTTTGCACTTTCGTTTTTTCCTCCTTACCTTTTAAAAATCATAACCCTTTCAATTTTCCACCTAAAAATCCATATTATGGCTTATTTTTTGCGTCGCCAATTCTACTTTGCAGTGACATTAGTCATTTTACCCAAAAATGCACGGCGAAACGGAAAAAAAAATCATTGTGCGACAAAATCGAAAAAAAAACGCCATTTTGTAACTTTTGGGGGCTTTCGTTTCTACGCAGTGCATATTTCGGTAAAAATTACACCTTATCATTATTCTGTAGGTCCATACGGTTAAAATGATACCCTACTTATATAGGTTTGATTTTGTCGCACTTCTGGAAAAAATCATAACTACATGCAGGAAAATTTATACGTTTAAAAATGTCATCTTCTGACCCCTATAACTTTTTTATTTTTCCACGTATGGGGTGGTATGAGGACTCATTTTTTGCGCCTTGATCTGAAGTTTTTATCGGTATGATTTTTGTTTTGATCGGACTTTTTGATCACTTTTTATTCATTTTTTAATTATATAAAAAGTGACCAAAATACGCTTTTTTGGACTTTGGAATTTTTTTGCGCGTACGCCATTGACCGTACGGCTTAATTAATGATATATTTTTATAGTTCGGACATTTACGCACGCGGCGATACCACATATGTTTATTTTTTATTTTTATTACACTGTTTTATTTTTTTTATGGGAAAAGGGGGGTGATTCAAACTTTTATTAGGGAAGGGGTTAAATGACCTTTATTAACACTTTTTTTTTACATTTTTTTTGCAGTGTTATAGGTCCCATAGGGACCTATAACACTGCACACACTGATCTCTAATGCTGATCACTGGCGTGCATTAACACGCCTGTGATCAGCATTATCGGCGCTTGACTGCTCCTGCCTGGATCTCAGGCACGGAGCAGTCATTCGTCGATCGGACACCGGGGAGGCAGGTAAGAGCCCTCCCGGTGTCCGATCAGCTGTTCGGGACGCCGCGATTTCACCGCGGCGGTCCCGAACAGCCCGACTGAGCAGCCGGGTCACTTTCACTTTCACTTTAGAAGCGGCGGTCAGCTTTGACCGCCGCTTCTAAAGGGTTAATACCGCACATCGCCGCGATCGGCGATGTGTGGTATTAGCCGCGGGTCCCGGCCGTTGATTAGCGCCGGGACCGACGCGATATGATGCGGGATCGCGGCGCGATCCCGCTTCATATCGCGGGAGCCGGCGCAGGACGTAAATATACGTCCTGCGTCGTTAAGGGGTTAAAGGGGTACTCCGGTGGAAACATTTTTTTTTTCTTTTTTAAATCAACTGGTGCCAGAAAGTTAAACATATTTGTAAAATACTTCTATTAAAAAATCTTAATCCTTCCAGTACTTATTAGCTGCTGAATGCTGCAGAGGAAATTCCTTTCTTTTTGGAACACTGATGACATCACGACCACAGTGCTCTCTGCTGACATCTCTGTCCATTTTAGCAACCGTACATAGCAGATGTATGCTAAGGGCAACATGGTGACTTAATGGATAGCACTGCTGCCTTGCAGTGCTCGGGTTCAAATTCCACTAAGGACAACAATAAATAAAGCGTTATTATTATAATAATAACGTCAGCAGAGAGCAGTGTGTTCGTGATGTCATCAGAGAGCATTCCAAAAAGAAAATAATTTCCTCTGTAGTATTCAGCAGCTAATAAATACAGGAAGGATTAAGATTTTTTAATAGAAGTAATTTACAAATATGTTTAACTTTCTGGCACCAGTTGATTTTAAAAAAGAAAAAAATAATTGTACCCCTTTAAGAAGGAGTTGGATGAGGGTAAGGAAGTGGGATCTAGAGAGGATTTAGAGATGCGCCCACACAGCATGACAGTGATGATGACAACAATCAGGACAGTAAGGGATGGAGGTGGAATCAGCCCTTGAAAAAGCTGGCAAGGATGCTGATCTGTATTCTTCAATGCTTGCGCTGACAGCCATATTGTGAGCATGAAGCCCTTGGTATAAATCCAAAAAGGGGGGGGGGGGATTTCTTTTACCCTTCCAGAGGTAGGCTAAATTTAATTTTTAGAGAGAGAAGTTTGTGTGCTCCCCCCCCCCCCCCCCTTATTATATTAACCTCTATGGCTGAAACAGGGTTATCCTGAGCTCAAGCAAATGGCATAAAATGAATAGGGTCTAAGCTAGGGAACTTCAACATAGTTTTTAGGGTATAATGGGCAGTGCTAGAGACAGGGCAGCTTATGGCTATTTAGTAGGGGGCAGGGCTTCTTATAGTAGCCTTATAGGCTAGAAAACTAAGAACAGAACAGAGCTAAAACTGATGTCCTTGGACACCACTACTCATAACAGTCCTCTGCAGTATGGTTGGAGAACTAAAGCTTTACTGTGCAACCATCTCTTCTGTTTTCACCCAATGTGTATGGCATCTAGGAGCTACATTAGAAAATGGTTCCAATCAGAAAAGACATTAACCTGTAAGTCCCTGGTTGTCAGTGTTTATTCTGTCCTTTGTCTGGCCAGTACTATAGTCCATCATATGGTTTGCAGAGTGATAACACTTAGTAACATTCTTGTTTGGTAAACAGTTTCCAGAATAGCTTACTAGAGTTTAGGGAAATATTAAAAATGTTCGGTTCGCCATGCTTGCAGAACTTTTCATAAAGTTTTGTTTGTGGTGAATAAGTTCAAAATGAACCCGTAATGCAATAACCCTGACAACTTGCGTATAAGACTGAAGAGGAGCTCTAAAGCCCTGAATAACACTGCCAGGCCACCTTGGAATGTATTCAAGTAGTTTTAAAGTGGTTTTAAGACTATGTTAATGTCAAAGCACATGCTGTACCCATGGTAACTATCAGCCTATATAAAAACACACTGCACTAGTGAATTTTGTATGCTTTCAACATAAAAAATAAGGCCATATAAAGTATCCATTTATATTGCTGCTGAAAATCTCGTTTGCTAACAGGTGACAACAACGCCTGCTGAACTGAACATTTGCTCTGATGCTACACCAGAGGATGGGCAAGACAAAATACCCATAGCAAACTGGGCAAATTATGGCCAATGATTTAACCCCTTCTTGACCCACAACATATGCATGCGTCCAAGTTGCTAGCTTGTTAGCGCAACTGGATATGTGCATACATCCTAGCGATCTCCTGCTCTGTACGATGCGCTGCAGGAGATTGCTGGCAGTCATCACAACTGGGGTCTCGCCGCAGCTGCCAGGGCCGCAATCCCGACGGTCCCGGGAGCATTAACCCCATAGATGCCTTGATCAGTCCTGATGATGGCATCTATGGTGTTGACAGGGGGAGGGTGCTACCCCTGTTCACCAACGTCGGCGCCACAATACGATTGCAGGTCGCCATTGGTTGCTATGGAAGCAGGAGGTCAGATGATGACTTCCTGTATGCCTGCTACGGAAGCCTGTGATATCCAGCCAGAGGCTGGATAGCACAGACTGTAGTGTGTGCAGATCATCAGGTCATACTCTGTTGCAGTACAAATGTATTGCAGCACAGTATAACCTGTAAAAAAAAAATAATAATAAAAGTTTCTTCAATAAAAGTATGAAGTGTAAAAAAAAAATAAAAAAATGCCCCTTTCCCAATAAAAGCCCTGTATTATCATAAAAACCAGAAATCATATACATACTAGGTATTGCAAATGTCCATAATGATTTATACCATAAAGCTATAATAATGATCCCACACGGTGAACGCCATGGAAAAAAAAATAGCAAATAAAAAAGATCAAAAGGTAGCATGTATCACAAAAAGGATACCAATAAAAGTAAGTAGTAAAAGTAAGCCCTCACTCAATGGCGTCGGACGAAAAATAAAAAAGTTAGGGCTGTCGGAAAATGATAACACAAAAAAGTGAAAAAGAAGAATTTTGCTCAGAAAAGGAAAAAGAACATAAAACGCTATATATAATGGGTATCGCCAAAATTGTACCGACCCACAGAATAAATAAAACATCACTTTTACCGCGCAGTGAACACCATGAAAAATGATTTAAAAAAACACCAGACATTTTCCAGTTATTCACAATATTTTTGAGTTTTTCACAAAGAATGCTACATGTGTCAACAAAAATGCACCACTTATATAAAGTACAATATGTCACAAAAAAAATTATCTCAGAATTGCCCTGCTCAGAAAAAGTATTCTAAAGTTATTACCATTTACAGAGACACATGTCAAATAAAAAAAAAAGAGCCTGGTCATTAGGGTAAAAAATGGGTCCGTCCTTAAGGGGTTAACCTGGTTACCCAGAAGTCCATGTGGTCTGGGGTAATGGTGTTTGTCAGAGAAAAATCGCAGCTTAGATATGCATCAACCTGGTTGTTCAGGTGATGGTGTACATCCCTTTGGTGACAATTCATGTCAAGTTTGATTATCAAATGCAAAAATTTCATCATCATGTACTCCAATGGGAAGATGCTGCACAATATGCCTGTCAGTGTGCAAGAAAAAATACATATCCCATTGTTGCCAGCTTGTCCGAACATCCCATACTGCCATGGTTGGTCGTCATCATTATAAGCCTGTGTATTTTCCTCTTATTTCCCATAGCCATTCGACAGATTCCACCTCCAAATTCTTCTCAGGTCCCACTTCCTCATCCTCATCATCTAGCTTCACCTCAAGAAAAAAGCTACCAGTCAGATGTTATCCTTCATCCATGCCTTGATGATTTATTACTGCCAATGTTTTCTCCAGGAGGAATATTAATATCAAAACATCACTAATTCCCCTGCTGTGCTTGCTGACAAATCTTGTTGCCTCTTCGAAAGGCCTGAGCATGCAACAGGAGTCTCTGATTAGCTGCCAATGCCTCAGCTGAAAGTCACACTAGCTCCAAAAGCTGTCTATCTGCTGAATTAGGTAGTCTTTCACTGCTCTTCACTGCTGGTACAGGTGGTCCAACATGGATAATGTTGAGTTCCATCGTGTTGGAACATTTCGAATGAGACGGTTTTGAGAAAAACTGTTGTGGCACTGTAGGCCTAAGAGGGCTAAACCAAATGCAAACTTGCCAGCACATTACTGAAACAGAGACAATTTTTTCAATAAATATTTTACGACAAGATTTAACACGTGTCATACAGGGAGAGTGTGCCACCTAAACGCAACACAGCTACAGATGCTTATGCCATTATTGGAGACCATGTTTCCCCATCTTAGATAATGAGCAGAGAGCCAGTGTGAAACTGCCTGCTGCAGACAGGGCAGAAACTCCTCTGCTGTGTGGCTTTTCTCTCCCAGGCTTAGTAAGTGTGGCAGCATTTTATTTTGCATAGATGAATAAAGAAAGGAGGTCAGGCTAAGCTTTGCCCTGTGGGGGACTACAAGATGTCCATAGAGGAAGACTTAGATGAGGAGGAGGATGAGGATAGGCAGCAGGTATCAAAAGCTAAACCATTTCAGCATAATTGTGGAGTTGTCGTTACTGTTTTCCTGCCTCGTAGAGGTGGAGCCTCATTCTGCAAATGTTGGCCCAGTGGGCTGTAACTGTAAAAAAAAATGTATTGGCCCTGGCAATAGCTACTACTCCAATTATCTACTGTGGCATACACTGTGCTGCACACCGATAACTGCCTGGAGTGGCCCATCCTCTCTGCAACATTATTGTGCAAACCAGTAATGCCTTTTTTGGCTAATAATGGCTACTAGGTATGCGCCACCAGGGCTGGGCACACACCATTAGTTGCCTAAAGAGGAGTCAACAAAATGCTACAGTAGTGCCCTATAATAGGATGACTGGGCAAATACTGATGTTCATATGATATAGATTCCCCAATAGACAACTGACAGGATAGTGGAGGAGGATACGACAGTGATGAGGATAAGACAAAGACTACGCTGCTTGTGGACGTCGCCTGGCTAGACAGATGAGAGGGATTTGAAGGAGCAGTAGGAACAAGGTTTTCTTAACATTTTGGGGCATCTCGACTGTGCCACGTGGCTTTGTGATGCCACTTCATGAGCATAAGTAGAAAGTGTTCCTATACTCGGACACAGTTTAATTTCTGTTTGCAGAGATGGCACAGTGCTACATTTTCTTTACATAAGCACACAGTAACACAGTGTCAATGAAAGTCTAACCTATAGTATGTCCAATAGTAGGGTCAC
This sequence comes from Hyla sarda, assembly GCF_029499605.1. Lineage (NCBI taxonomy): Eukaryota > Metazoa > Chordata > Amphibia > Anura > Hylidae > Hyla > Hyla sarda. Next base: position 280,698,642 of record NC_079190.1, read on the forward strand.
CATGAGTTAATTTACTGGGTGTGGTAATCTTGACATCACAGATCGGCAGACCATTTAGACTAGTTTTAAAAGTCTGTAGATAACACAGCAAAATTATGGTGGAAATTTATCAAAAACATTTCTAAAAAGGTCTCTGAAAAATCAAAGAAGTAATCTGATTGGTTGCTTTGGGCAACTGTTCCACTTTTCCTCTGCACAGGTGTTTATAAATATCACCCTAAGTCTATTATGAAGGCTGCGTTCACTCGGAGTAATTCAAGAGGAATTTACTCGAGTAATTCCTCTTGAATTCTCCGCTCCAAATTAATTCACATCCCCTCTGCCCATTGACTTTAATATTATTTCTGCTGGCCTGTTCACACTGCGGAAATTCTGCTAGCAGAATTCCGATGCTAAATTCCTTTCTGCTTGAAGAAAGAACATGTTCATTCTTCAAGCGGAATTCGCTAGCAGAAATCAATTGAAGTCAATGGTAAAAAAAAATTCTGCCCGACATCGTTTTCGTGCGAAATTCACACGCAATTTGCATGGAAATGGCTGAAAAACCCTTCTCTTTTTTCCGCCCGTAAATTTTTCGCCGTGAATTACTCTTCATTTACTCCATGTGAACGCACCCTAAGGCTAAGCTAAGCTGAAATGTGTCAGATGTTTATTTTTGTACTATAATGTTTTTATTGGCAACTTTGAATAAAAGTACATGGCATTTTAAGAGCTACATCGCGCCGGAACTTTGTTTTTCTCTAGTTAGGCATACTTGTGTTATTTTTCCAGATTTCATTAAGTATAAATGAAAAAGAAAAGGTAGAGCTATAACTACTTCATCAAGACTCTGAATGGCTGAGTGGCTCAGTCTACAGTTACACTGGAATGCTGCAGCGACAGTGTTACGAATAGCAGGAATCTTTTTCTATTGGTTTGTTTGGGACAGTTGCTATGTAACTGTTTCACAGGGAATTCATTGCTGGATCAGAAAATCTTGACTGCCAGTTCTGATTATTTACTGGGAGTCCTAGATTGGTTGGTCTCTCTCTACAAAGTGGCCAGCCACAGGCCGCTGCTACTTGCTAGCATAAAGTCACTCCCAGCACTTACCACTGCCGGGTTGCTGTCTCAGCCCTGCTCTCTGTCTGCCACCATGCTGCATCTCTTGTTGCTGTTACTGGTCTGGTCAAGGAATTAAAAAAGGGAGCTCCACTTGCTTTCCAGTGCCTAAGCAATTTCTGGTTCCCCATGTTCCAAGCAAGGGTTATTTTTTTTAATTTCATGTTCCGCATGATGCTATCAGCCTTGACCCACTGGCCATTACCTGATCTGGCTTCTATCCATGACTTGGGCCTAGACAAAGACCTGCCTCTGCTTGATCCCTCAGAGCTCTGTACTGCAGCCTTCTCACCCACTAGGCCAGCAGCTACCCACACAGGGACCACTCTTCAGTCCAAAGTCCTACTTGTTTGGTAGTGCAGTGGGTCCACACCCATTTATCTGTTACACCTGCTTTTAATATTAACACTGTATTTCTTAGTTTATCTTGTTACAAGTTTCCGTGCTTCCATTTCTTCTCAGCTTTGCTTCTCTAGGTCCTAGTGCTTTCTTGTTTTTTCTGCTAGGGATAGCTAGTCTTCAATTTCCATAGGGATATTGCAGGGATAGAGAGGTCAGTTGTATAATGCTAGAGTTTTGGGGAAATATCTAGGAAAAACATTATGGATGTCTAGTTAGGATAAATCCTTGTAATTATTCTTATTCATCATATTCTGCTAAATCCTGATTATCAACATCATCATTTGAATGTGCCAGCATCCGTTCCATCATCTTTGGGCATTCTTTTTTTTGCTACCTGACAGTTTTTAAAATAAGCTGCATGTATTTCATGATCTTTGGCACTACTGTAAGTCCTGGGGATATATGAGTATTAGGACCCAGGAAAAGTGACTGCTATTGGTGTAGCACAGTTATGCCATTTATGGTAAAGTACAGTTATGCCAATATGTAATGAAGGACCACATTGACCAATGTTTCAAATTTGATGTTTCTCTTGATGTGGTAATAACTTGGATGTTTTTACTTTCCAAGTGATTCTGAGATGGTTTTTTCATGACATATTGTACTTTACATTCTGCTCATTATGTCGAAAAAATGTAAAAAGAGAAAAATTCTGCTTATAAAAGAAAAATTTCTGCCACATAAATTTGTTATTTTTTCCACTCATTGATCCGTATGAAGATTTTTTTTCTAGGATGAGTGTTTTTTGTGTGTTTTCATTTAAGGCAACATATGAGGTTTTGATCACTTTTTATTTAATGTATAGGAAGCTGGAATTCACAAAAAAATAATTTTGATCAGTTTTTTTTTCTTGATAGTTATTTTTTTCCAGTTCAGTACAATTCTGGCAACACATTATTTATATACATTTTTAAATGGTATATTACATGTTCATTTTAAAATCTTAAAATCTTAATCCTTCCTTTACTTATCAGCTGCTGTTATGATCAACAGGAAGTTTATTTATTTTTGAATTTCCTTTCTGTCTTACCACAAGTGCTCTTTGCTGACACCTCTGTCCATTTTAGAAACTGTCTAGAGCAGGACAAGTTTTCTATCGGGATCTGCTCCTACCCTGGACAGATCCTGACATGGACAGAGGTGTCAGCAGAGAGCACTTCCTGTGAAACACACCAGTTCAGTGTGAGAAGCGTGCGGGTGTGTCCCTGTTTGAGCTCTCCAGGACTTCCAAGCAGACTACAGAGGCAGGTGTTCTAACAGCTTTTCCCAGGAGGGTGGCAGACTCCTGGGGAGAGCCTCCCTGCATGGAGCCCCGGGAATCTCGGGGCTCCACTTCCCGTTCCAGGCTGGCGGGGGGTGGAGAGAAGCCAACTACAGCCAGTCTTCCGGCCTGTGTGAGAAAATCTAGCAGGGACCGCAGTAATGTGGTCCCTGCTCCCCAGGCAACGGCGAGTAGTGGAAAGGCCACTAGTGGCAGGAAGGCCAAGAAAAGCCTGCAGAATGTTGAGATGTGGGGCAACCGAGACCCGAAAGAGTCCGCGGAAATATGTTGCTCCAGGATGACGGCTCGGTTTACAGAGTACGACCGCTGTGGGAAAGAACTAAAGGCAGCCAGGGAGGATTTACGCCTGGCCCAAAACCTGGCTGACAGGGGTCCCAAGAAAAAACGACCCGAGCTGAGGGTGAGAATACAAGCCCGGAAAACAGAGATTAAGGCGTTGGAAGAAAGGAGAAAGGTCCTTTTGGAAGGCAGTGGACTTTTCCGTGAAAAATTGCTAAACAAGGACAGATTCACCGCCATGAAATCCCCAGGTAAGGAGGTGGTGGATGATGGGGAGAGTAGTGGCGGTGAGGAGGAGGAGGTGGAACAGTCAGAGATTGTCGGAGAGGCTGAGGGGAGGGTGGAGAGTGTGGTGCTGGATGGTGGGGCCCCTGCTGTCTGTGTCACCCCTAGCCCCCCCCTCAGTGAAGACCACCTTGCTGCTGCTCAAATGGTGGCCTTACCTGTGTCATCTGCTGATGAGAGCGAGGAGGACAGTGATGGCGGGGTGCTCCGGGCCATCATCCTGCAGGAATCCCCCACTCATTTCCAGAACTTTTCTTTTGGTGATGATCTGGGCCCTGAAGGAGGGAAGAAGAAAGGGCAGAGGAGCAAAAAGAAGAGGAAAGTGGGAGAAGTCACCCGTTTTGTATTTAGTCCTTTCCAGCAGTCTGGGCCGGCTGAGAAGTCGGTACAGGCTGCTGGGCCCCCCACTCTGCAAGACCCCACTTCTGAGGTGGAGCGGGGCCAGCACGGGGGGTACAGTGTGAAATCCAAGATGGCGGAGGGAGATGCTGAGAAGCCCTCCTGTCCTGTCGGTAGGGAAGGGCAGGACAGGCTTGAAGTGGGGGGCGGTCCCCTGGGCATTGCTGGTGCTGCAGGGCACTCCCCTGTGAGGGGGGGGGGGAGTGTCCGGGCATCAGCTGGACAGTCCATGCGGTCGTTCAGTGCAAGTGCTGACATAATGGAAACTTCCCCTGTGAGGGAGGGGATTTCCTACACGTCACATGGTGGAGGAGGGGCGGCCCTGCTCATGGAAGTGACGTCAGGAGATGGAACTAGTGACATCAGCGGCAGAGATGTGATGCCAGAGGCAGAGTTAGTGACATCGGCACCAGCAACATTACAGTCTATCTCGGCCAGCTCAGCCAAAAGTAAGAGTGAAAAAGTTACTGCACTGAAAGGGTTTAGTAATACCTGTGTGGATGAGAGGAGTGGTAGTACTGTGAATGGGAGGAGTGGAAGTTCTGTGGATGAGAGGAGTAGTGGTGTGAATGGGAGGAGAGGTAGTGCTGTGAATGGGAGGAGTGGAAGTGCTGTGGATGAGAGGAGTAGTGGTGTGAATGAGAGGAGTGGTAGTGCTGTGAATGGGAGGAGTGGAAGTGCTGTGGATGAGAGGAGTAGTGGTGTGAATGAGAGGAGTGGTAGTGCTGTGAATGGGAGGAGTGGAAGTGCTGTGGATGAGAGGAGTAGTGGTGTGAATGAGAGGAGTGGTAGTGCTGTGAATGGGAGGAGTGGAAGTTCTGTGGATGAGAGGAGTAGTGGTGTGAATGGGAGGAGTGGTAGTGCTGTGAATGGGAGGAGTGGAAGTTCTGTGGATGAGAGGAGTAGTGGTGTGAATGGGAGGAGTGGTAGTGGTGTGAATGGGAGGAGTGGAAGTACTGTGGATGAGAGGAGTAGTGGTGTGAATGGGAGGAGTGGTAGTGGTGCAGATGGGAGGAGTGGTAGTGCTGTGGATGAGAGGAATGGTAGTGGTATGAATAGGAGGAGTGTCATGGATGGGAGGAATGATTGTGGTGTAAGTGCTGGTGGCTCTGGTGTGTCGGGGTCTGGTCCGGCTGCCCCCCCAGTCGCCAGGAGTTATGCAAGTGTGGCGGCTGGGGGTTCGGGAGGTTCAGGGAGTTCTTTACCTTTGGAATCTGGAAATGGTCACTTGCAGCGGCGCCTCCTGGAGGCGCTTAGGAGAGGAGAGAGGACGCTCCAGGTAGAGGGAAAGGAGGTGGACCTGTCTTTTTGGGTGGAGAGACATGGTCTTGGAGCGTTCCGAGAAAAAGATGGGGAGATCGTATGGTCCCTCCATACACCCGGGCAGGAGGCTGGCCGCAGGAATGTGGCCCGTTTGGTGTGGACTGGCAATGATGCGTGCCCACAAAGGGGCAAGGTGGTGGAGCTTCTGCTCCAGATGGGTTTCAGGGCTAGGGACATCTTTGCCCTGATTCACCCCTTCGGCTCCTCCGAGTTTGACGTCAGCTTTGTTAGGCCAGAGGGACTTGATCTTTTCTGGTCTAATTATGAGCTGATGAACAACGAGCCCGGATGGCGTGATTTTGCTGTAAAAGCGGTATCCCGCCAAAGCATGCTGAAGAAGGTGACCGTATTAACCCGTAATGAGTCACTTTCATGCTACGATATCATGACCTGGCTGGGCAGGTACGGGGAGGTGACGGACGTCCCCCGAAATAATTTTGATGAACACGGGATCTGGTCTGGGGCCTGGACGTTTTCCGTCCGTCTCAGGCGTTCAGGGAACGCAGTCACCCACATCCCTTCGGCCACCTTCCTTGGACGCGACAGGATTCAGGTCTTCTACCAAGGGCAGCCGAAGCTGTGTCACAGGTGTGGTGACCCCAACCATTTTAGTGCAAACTGCACTCAGCAGATATGCACCATCTGCTGTGGGGTGGGTCACCTGGCAGCCACCTGTGGGCAGATTAGGTGTAACTTGTGTGGTGACTTAGGTCACCCTTTCAGCCGGTGTCCGCGCTCCTTTTCCTATGCTGCGACCACTCCTGCTGGGGAGAGCCTGTCGGTTGCCTCAGTGGGGGAGGGGACCAGCCATGGAGAAGGGGCACCAAAACCAGTGAGGGAGAAGCACAAGACCCCCTCTAAGCTGAGGCGAGAGGAGAAGCGCAGGTTGGAGAGGGTCCAGGAGATTTCCCAGGTGCCAGGGGTAGCTCTGGGTCCCTCTCCAGGCACGGGCTCAGTTGGTCAGCAATCTGAGGTTTTGGGTGAGACTGAGTTGGATGAGGAGGTCGGGAGAATTCGCAGAGAGGAGGGTGAGATTGCCCTCTCCTCCAGTTCTTCCCAATACGAAACAGTGGATGAGGAGGAGGAGGGAGGGCAGAAACTAAATGGTGACCGTAAAAAGAAGAGGAGGAGGAAAAGGGGAAAAAGTAAGGAGGTTCTGTTCCTCTCTTCTGTTACAGCCCCAGACCTGAAAAGGAACATCCCAGTCTCCGACCCTCTGATTGTCCTCTCGAATCGGTATGAGGCCCTCTGGGATACTATCTCGCCTCCTCCTCTTGAGGGGGAGGAAGAGGGGCGGGAAGTGGTGCAGCCTCAAGGGGGCGCCGAGCCTTCCACCCCTGAGGTGGGTTCCTCAAGGGGAAAGGCAACTCTGGATTCCAAAGGTAAAGATCCTGGGATGGATTTATCCCACAGCCTTAAAAGGGGTAAGGGGTCTTCCTCTGACTCAGATGGGGGTGGGGGAAAGGAGAGGAAGAAGGTGTAAGGGATAGAAGGCCGTCTAACTCAATCACCCTGTATGGCGGCACTCACCCCATTGACGCTGGCATCTATTAATTGTGCCAGCATAAAATCTGATACAGCTAGATTTGCAGCCTTTGATTTTCTCGGCCGCGTTGAAGCCGACATTTTCTTTTTACAGGAGACCAGGTTGTCAGATCTAGCCTCCCTGGTAAAAGCCAGGAGAGAGTGGAGGCGCGGTCCCTCCCACTGGTCTCTTGCGGCTGAGCCGTATAGTGGGGTGGCGGTCCTTTTTACCGCTCCTGTTGAATGCCGACGGGTTATTGAATTAGAAATGGGGAGGTGCCTGATCCTAGATGTCCTCATGAAGGGGCAGGAGCTCCGGCTCATTAACATCTATGCCCCGCAAACTAAGCGGGGCCGTAAAGATCTCTTTATGAGGATTAAGCCCTTTCTTTTTACGAGTCGGCAGGTGATCTTTGGAGGGGACTTCAATAATGTCACGAGGTCCCAAGATAGGAGAGGCTCCAATGGTCCGCTGACTTGTGATAGTGTGGCACTGATTAGCATAGCTAGAGAAGCTCGCCTAGAGGATGCCCACATCCGGAACCCCTCGGGCCACGCGGGTTTCACCTATCATCAAGGTAGTCGCAGGTCTAGAATAGATAGGTTTTATTTAAAGGAGGAAGCCGTCTCTTCCGCAGTGTCCGTGGTTGAGGTGGAGTTCTCCGATCACTGTATGATTTTGTTTTCCCTGAATGTTTCAGAGACCCCCCGGATGGGTAAAGGTTACTGGAAGCTGAATTCGTCCCTCCTGGAGGAAGTGGAGGTAAGACAGTCCTTTGAGGATTTTCTTCAGAGTCAGGTACCTTTACTGGGCCTATGTAGTAGTAAATCAGAGTGGTGGGAGATATTCAAGAAACGGGTTGCGGGGTTCTTCCACCAGCTCTCGAGCCTCAGGTCCCTGAACAGGTATCGCCTGTATCAGGGACTGAGGAGGAAACTCGAGCTTCTCGTCTCGACTGGAGGTAGCCGAGAGGATATCTCCAGAGTGAAATCCTTGCTGATGGGGTGTCAGTATGATAGGCACGCATCTTTGGTTTTTGAGAGGGATTACGGGAGGTACCGCTCGCCCGACCCTTACAGAAACTGTAAGATGTCAGTGAGTAGTAAAGTCATTTCAGGACTGATTGATAGTACAGGATCTCTGAATCGGTCCAGATCAGGGATCTTGGAGGTCGTCAGATCCTTCTACTCGCACCTCTTGGGGAGGAAGGATCTAGATCGAGACAAGATGTCGGTTTTCCTGACTGAAACCATTCCTGAGCCAGGGGTAGACCCCTCTCTTGATGTTTTGGCAGAAGAAATCAGGGAAGAGGAAGTGAGACTGGCGATCGAGGGGCTTGCCCCTAAGAAGTCACCAGGTCCGGATGGCTTAACATCCGAGTGGTACAGGACCTTTAAGGAGTCTTTAGCTCCCCTCTTGACTGAGGTATTCAATGAGTGTCTCTCCTCGGGCACTCTGCCGAAGTCATTGAGGAGGTCAGCCCTGATTCTTTTGTCAAAGGGTAAAGATCCCAGCCGTATTGAGAATTGGAGGCCCATAGCTCTTCTCAATACGGACAGGAAGCTTCTGGCTAAGATACTGTTTAATCGGCTGGTGAAGTTTGCACCCCGGCTCCTTTCGCGGGCCCAGCACTGCTCTGTTCCAGGCCGAAGCACCTTAAGTGCGGTCCTTAGTGTCAGGGAGGCAGTGGAGCGGAGTAGTGCGGGTTTCTGGAAGGGGTACTTGCTGTCCCTGGATCAGGCCAAAGCGTTTGATCGGGTGAACCACGAGTACCTCTGGTCCGTCCTCCTGAGATATGGCTTACCGAGTCCTTTTGTTAATTGGCTTAAGATCTTGTATGCAGGGGCAGAGAGTTTCCCACTGGTGAACGGTTGGTCTGGCCGCTCTTTTGAGGTGGGGTCCGGAGTCCGTCAGGGTTGTCCTTTGAGCCCGCTGTTATACATGTTCGCAATCGATCCCTTCGTCCGGAGGGTAGATTGTGGGCCGTTGGCGGGAGTCGGGATGAGTCTGGCGGAGCTGGATGTCGCCCAGAGAGTGGTGGCGTACGCTGACGATGTCACCATTTTCGTGTCCTCGCGAGAGGAGGTCGATGTGGTAATGTCGGAAGTGGACCGCTACTCGGAGGCATCCGGGTCTAAGATCAACCGGGATAAGTGTGAGAGTCTCTGGCTGGGAGGGGGAGATCCCACGTTTGATCTCCCGGACACCCTTCCAGGGCCCCAAGAGTCAGCAAAAGTTTTGGGCATCATATTCGGCAAGGATGATTATCCCACCAAAAACTGGGATGGTAAGCTCCAGGATGCCGCTCAGAAGGTGGACCAATGGAAGAGTTGGTCTATGACCCTCAGGGAAAGGGTACACCTGATCAAATCGTACCTGCTCCCCTTGTTTATCTATCTGGGCAGCGTATGTATCTTGCCAGAGGCTTACCACACTAGGATCTACAGCCTGTTTTTCCAACTGTTATGGGGAAACAGGATGAACCTAGTCAAGAGGGAGGTTACGTACCGCACGAGGAGACTAGGGGGTTTATCTATGGTAAACCCTGTGGTGTTCTTAACCAACACCTTCTTGAAAGCTAACATCTCAAACCTCTGGTCAGAGAGGGCTTCTCCGTGGGTACTCTCCTGCAGGGAATGGTTTCGGCCTTTCTTCCAGGAATGGGAGACAGGAGGGCAAGTGAAGGACCTCCGTACGCCCCATGGGCATCTTCCGGCTTACGCTACCCCGACTCTGAAGGTGATACGTCGGTGGGGTCTGGGAGTGTGGGAGATCAGGACCCAGTCAAGGCAGTTCCTTGACAAACGGGTTCTGTTGACCCACTTCCAGAAGCCTCTGGCGCTCAGGGACTGCCCAGGTCGGGATCTGAGGGTGGGGTTGTACCTTTTAAACATGAAAAGGATCCCCCAGAAGTTTTGGGACTTGGCCTGGCGCTGCTTTCAGGGGAAGCTATATGTGAGGGACAATTTGAAGTGTAGGAACTCTGATGACCGGGGATGTCCCCGAGAAGAGTGCGGGGACACGCTGGAAAGCATGGACCATTTCCTGCTTCATTGTCCCTTTAATATAGGGGTTTACAACAGGGTGGGCGCTTCCATCGGCTGGAGTCAACTTGCCGGCCTTACCTATCAGGAGTGGGCTTATGGGGCATTCAGGAACCTGGGTGGCCGAGATCGGGGCACTTTATTCTTAGTTAGTTTAGTGGTTAGGTACTACACGTGGAATGCACGGTGTTTAGTGTCGACCCAACAGAAAATCCTCTCCGAGGTGGAGGTCTGTAGGAACATCACTGGTGACCTCGGGAAGATCAGGTCTTTGGAGTATGGCAGTCTTGGTACCAGTAGGGCTTCTCTCCTATGGAGAGGGTTTTCTTTTGATGTGCCCTAGGTACTAGACCTTTTAGGTAGAGTACCTTTATTTTGGTTAGGGACAGTGTTATAGGGATAGAGATAGGATGAGAACAGGGTTAGTTTGAATGGAGGGATAGGATTAGGGAGAATTGTAGGGGGAGTTAGGGAAAGAGTGTAAAATTATTTTGAATGTATCAAGTCTGCCATCCTTCTCCCTGGTGGTGAGCTGATGCATGTGCACGCTAGCTTTTTGTTTTGTTTTTAAGCTGATATGGTATGAAGGGCTTACAGGCGACCAAACTTGGGCCTAAAGTGGTTTGTGGTTCAGTGTCTGTTAGTTAGTATGTATAAGTTTGTGTATAAGTTGGTTGGGAGGAGTGCTAGGTGGGGAGGGTGTGCTTGTGGGTGGTGGTGTTCATCTTTGGGGGACCTGACATGGGTCAGTTAAGGACTGGACTTTGTGAACTGTAAGAACGGTATGGACTCTGACCCATGTACAGGAGGGGTGGTATGGGTGAGGGTACAGTTTTAGTGTAGGGTTTTTCCTAGGGTTTTCTATTGATCTTGTAAGTATTTTCTGTAGTGCATATATTTTGTTTATATTATATTTTATTTATATAGTATATTTAGTAATTTTGTACGTATATTGTGTTATATCTATATTGTTATACCTATATTGTTTCATATTGTTTCATGTTATAGCGTTATGGTAGCCGGACCAGTTGTTGTGTTGATATGTGATTTATTTTGTTTATTTCAGTTATTTGGTCTGTTTTATGTTTTCTTTGGTATTTTCATTAGTCCCGGATAGAGGATCCAGTTAATTTGGACATTTTGTAAGTGAATGTATGTGTGATATGATTATTTTGATTATTATTATTCTTATTATTATTGCTATTTTTTTATTTTTTGTTTTTTTTTGTTTATAAAAAAAATATGTGTGTGTGTGTGTGTGTATGTATATATATGTATATATGTATATATATATATATGTATATATATAAAAAGATTAAAAAAAATATAAATAATGTAAAAAAATAAGTAAAAAAATATATATAAAAAAAAAAAGTAAAAAAACATAATAATTTTTTTTTTTTTTTTTTTTTTTGAGGTTTCTGTTTAGTTTTCTTGTTGCGTGTTCCCAAGTATGGATGGTTTTGAGTAATGATAACTTTTATGTTTATATTTTGACAAGCCAAGTTGTGCTATTTTATTTATTTATTTATTTTTCTTATGTTCATTTTCGGTAAGCGTGTGAGTGTTTGATTTAGATATTTTGGGCATATTTTAATATCTTAGTATTTTAGTATCTTAGTAAAGCTAGGCTGGCCGGTTAGGCAGGGTTTTGTTTGAGGTTTTGTTTTTGGTTCTAAAGTATTTCTTATTTATGTTATAGCTGGTTATGCTTGCTTTGTGTTTTGTATTTGATAAGTTTTGTATTTTTCTAATAAAAAGAGTGTCAGCAGAGAGCACTGTGTTCAGGCAGAAAGGAAATTCAAAAAGAAAAGAACTTCCTGTGGGTCATAACATCAGCTGATAACTACTGGAAGGATTAAGATTTTTTCATAGAAGTAATTTACAAATCTGTTTAACTTTCTGGCACCAAAAAAAAAAAAAAAGGTTTTCCAGTGGTGTACCCCTTTAAGAAGTGTTACGTTATGCGCTCTGGCTGCACACGCTGGCTGTGATCGCATGGCCCACTTACCTGCTGCTGCCAGCGGGGCTGGGATTCGCATTGTGGGATGCGCTTGCATGCGAATCCCAGTCCGTCACTCACCAGGTGCTTCTCCTAACCCATGCCTCTGCCTCTCTGCTCCAGTGCGCGTGTCCCCGTCCCCTGGGGCGTACGTGCCGGAGCTTTAAGATTTAAAGGGCCAGTGCGCCCATTAGTGTAGTACATCTGTGGCTTATTGATAAATTCCTCCTCCTCCCACACTTCTCTGCCGGATCTTTGTTGCCTTGAGCCTGAGAGAAAGCATACCTGAGAGTTGCCTTGCTGTGTATCTGATCCTTTGCTCTGTGACCTGACCTTGCTCCTCTGCTGCCTGCCTACAGACCTCCTACTGCATCCTGACTATGCTACTGTGCCGCCTGCCCTGACCTTCTGCTATCCTGACTACGAGCTGCCTTATCTCTCCGGTGCCTCGCATCTCCTCAGCGGTCGAGTGGTCGAGCCGTGCCGGGGTAGCGACCTGGGTGCCGCCTGCCGCAGCAAGTCCATCCCGCTTTGCGGCAGGCTCTGGTGAAAACCAGCAGCACCTTAGATTCTTCTCCTTGGTACAATCCGAGTCATCTGCCACACAGGTCCAGTGGATCCACAACCACTGGTGTTCCTGCCTTCTGAAACGTGAATGTTACAAGAAGGGCTGTAAACAAATATGTATGTATGTATCTGAGATGCCATAGAAAGCCTTGGTGCACAAGCATGTCACTGTCAAATCTGTCCCTGAAAAAAATCTCTGGGGCTCCTGGAGCTGGCACAAGCTTTGAACAGACGTGGCTTCTCCGCTACCAGAAACCTTGAATGTTTATGCATCCCTTTATAGTCATAATCCTATTTTTGCATCCCCAGGGGCAATGCTGAAGCCAAAAAATTCTAGAAGGAGAAGTCAGGGAGACAGAACTGCTCAATAGGAATTTTTTCTTGATCTGAGGAGCACAGAGAAATGATAAGTTTCCATGGCAGCTAGGGCCATCACTATTTGCCATTAGTTTCTGCTTAAAATGTTTCCAAAACATTATAGAGGGGATCAAGCGATTGTTATTTCGATCTAAGAAAAGTAACATACTGATAGGGGAATTTTGATTGTGAGTTCCAACAGGGACAAGGACCAAGTTGAATGTACAACAATGTGGAATCTGTGTGCACTGTATAAAATAAAGAATTAGTAGTAGCAGTTGTATTTTTAAAAAGTCTTATAATCGAAAAAATATTCTTATAAAATATATCACCATGAAAAGAAAATGTTTGGTACCACCACAATAGAAATGACACATAGAACAAATTTAATACTGTTAGCACCTGATAACCGCCCTTCCCCCACACCACCACCTCCACACACACATTTTTTGTTACTAACAATAAATCATACTTATCCTAAAATGATACCAAAACACCTATAACCCATCTTACAAAAACAAGCCATCATATGATTAAATGGGTACTACAGAGGGGAAAAAAATCTAATTAACTGAGGCAAAGTTGTAAATTACTTCTATTTAAAAAAAAACTCAATCCCTTCAGTGCTTATCAGCTGCTGTATAGCACAGAGAAAGTTGTGTAGTTCTTTCCAGTCTGACCACACTGTTCTCTGCTGCCACCTCTGTCCGTGTCAGGAACTGTCCGCAGCAGGGAAAGTTTGCTATGGGGATTTTCTACTGCTCTGGACAGTTCCTAAAATGGACAAGGGTAGCAGCAGAGGGCACTGTGGTCAGACTGCAAACTACACAAACTACGTACAGCAGCTGATAAGTACTTGAAGGTTTAAGATTTGTCAATAGAAGTAATTTACAAATCTGTCTAACTTTCTGGCACCAGATGATTAGAATTGCTTTCCCTCCAGAGTACCCCTTTAAGTAAACAGAAAATGTGTTAATCAGCATGCAGGCAGTAAGCAGTGGAGGTTAAAATAAACACATGGCATCAGGGTACAAGGTCTCTGATGGCCTGAGGTGGCAGAGAGCATGGGGGCCACCTGGACTATAAGGCCTAGTCAGAGTATGACCACCGTGACCCTTATAATTGCACTACAGCATGTGAATGAATTTGTAAATGTTCCTGCTAATTCTGTTAATGCAATGTGCAGCAGATGTTACCTGCTCCAATCTGCAGGTAAAGCATTTACACCCCTGGTGAATCCACCATAACACTGTGTAATCTGTTTAACTGTTCAGTTATGTTTATTTAAAATTATATATATATATATATATATATATATATATATATATATATATATATATCATGCATGTGTAAAATTATATTGGAACATTCTGTTTTCACAATATGTCTTTGTTGTCAGTTCTTGGTATCTCATTATTCAAATGAGAGAACTACTTTGTACCATCAGGTACAGCTGGAGCATAAAACATATTCAATTACTTGGTGCAATTGCCTCACACAGTAAAAATCAGTTTTCACGCATTATGTAATTATAATGGGGAGCTATTGTGTTTCTATGTACAGCTGGAAAAAAAAGCAAAAAATGCTCTTCAAATGGACAATTTGCATTTTTCGGTCTTCCAGCTAAATAGGTTTGTTCTCTGATGGAAGGAACTGGTATTGGTTTATTGGTATTGTTAAAGAGTGCTGGCTTCATTACCTTTTTAGCGCTGATTGATGACGACATAATTCATTCACTATGGTAGAACAGTAGATCACTCATTCCATCAATTCCTGCCAAGTCTATGTAGCCAAACAACATAACACATGGCATCTGCCAACTGTTTGCTCATTAACTGTACTTTTTTAAACTTTTGCAAGACAGAAGATAAAAGGAATAATAAGCACTTGTATATCAAACAGTTGAATAGCAATTTTTTGACAAGCAGAATGAACATACAGCACTGAATGTGGGCATTTTCCACAAAAAGATTGTCAACATTTCTCCGCAGATTTGTGATGCAATGTTCTAGAACTAGTTTATTGATGGCTTATTCTCAGAATATCCTTACCTTGGTTCTTATTGAATGGAAGTAAATTTTGAGTTGAGCTGCAATAAGCCAGCATGGCCACTACACAATGTACAGAACCGTGGCTCCATTCAGTGTATATGTCGGAGCCACAGCTCTGGCAATCAGCTGATCAGCAGGGAGCAAGGTGTCCGTACGCCACTGATCAGATAATCTCATTAAATTCTGAAGATAGGACAGTGCCTTTTGGCTTTCTTCAAAATTACGGTTGACCAGAATTCACTTGAATTATAATAAAGCCACATTACTTGCATGTTTCAGTTCAAAGGTGTAACTCATTCATTCTAGACCCCAATGACGCCCCAAAACTGAAATAAGTTCCTCCACCTTCTATATGCCAGGGTATTCCAGTGCCCCAAAAATACATTGTTGGGGCTTTTAATAAAAACAAAAAGCTAACCTGCTACATCTCCCATTTGGCTCATTCTGGTTCCTGATGCTTGTCTCTTCTGCCTGCTCCCAAGATAAGAGGTTGGAGCAGGACCTGCCATTTTGTCAATCACTGGCTGCGTCAGTGTCCTATCTCGCCCAGTAATTGGCTAAGACGGTAGATTCGGTGAAGATGTAGTAAACACTGGCCCTGTGTTACTATTGTAAACCCGACATGTTTTGTCATGTTGTGCGCCAGATTCTGTCGCATTGCGTCAGAAACTCTGTCTATGCCAGAATGTGCTCCAGAATTTGTGTCAGAATTGACCAACTGTCCAAAACCTGACCAACACTCCATATTACTGAGAAAAAAGCCAAAAGGAGTGTGATCACTGAAAAGGGGCGTGACCCTGACATTTTGACAAAAAAACAACATATTTACTAAGGTTTCCACAGAAAATCTGGTGGATTTAAGTTGAGGAAAAACCCTACAGATCAGAGCATGTGTAAAAAAAGGAAAATGTAGGGAAAAGTGGAAAATGTAGGGAAACATTAGTAAATACAGTGGAAAAAAATTGTAGGGAATTAAAACCCACAAAGAAAACTATACAACACTCTTAGTAAATCAGGGCAAATGTGTGGAGGCACAATATATTAGAGATCAGTATTATCGCAGGCCTGTGATCCTCTTCAGCATTGCTTTACTGTAACACAAAGCTGCTATAAAATGATTTTCATAGGTCATGTAAACAAGAAATAAATAAACTAAGACAATATTATTAAAGGGGTACTCCACTGGAAAACATTTTTCTTTAAATTAACTGGTACCAGAAAGTTAACAGAAAGTTAAACAGATTTGTAAATTACTTCTATTTTAAAATCTTAATCCTTCCAGTATTTATCAGCTGCTGTATGTTCCAAAGGAAGCTATTTTTGCTTTGAATTTCCTTTCTGTCTGACCACAGTGCTCTCTGGTGACCCCTCTGTCCATTGTTAGGAACTGTCCAGAGTAGGAGCAAATCACTATAGCTAACCTATCCTGCTCCGGACAGTTCCTAAAATGGACAGAGGTGTCAGCAGAGAGCACTGTGGTCAGACAGAAAGGAAATTCAAAAAGAAAAGTGGAGCATACAGCAGCTGATAAGTACTGGAAGGATTTTCCTCATCACCTTCTAAAAATCATAACGCTTTCAATTTTGAACATAAAAATCCATATGATGGCTTATGCAGGAAAATTTATGCGTTTAAAATTGTCATCTTCTACCCCTATAACTTTTTTATTTTTCCTCGTAAGGGCTCATTTTTGCGCCATGTTCTGAAGTTTTTATCGGTACCATTTTTGCATTGATCGCTTTTTATAAAAAAATTTTATGATATAAAAAGTGACCAAAAATACGCTATTTTGGACTTGGAAATTTTTTTGCGCGTGCGCCGTTGACTGTGCGGTTTAATGAACGATTTTTCGGACTTTTACGCACGTGGCGATACCACATTTTTTTTTTTTATGGTAAAAGGGGGGTGATTCAAACTTTTATTAGGGAAGGGGTTAAATGACCTCTATTAACTTTTTTTTCCACTTTTTTTTTACAGTTTTATAGCTCCCATAGGGGCTATAACACTGCACACACTGATCTTTTACCCTGATCCCTGCAAAGCCAAAGCTTTGCAGGGATCAGCGTTCTAGGGGCTCGATTGCTCAAACCTGTAGCTCAGGCTTGGAGCAATCAAACGCAGATTGGGCGCAATGGAGACAGGTGAGGGGACCTCCGCTCGCTTCCTAGCGGATTGGGACATCGCGATTTTACTTTCTTTTTGGACGCCGCGTCTGAAGGGTTAATAGCACGTGGCTCACCAACACGGTGTGATGCGGGGTCAAAGCGTTTTATACACTGGGAGTGGTCGTAGGGCGTACAGGTACGCCCTGAGTCCTTAAGAGGTTAAATAGAAGAAATTTACAAATCTGTTTAACTCTCTGGTAAAAGGGGATTTAACATTTTTTTTTTCCCAGGGGAGTAAACCTTTAAAGGCAAATTTAATATACTCAGGTACCTCATTGACTTACAATACACATTACAGAGCCCGGTTGGGACTTAACCTCTTAAGGACGCAAAGCGTGCACCCAGGTATTAAGTAGTTGTGCTGGCTATTTTTCTTTTTGTTTTTTTTTATGCAACTTAGGGGGAATGGCACCCTCTTTAGCCATGCACCCCTCCCCTTTTTCACAGGAGGTATTTTAATTTAAATTGATAATGGATCCAGCATGTCACCCAGTCAGAGGCTATATGCCCAGCAGAGGTGAGTGTTATGAGTGTTAGGCTCAGAACGTGTGTTAGGGTCCCATCTGAAATGAGACCACCTCCGCGTGGTGGATGAGGGACACATTTTGATCAAAAAAGTGCGCTAAGTGCCTCCATTTTTTGACCGTGTGCTGCTGCAACCTTCTTTTTTTGTATACTCTGTATTTGCCACAACAGCATGCACCCGTGTATTAAGTAGTTGTGCTGGCTATTTTTCTATTTTTTTCTTTTTTTGTGCACCTGTACGCCCTGCGCCCGGTCCCGGTATATAACGCGGGGCTGATGAAAGCCGGGCTCCTGGATAATAGCGTGCAGCACCGATTGTTGTTCCGCGTGCTATTAACTCTTTAGACGTGGCATTCAAAGATGATCGCCGCTTCTAAAATGAAAGTGAAAGCTTCCCGGAAGCTCAGTCGGGCTGAAAATGAAAAAGGAGACTCACACAAGGGAAATGTATTCCTGTATGCCACATTTAACACACACACACAAAAATCCAAATGTAAGCCTCCTAGTGTTTGTTGCTAAGTTCTTTTGAAGTAAGATTGAGAACAAGCCTAGTGCTGAAGTAAAGGATTAAAATTAAATAAAAGTTTTTGTTTTTTAAGGAGGCATTACAAACATCTCACCTTGCAATCTGTGAGTGGACTTAAATGCACACGGTCAGATACAAATCATTTTTATATGTCTATATGTTACTTCATAAGTACATTTTATTTCCTTTTTATAGAAATTATGGATTATAAGATCATGGCTTTGTCCAAGCTGAATCACAGGCATGGACAAAGTAGAGGAAGTGAGGGTGGGCTAGCACTCCTCTGTGCTCTCTCGCCTGATAGTTCTCCTCTGTGCTTTCTCCTGTCTGATAGCACTCCTCTTTTCTCTCTCCTGTCTGATAGCACTCCTCTGTGCTCTCTCCTGTCTGATAGTACTCCTCTGTGCTCTCTCCTGTCTGATGGCACTCCTCTGTGCTCTCTCCTGTCTGATAGTACTCCTCTGGGCTCTCTCCTGTGTGATAGGAGTCCTCTGTGCTCTCTCCTGTCTGATAGAACTCCTCTGTGCACTCTCTTGTCTGATCAGACAGGATACAGGACAGAGGAGTTCTATCAGACAGGGGAGAGCACAGATGAGTACTATCAGACAGGTAAGAGCACAGAGGTGTCCTATCAGACAGGGGAGAGTACAGAGGAGTACTACCAGACGGGAAAAGGCACAGATAAGTTCTATCAGACAGGAGAGCACAGAGGAGTGCTATCAGACAGGAGAGCACAGATGAGTGCTATCAAACAGGAGAGGACACAGATGAGTACTATCAGACTGGAGAGAGCACAGAGGAGTACTATCAGACAGGAGAGGGAACAGAGGAGTGCTATCAGACCCCAGAGAGCACAGAGGAGTGCTATGAGACAGGGCAGAGCACAAATGAGTACTATCAGACAGGTAAGACCACAGATGAGTACTATCAGACAGGGGAGAGCACAGAGGAGTACTATCAGACAGGAGAGAGCACAGAGGATTACTATCAGACAGGAGAGAGCACAGAGTAGTACAATCAGACAGGAGAGAGCACAGAGGAGTCCTATCAGACATGAGAGAGCAGGGAGGAGTACTATCAGACAAGAGAGAGCACAGAGGAGTGCTATCAGACTGGAGAGAGCACAGAGGAATGCCATCAGACTGGAGAGAGCACAGAGGAGTGCCATCAGACTGGAGAGAGCACAGAGGAGTGCTATCAGAAAGGAGAGAGCACAGAGGAGTGCTATGAGACAGGGCAGAGCACAAATGAGTACTATCAGACAGGTAAGACCACAGAGGAGTACTATCAGACAGGAGAGAGCACAGAGGAGTACTATCAGACAGGAGAGAGCACAGAGTAGTACAATCAGACAGGAGAGAGCTCAGATGAGTCCTATAAGACAGGGGAGAGCATAGAGGAGTATTATCAGACAGGAGAAAGCACAGAGGAGTGCTATCAGACAGGAGAGAGCACAGATGAGTACTATCAGAAGAGAGAGAGCACAGATGAGTCCTATCAGACAGGATAGAGGACAGAGGAGTGCTATCAGACAGGGGAGAGCACAGATGAGTACTATCAGACAGGTAATAGCACAGAGGAGTCCTATCAGACAGGGGAGAGCACAGAGGAGTACTCTCAGACAGGAGAGAGCACAGAGGAGTCCTATCAGACAGGGGAGAGCACAGAGAAGTCCTATCAGACAGAAGAGAGCACAGAGGAGTGCTATCAGACAGGAGCGAGCATAGACGAGGGCTATCAGACAGGAGAGAGCACAGAGGAGTCTTATCAGACAGGAGAGAGCACAGAGGAGTCTTATCAGACAGGAGAAAGCACAGAGGAGTGCTATCAGACAGGAGAGAGCACAGCGAAGTGCTATAAGACAGGAGAGAGCACAGAGGAGTTCGATCAGACAGGAGAGAGCACAGAAGAGTGCTATCAGACAGGAGAGAGCACAGAGGAGTGCTAGCCCATCCTCACTTACTGGACTTTGTTCATGCCTGTGCTTCAGCTTGGACAAAACCATGATTTTAAAAGCCATGATTTCTGTAAAAAGGAAATAACATTTTCTTATGACGTATATTAGAAAAGTTAATGTTTTGCCAAGATGTGCAACATATCAAAATGTTTTGAATCTAACAGTGCCCATTTAAGATCAACTAGAGGTGTCTCTCATTGAGACCCTGAATAGACTTGTCATAGCATTCATGTAGTAATGTATGACCTCCTTTACCCTTTTCAGGGCACCTGCTGTGGGTTTCACTCCCGCAACCCGCTCCTCCCCTCTTCCAGAGGACGTGATCAGGTGCGGGAAGAGGACCCCAGCAGCTGGGGACCCCGATCCCCGGTGTCAATGTTGGGATCTGGGCCCCAGGAGCGGCGGCGGCGACCTGACCTGAAGCGGCGTTTTGCAGCAGTTGGAGATGAGTGACAGCCTCCTGCTGTTGCTTAGCAACAGCTCCCAGCATGCAAAAAGGGCATGCTGGGAGCTGTAGTTATGCAACAGCAGGAGGCAGACCACCACAACTCCCAGCATTCCCTTATGGGCATGCTGGGACTTATAGTTTTGCAACAGCTGGAGGTACATTTTTTCTATGGAAAAGTGTACCTTCAGCTGTTGTATAACTACAACTCCCAGCTTGCACAATCAGCTAAAGTACATGCTGGGAGTTGTAGTTGTGCATCTGCTGGTTGCATAACTACAACTCCCAGCATGCCCGTTGGCTGTCGGTGACTGCTGAGAGTTGTAGTTTTGCAACAGCTGAACGCACACTGATTGTGAAACTCAGAGTTTTTTTTTTACCTAACTCAGTGTTTCACGACCGGTGTGCCTCCAGCTGTTGCAAACTACAACTCCCAGCATGCACCGTACATGCTGGGAGTTGCAGTTTTGCAACAGCTGGAGGCACACTGGTTGGGAAACACTGAGTTAGGTCACAAACTCAGTGATACACAACCAGTGTGCCTACAGCTGTTGCAAAACTAAAACTCTCAGAATGTACAGTCTCTCAGCGCATGCTGGGAGTTGTAGTTTTACAACAGCTGGATGTTCCCCCCCCCCCCCCCAATGTGATTGTACACGGTACACTCACATGGGTGGAGGTTTACAGTAAGTATCCGGCTGCAAGTTTGAGCTGCGGCAAATTTTCTGTCGCAGCTCAAACTGCCAGCGAGAAACTAAAGTGAACCCATGCCCATGCGACTGTACCCTAAAAACACTACACTACACTAACACAAAATAAAAAGTAAAAAACACTACATATACACATACCCCTACACAGCCCCCCTCCCCAATAAAAACGTCTGGTACACCACTGTTTTCAAAATGGAGCCTCCAGTTGTTGCAAAACAACTACTCCCAGTATTACCAGACAGCCACTGACTGTCCAGGCATGCTGGGAGTTTTACAACAGCTGGAGGCACCCTGTTTGGGAATCACTGGCGTAGAATACCCCTATGTCCACCCCTATGCAAGTCCCTAATTTAGGCCTCAAATGCGCATGGCACTCTCACTTTGGAGCCCTGTCTTATTTCAAGGCAACAGTTTAGGGTCACATATGGGGTATCGCCGTACTCTGGAGAAATTGTGTTACAAATTTTGGGGGGTATTTTCTGCTTTTACCCTTTTTAAAAATGTAAAATGTTTGGGGAAAAAAGCATTTTAGGTAAAAAAAAATATTTTTTTTTACATATGCAAAAGTCGTGAAACAACTGTGGGGTATAAAGGTTCACTTAACCCCTTGTTACGTTCCCCGAGGGGTCTAGTTTCCAAAATAGTATGCCATGTGTTTTTTTTTTTTTTTTGCTGTTCTGGCACCATAGGGGCTTCCTAAAAGCGGCATGCCCCCAGAGCAAAATTTGCTTTCAAAAAGCCAAATGTGACTCCATCTCTTCTGAGACCTGTAGTGCGACCAGCAGAGAATTTTTCACCCCCATATGGGGTGTTTTCTGAATCGGGAGAAATTGGGCTTCAAATTTTGGGGGGTATTTTCTGCTATTACCCTTTTTAAAAATGTAAAACTTTTGGGAAACCAAGCATTTTAGGAATTTTTTATTTTATTTTTTTTACATATGCAAAAGTCGTGAATCACCTGTGGGGTATTAAGGTTCACTTTAACCCTCATTGTGTTCCCCGAGGGGTCTATTTTCCAAAATGGTATGCCATGTGGTTTTCTTTTGCTGTTCTGGCACCATAGGGGCTTCCTAAAGGTGACATGCCCCCCAAAAACCATTTGTCGCTCCTTCCCTTCTGAGCCCTCTACTGCGCCCGCCGAACACTTTACATAGACATATGAGGTATGTCCTTACTCGAGAAAAATTGGCTTCAAATACAAGTAAAAATTTTCTCCTTTTTACCCCTTGCAAAAATTCAAAAATTGGGTCTACAAGAACATGCGAGTGTAAAAAATGAAGATTGTGAATTTCTCCTTCACTTTGCTGCTATTCCTGTGAAACACCTAAAGGGTTAAAATGCTGACTGTCATTTTGAATACTTTGGGGGGTGCAGTTTTTATAATGGGGTCATTTTTCGGATATTTCTAATATGAAGACTCTTCAAATCCACTTCAAAACTGAACTGGTCACTGAAAAATAGTGAGTTTGAAAATTTTGAGAAAAATTTGAAAATTGCTGCTGAACTTTGAAGCCCTCTGGTGTCTTCCAAAAGTAAAAACTCATAAATTTTATGATGCAAACATAAAGTAGACATATTGTATATGTGAATAAAAAATTTTTTAAATTTGAATATCCATTTTCCTTACAAGCAGTGAGCTTCAAAGTTTGAAAAATGCAAAATTTTCAATTTTTTCATCAAATTTTGGGATTTTTCACCAAGAAAGGATGCAAGTTACCACTAAAATTTACCACTATGTTAAAGTAGAATATGTCACGAAAAAACAATCTCGGAATCAGAATGATAACTAAAAGCATCCCAGAGTTATTAATGTTTAAAATGACAGTGGTCAGATGTGCAACAAATGGCCGAGTCCTTAAGGTGAAAAAGGGCTAAGTCCTTAAGGGGTTAAACAGCTACCAAGTGCAAATTCAACACTTGAAATCAACTCCAGATCTTTTTTATTTCAGTTTTTCATGACATACTGAAGTACCAGGCTGCACAATTTTTGATCATCAGGTTTATTTATTTTTTTGCTGTCTTTTGTTTTTTGACCTTGAGTGCAATTTTACTCAAACAGCATGTCAAAGAAAATGGACAATTGCTGACAACATTTAGTTATGCCCTTTGGTTACAGCAATGCACCTGCTGTTTTTCAGAATTTGGTAAATTACATTTTCAGAGATCATCTAGTAGTCATCTTGTAGTGGTGTACCTGGATGGCATTTCAATTTTTTTCTACTTACTTAATGACATTACAATAGTTATACAAGTATTGTGAGAAAATAATTTGTTTATGATGCTCAAGTAATATATATTCAATGTGTTGTAAGATTCCTTCCTTGGTTATATCCTGACCCCTCAAGCATACCATATGGAGTACTGTAAATAATGAACACCTTCTTCCCCAAACTAATTTTGTGCGCAACTTATCTTGCTGGTGTTAAAATGTGTTGGATTTTATAAGCAAACTGTATTTTTGCACATGTGTGTATTGCTGTGGTTTAGACAAAATAACGGCAGGGTATACCATGTTGGTCATAGGGGGAAAGCATAGGATAACATGGAAAACCCTCTAGATACATCTTTATTTGTTATTTGTTAATTTGTTGTTTTATTCCCAGGCTTACATAGAAGGTTCCCACCATAATGGCATTCTGTAAGCTTTGAGCATTTCGGCCTAAGAAAAATACCAGCTGGAACAGCAGTGATAATGGCAAGCATTGGTGGCGCAGCATCTTTTTTGAGGTTCTTACTATTGACCTTAGGACTTTATAAAAAGGCCT
Organism: Hyla sarda; assembly: GCF_029499605.1. Taxonomy (NCBI): domain Eukaryota; kingdom Metazoa; phylum Chordata; class Amphibia; order Anura; family Hylidae; genus Hyla; species Hyla sarda. The sequence continues at coordinate 280,722,352 of NC_079190.1, forward strand.
CCAAAATGATACTGTAAATGTGTGTGTGAGAGAGAACAAGGAAGGATGCTGTGAGCTGCTGGAGATGACTGAAACAACCCTTTGAGAATTGCTGTGTGGGCCAACGATGCCATGCAATAACTACCCAGAGAACACCTAGATAGAAGGTTCCTGAACCAAAGGGGAATGACACAGGCAGTGCATGTTTGGAAAAGGAGTGTGCCTACCAACCCTGTGGAAATAAGAGCACCCAGTGAGTAAGACAGCTAGATGACCAAGAGCTTCTAGAGCAGGAGTCAAGCTTAAGTGTAAATAGTCCTTAGAGCAAAGAACAGTATTTTGGTACCTAGAAACCAATGGTTGAAGATGTACAGAAAAAGTACGTGGTCGACCACGTTTTTGCCTGCGGTCGGGAAACCGCATACGGCTGAAAAAGCAGCCGACCGGAGGCTGCGGTTCACTCCGGTAGGCTCATAGACATACATTAACTACGGTTCCCGAATAAGGCTGAGTGCGGGCGCCGCGATTAAGCCCCGTCCACCCCTCCTCCCAGCCGTATCCGGGAACCGTAGTTCAAATCGTTGTGTGAACCCAGCCTAAGCAAGTTTTTAAGCCTCTTTGTTAGAACCAACATGTATATTAAACTTTGCATATATGTTCCTCTAAACCCCAAACATATGTGCCCCTTGCTAGTAATGTCTGTGTGTGCTTTTGTAGTAAGATAAAACAAACGACAGACAGCGTTCCATAGTGTGATACCGTTGTTGCACAGAGAATTTAAAGCTGGTGGGTATTGCTCTTACCCCAATGGGATACACTCCACCAAGTGCAACAAGGGATCAAGGCGTGGAATATGAATAAGGTGTCCGGCAGCCACTCCTCGTCTCCTCAAATATAGACAAAATCTAGATAAACCTCCATGGTGTGGACGGGATAAACGGGCGCTCAACCACCAGGTAACAGGATAGAAAGTTTTATTCACCTATAATGCCACGCGTTTCACAGCACAGCTGCTTCACTGTGCTGTGAAACTCGTTGCATTAGGGGTGAATAAAACTTTTTATCCTGTTACCTGGTGGTTGAGCGCCTGTTTATCCTGTCCACACCCTGGAGGTTTATCTACATTTTGTGTGTGCTTTTGGGCACAGGTCACCACCACAAGCCTATAGGGGTTAATAGTATTATACCAACCCTACTGTATAGGCCTTAGACACTTTTTCTGTACATCTTCAGAAAAAATGATCAGTAACTTACTGACTATTCAGAATATACAGAAGGCATGATACCCATTGAAAAAAATACTATATTGCTTCAAAAAGCATCAGCCTTATTTGTAACTTCATACCCACGTGAAGTTTATGATCTCTTCGTCCTTATTGATGAATGTTTTTGTGCGTGCCGTAATGAAAACTGCAGTGCAAGGCAGAAAAAAGTGGTCGGTCATGCACAAATTCTGTAGAGATGAATGGTGGGCCCAAAAACCCAATTCAACTTGTTGTGCAAGTAAAGTATTTCATATTGAATCATATGATAATTCACAATGTTTGGGGGGTTTGGAAAGAGGTGGTTGATGTGTTACAGATAAAGGCTCCTTTCACACTATAGTTCATTCATCCGTTCTAAACGTCCGTTTCAATGTATTGTAAAATTAAAAAAAATGGCCGTATAATAACGGATGAATAAGGGTCCAAAGTTCCCTTATTGAAATGGATAAGTGTTTATCCGTTAGTATCCGTTATGATCTGTAATAATCCGTTATTACATCCGTTAATAACATCTGTTTTTTTAACCTTTTCTTGACCTCTCTACCTGTCGACACATGAAGCTCTGCCTCCTACTCTAAGGGTGCGTTCAAACGCTAGTAGCGAGTTTCCCGTTGCAAGAAACCTGCTGCGAGTTAAGCTACCTTTGATTTAAATGGGTCCGCGGACAGTCTGCAAATCTGATACTATTGCGTACTGTCTGTGGACCCATTCAAATCAATGGTAGCTTAACTCGCAGTAGGTTTCCCGCAGCATGAAACCTTCTGGTGGTAGTAATAGCATGTGAACGCACCCTAAGGGGTGCTGCAATGCAATCATCTGGCAGTGGTCTGAATTTCAACATTGAGAGGGAGAGTACTGTTGCTTGGATTGCTTGCTGTCAGACTTTACCAAAGTGAATTTCCCACCCACCTTTTCTACAGCTTCGATGTTCTGCTGTGGCGTGCCCAACAGAGAAGAAGAAGGAGAAGATCCGAAATTGATGAGAGACGTCGCCGCCGCCGAAGATATTGGATCCATCCCATCACTGCGGCACGGATGACCCATGGGGTGCACAGTACTTTGTATGTGGATGTGGAGCTGCGCCAGCACCCCGAGAAGTTTGCAAGCTACCTACGGATGTCTGTAGCAATGTTTGATGATGTTCTACCATGCATCAGTGAAAGGATCTTTCGCCAAGACACCCATCTCAGAAGGAGCATCTCGCCAGAGGAATGCCTCATTGTAACCCTCAGGTATGTTGTCAAAATCCGATTATTTTTTTGCATTGTACATTCAATGTGTTTTACAAAATACTAAAACCCCCTTTTTTTTAACTGTTTAATTTCAGGTTCCTGGCATCCGGTTATTGTATTTCGTTGTTCCACTTCCAGTTTTGACTGAGAATTTCCACCATCTCTGGGATTGTCCGGACCACCTGCGAGGCCCTGTGGGATTGCCTTCTAGCAGACTTTCTCCCACAACCTTCAGCAGAACATTGGCTTGGCATCGCAGCGAAGTTCCAGGAAGTCAAAGTTTCCAAACTGTATTGGAGCAATCGCCGGGAAGCACATCAAGATCCAGAAGCCGGCGTACACGGGGTCGGAGTATTACAACTACAAGAAGTTCTTCTCCACCATACTTATGGCCGTTGCGGATAGATTCATTGCTGTGGACATCGTGTCATATGGAAGAATGAACGACTCCAGTGAGTTCAAGAACTCTGCCATGGGGAGGAGGATCTACTCTGGTGAGATGGGACTTCCTGACGACTTCCTGGGACTGATGGACCTCCAATGCCCTTTGTTTTTGTTGGGGACGAGGCCTTCCAGATGTGTGGCAACTTGCTGAAGCCTTACTCCAGCCGAGGACTCGACCACCGCCAGCGGATTTTCAACTACTGACTGTCACATGCAAGACGCTATGTGAAGTGTGCCTTTGGAATTTTTGCGGGCAAATGGAGGATCTTCCCACGGCCAATCCAACTGCACCCGGACGTGGTTGATCAGGTTGTTAAGGCAGCTGTTGTTCTCCACAACTTTGTCCTAACCAAGGAACCTCCCCCACAGTGATCCGGAAGAAGTGGAAGCAGCTCTGCTTGGACTACAGCAGTCTTCAAGAAGATCAACCCAGGCGGTAATGCATCTCAGAGACAATTTTGCACAGTATTTCCTGACAGAAGCTGGGAGTGTGTCTTGGCAGGATCGTTTGTTCTGAACTTTCTTCACCTTTTTTTTAATTTTTAGTTTACTGTCCCTTTTGATGCTGATGTTTTTTGCATGTTGTGTGTACACTTTGCTTGCAGGATATGGCAGGGTGTAGATTGTACGCCCCAGTGTCAAAGTCACACTGGGGCATACAATCTGCCACCTCCCCTATCCTGCTATCAAGGTACTTATGTATATATCATGTTGTGTGTAAACTTTGATTGCAGGATATGGGAGGGTTTAGATTGTAAACCCCAGTGTCAAAGTCACACTGGGGCATACAATCTGTCACCTCCCCTATCCTGCTAGCAAGGTGCTTATGTATATATCATGTTGTGTGCACTTTGCTTGCAGGATATGGGAGGGTGTAGATTGTACGCCCCAGTGTCAAAGTCACACTGGGGCATACAATCTGCCACCTCCCCTATCCTGCTAGAAAATGAATTTTATATTTCACAATGTTGTGTAAAGTTTGCTTTCAGTATAGTGGAGTTGTACCTTCTACCCCCCTGTGAATTTAACACTTGGTGGTAGAAGACCTCTACTATCCTGAAAGCAAACCCTAGTTGGGTGTAAAAAAAAATAGACAAAGTCATTATTTCTAGTGAAGAAGAATTTTTTTTTATTCAGAATTTTTTTTTTTTTTTATAAAAATAACTTAACTATGTACAGGTTTTTGTTTGTTTTGGGCTTTAAAAAGCCCTATAATTCTGTAAAGGATGGCTGAGTAAGGGGGACTTGGGAGGGGTCTTAGGAGCTTGGGTCCTCCGGGGGCCGCAAGGAGTCCATTCTTCTTTGTGAGTAGAATCTGGGAATAGGGGTTTCCATGGAGTAGGAATGGGACTGGGAAAAATAATAATGTTGAAATGGTGTGGAAGGGGTGGGAATATTAGGGGGCAGAGGGAAATTGGGAGGTGTAAAGGAAGGGGTGGAATGGGAACAAGGTTCATTTGGAACTTGCTACTAGAAGGGGTGGATAACTAGCCCAAATGCTGGGAATGTCCAAGGTAGTGGGGCAGGATGTGGGACATGGACTGGGGATAACAGGGAGGGGAAAGTTGATGGCCATTTGAATGGCAAGTGGAAAGGGAAGAGTTACGGCCATGAGAAGGGGAACGGGAGCAGTGACGAGAACGGGAGTGGTGACAGGAGCAGGAGTGGTGACGGGAAGGGAAATGGGAGTGGTGACTGGAATGGTGACTGGAAGGGGAACGGGAGTGGTGCTACTTTGGGCAGGGGACATGGTCAAGTAAGGTGAGTGGATGGGGATGGTGGGCCGGTTTTGGGGAGTGGGGGGATTTGGGGGGGGGTGGGGGAGGCCGGCAGCAGAGTCTACTCATAAGGTCGGATGACTCCTTGCGGAAAATACACTGCTTATCACACTCACACTTGGGCTACTTGAATTTTTTTATTTTTTCGGATTCTTCCTCAGAGGAGGATGTTGAGGAGGATTCCACTACATGCTTCTGGGGAAAAAAAAATATTATATATATATATATTGTGGCAGTGTGGCAAGGAAAGGGTGTATTTCCTTGGCTCACCCTGCAGAAGCTCTCACCTGCTTCTTAAGTAATGAGGCAGGAAGGAAGGGAAGTGTATATGAGATGAAGACTCAGTGTAATGGGGGCTCTTCCTAGGAGACAGCATGTGGGCTGTAGGGAAGATACAGAGGCTGCTGAGGAGTACACAGCCCGAGCTATGAGGGGCTCATAGAGACTGCCATGAATTGTGAGTAGAAGGTTGCAGGGGACATATGTTTAACCGGCTGAGGGAAGCTCAGCGGTTGTTAGTCAGGACAAGCTGATCTGTTTAGTCAGTGACCAGACGGTCTAGGATTTGGTTTTGTTCCTGCTTTTTTGTTTATTTCTTACCCTGCAACCTGTCTAATAAAACTGGCAAGGTGCCAGATTTGCATTATAAGCGTTTGTTTGCTGGTTTATTGAGAAGAAACGCATCCTGTGGCGTAGTCCAGGACGATCCCAGAGCTAATCCCCAAGACGGATCGTCACAATATATATATATATTTATATATATATATATATATATATATATATATATATACACACACACACAAAAAAAAGGTTTATCGCAGCACACAGGAGTATCAAAAGCAAAAAAGGTGGTTTATTCCATGAACATAGAGTGCGACGTTTCGGTGCCCTCACAGCACCATTCTCAAGCAAGTCAATAGTGAATTTACAAAGTATTTATAAGAAAGCAATCTCTTACAGTGGGAAATCAATACAATCAAACAATAAGTGAATATTTCATGATCATCAGACAAATCCAAAGTGCATGTGCATTATATCATATAAGGGAAGTCATAGACTATCCTAAAGTGCTAAATGTCATATTAAAAACAATATACGAAGTATGCCAATCATGAGAATAGGCACTGATGTACTTAATAAGTTAATTAATGCAGATAATGTGAACAATATTACAAAATACATATATAAATATATAGAAAGGCATACCGGAGGGTGGCTGGACTCACCTAATATGGAGTATAATGGTGTCCATAGCGTGGGTGATTTTGCACTGCGGCTGCGCAGCGTGTGAATGTGTGTGATACAATGGCATAGCATCAGGCCAATCACATAACGTGAATCTCCGATCACATGACCGGAATATCGGGTCACGTGATCGGGACAGGTGTGCGCATGCGCACTAAAATGCAGTGAGCTAAAAGCTCCATCTTGGATATGGGCACAAAAGAAATAAGCCAGATTAAAGTAAATGAAACAAAGTCAATAAATAGATATTCGTTGTGCATCCATGGCAGCAAAGGCAGCTATAGTGCACTCTGTTTTATATTTTAAGCATAGTGGCTTAGGTCCTGTATACACTCATGCTATTCCATTCATGGGCACTATTACCCCTCCCCCATTGCTAGGCATCAACGTGTACATCTCCTCCATGTTCAGGAGCGATAGTAAACATACATACAGGTGTGAATGGAATAGCATGAGTGTATACAGGACCTAAGCCACTATGCTTAAAATATAAAACAGAGTGCACTATAGCTGCCTTTGCTGCCATGGATGCACAACGAATATCTATTTATTGACTTTGTTTCATTTACTTTAATCTGGCTTATTTCTTTTGTGCCCATATCCAAGATGGAGCTCTTAGCTCACTGCGTTTTAGCGCGCATGCGCACACCTGTCCCGATCACGTGACCCGATATTCCGGTCATGTGATCGGAGATTCACGTTACGTGATTGGCCTGATGCTATGCCATTGTATCACACACATTCACACGCTGCGCAGCCGCAGTGCAAAATCACCCACGCTATGGACACCATTATACTCCATATTAGGTGAGTTCAGCCACTCTCCGGTATGCCTTTCTATATATTTATATATGTATTTTGTAATATTGTTCACATTATCTGCATTAATTAACTTATTAAGTACATCAGCGCCTATTCTCATGATTTGTATACTTCGTATATTGTTTTTAATATGACATTTAGCACTTTAGGATAGTCTATGACTTCCCTTATATGATATAATGCACATGCACTTTGGATTTGTCTGATGATCATGAAATATTCACTTATTGTTTGATTGTATTGATTTCCTACTGTAAGAGATTGCTTTCTTATAAATACTTTGTAAATTCACTATTGACTTGCTTGAGAATGGTGCTGTGAGGGCACCGAAACGTCGCACTCTATGTTCATGGAATAAACCACCTTTTTTGCTTTTGATACTCCTGTGTGCTGCGTTCAACTTTTTTTGTGGATAGCTTGACTTGGACCCTGGGACCGGAGCCCCTTGGACCTGCTTGCACCTACAAACAACTTTGGATGTGCTGCCTTCCCTCCTTGCACTATATATATATATATATATATATATATATATATATATATATATATATATATATATATAGATATATATATAATTATAGCAAATAAAAAAAATAAAAAAATTTAAAGAATTCCGAGACTGTCCAGGCATGCTGAGAGTTGTAATTTTGCAACATCTGGAAGGGCACAGTGGTCTCCAAACTGTAGCCCTTCAGAGGTTGCCGAACTACAACTCCCAGCATGCCTTGGCAATCTAGGCATGCTTGGAGTTGAAGTTTTGCAACATCTAGAGGGCTACATTTTGGACACCACTACAGTGGTCTTCAAACTGTTCTTCTCCAGTTGTTACATAACTGCAACTACTAACATGCCCTTCGGCTGTCAGTCTGGGCATGCTGGGAATTGTAGTTTCGCAACAACTGGAGGCACACTGGTTGGGAAACATGGTCTGTTTCCTAAATACTCACACTTGGGCTACTTGAATTTTTTGATTTTTTCGGATTTGTCCTCAGAGGAGGATGTTGAGGAGGATTCCACTACATGCTTCTGAAGAAAATTTTTTTTTTAATATATATATATATATATATATATATATATATATATATATAAAAATTATAACTAATTTTCTTTTACATTTTCAAAACAGTCTAAAAAGTTAAAAATCACCTTTTTGGATTGTGCCTTTTTAGTGGTTTTCCCCGTTGGAATACGGCGTGGCTAGAAAAAAAAATTACATTTAATAAAATCCTAAAAATGAAAAAAAATACAAAGTGGCGCAACACGGACCAAAATTATACTGTGCACTTAAAAAAAAATTACCCAATTGGAATGAAAAAAAAATACCGTATTTATCGGCGTATAACACGCACTGGCGTTTAACACGCACCCCCATTTTAACAGGGAAATTTAAGTTAAAAAAATAAAATGTTAAATTAATGACTTGGACTAAATGCCACATCATCCCCCCAACTTCGTTTTCTTCTGCACCTCAGTTTGGTCCTGTCCCCTCCAGTGCCACATCATTCCTTCCCTTTTATCAGTTCCTGTGCCACATTTACCCCTCTCATCGCCACCCCCCATGTCTCATCATCCCCCCATGTCTCATCATTTCCCCCTGTCATAGACCACCACTAGCAATACAGACATTAAGCATTTAGTGCCTTCCCCCACCATCATTTCCCCCTGTCTCATCATCCCCCACCCTGTCTCATCATGTCCCCCCATCATTCCCCCCTCATCATTTCCCCCTGTCTCATCATCCCCCCACCCTGTCCCATCATGTCCCCCCATCATTCCCCCCTCATCATTTCACCCTGTCTCATCATCCCCTCACCCTGTCTCATCATGTCCCCCCATCATTCCCCCCTCATCATTTCCCCCTGTCTCATCATCCACCACCCTGTCTCATCATGTCCCCCCATCATTCCCCCCTCCTTCATCATCCCCCACCCTGTCTCATCATGTCCCCCCATCATTCCCCCCTCATCATTTCCCCCTGTCTCATCATCCCCCACCCTGTCTCATCATGTCCCCCCATCATTCCCCCCTCATCATTTACCCCTGTCTCATCATCCCCCCACCCTGTCTCATCATGTCCCCCATCATTCCCCCCTCATCATCCCCAACCCTGTCTCATCATACCCCCCATCATTCCCCCCCTCATTCCCCCCTCATCATCCCCAGCCCTGTCTCCTCATGCCCCCCATCATTCCCCCTCTCATCATTTCCTCCTGTCTCATCATGTCCCCCATAATTCCCCCTCATCATCTCCCCACCCTGTCTCATCATGTCCTCATCATTCCCCCCTCATCATCCCCCCATCCTGTCTCATCATCCCCCCATCATTCCCCCTCCCCATCATTTCCCTGTGTCTCATCATCCCCCCATCATTCCCCCCCCCATCATTTCCCCCTGTATCATCATCCCCCCATCATGTTCCTCCTATGAGTGGTCTTCAAGCAGCGGACCTCCAGATGTTGCAAAACTACAACTCCCAGCATGCCCGGACAGCTAACTGCTGTCCGGGCATGCTGGGAGTTGTAGTTTTGCAACATCTGGAGGTCCACAGGTTGAAGACCACTCTTCCCCTTTCCTTACCTGGCTGCGCTTTGGCAGGTCAGGTCAGGCAGGGGGGGTCTTGCGGGCTGCGGTCAGTGAAGCAGATGAGTGACGTCCTCTCCCGGCTCCTTGAGCCGCATCAGGGATGTCACTTTTCAGCGGCGACTACAGGAAATTAAAAGTGACATCACTGATGCCGCGCAGAGAAGCCGGCAGAGGACGTCACTCATTTGCTTCACTGACCGCAGCCCACAAGACCCTCCGCCAGACCTGACCTGCCGAAGCGCAGCCAGGTAAATAAAATAAACAAAACTATAAAAAGCAGGAAAAGGGGGAATGATGAGGGAGGGGGGAGGTAGGGAAAATGAAAAGTAAAACTGTCACTTGTTTTCTCCCGCACTATCCACAGGTACTGGTGGATAGTGCAGGAGACGCTGATTAAAAGGTAGGGCAGATCCGGACAAGGTAGGGCTCATTTTAATCAGTGTCTCCCGCACTATCCACCAGTACCTGTGGATAGTGCGGGAAAAAACAAGTGAGCGGGGAGGAGACGGCACTGGTCACTGATTTAAAGTGGCTGCGGCCGTGCTGCTAATACTTAACAAGCAGCCGCTGTAAATCAGTGACCAGAAGATTTATTGGCCTATAACACGCAGGCTTTTTGCCTTAAATTTTAGTTTTAAAAGTGCGTGTTATACGCCGATAAATACGGTAATCTAGATAAAATATGGAAACATAAATATAATAATTTATCCAAAGAATATAAAATACTCACACTGGGACTTGGAGAACTTTGACTCCGATAATCCGGCTCCTCTTCCTCCGAAGGGGAGTCCATTGGGTCTAAGTTCTGGGGAACAAAAATTCACCCCCCCCCCCCCCCAAAAAAAAAATTTCCCCAAAATAGCTATTATATAATGTCAAAATAATAGGGCTCTCTTGGTTTTTTATTTATTTTCTTAGGCATTCTGTCTATAAAAAAAAAAAAGAAATTGCACTTTAATTATAGAAATTTAAATGACCCCCTCCCCCCAAAAAAGGCAAAGTTGTGCCACATGGTCCAATCATTCTGCATACTACCCTAGCCAAAGCATTCATGCCCCCATACAAACTGTGTGCATAGACGCCCGTGTCATGCATAACTAAAAGCACATGGCAAGCATATGGTGGACCAAAAAATGCCGCAGAGTGCCACCACACAGTCCAAAAGGATCATGCACACTTCCCTCACAAAAGCATTCATGCCCCAATACAAACTGCGTGCAAAAATGACCGTGTCCTGCAAAAATGCAAGCACATGGCGGACTGGAAAATGGTGCAGAGTAGTAACACATGGTTCAAAATGATCATGCACAATTTCCTACCAAAAGCATTCATACCCCCATAAAAACTGCGGTAAAAAATGCCCGCAGCTACAAGCACATGTTCCCAAATACACTGAAAAAGTCACAAAAAAATACTACATAGCAGCCATCCATGTACTCACCTTCAGTCAAAGGAGATATTTGCAGTAAAAAACAACGGATGGTGAAGGATGGCGGTGTTGCAACCACAATGCTGCCTCCTGCAGAATCCATACGGAAGAGAGGGGGTGTGACAGGGGTGCGTGAGCACTACATCATGTGACTTCAGGGGCATGAAGGCTTTACTGAACAATCTCAGCAATAGTAATGGAACAACTTTATAGTGTGAAAGCAGCCATAGCTTGGCTAATATCCTATTGAGAAGTATGAAAGAGCTTGATGCCATTATCTTCCACATTTGCAAGGGGAAGAAAGATCTTTAGAGTATTTACAGCTGAATATATAACATGTTCGTTACATGGTGATGATGGAAATAATAACTATAAATAAATGGGTACTGCCAGGTGTGTACTTTTTAAATATTTAGACCAGTCTGCTGTACAAAGAGCAGTGGTAGTAGTAATTCACAGTAAGTTGAGCTATATGCTACCTGTGTATGGTCCTGTGGTCAATGGTGGATACTTGTTTTGTGAGCTTTATAGCTCTCAGGAAAATTGATAAATTCTTGTCTGAATAAAGGCCTATTCACAAAACTGTTTGGCAAGTCCATTTATTGCAAACATTTCTGCATCAAATAGACTGCTCTTATTTCTAAAAGATAGCCCTCATTCTTTAACATCATTTTCTCCAAGGATGGTAGCGATAAATAAGAACACAATGTAATCACCTCTTCTTGATATCAACACCGCAATTTCCTTCTTTTTCTTTGTTCACATTAAAGAAGTGTTGAGTCTTAACCTCAAAGCTCTTCCTTTATTCTTTATTACTCATAAAATCAGCTCACAATAAGATACATTTTTTGCAAATAATAACAGTAATGATTCCGAGAGATGTTTTAAAAGTGTATTCCTTATATTTCCTAGTCATTAAACTGCACAGGAAAAAAAAAATCCAGACTCGCTCCAAGACACACACATATTACTGCATATTTATTTTATGATCTGTGGCATCTCGTCCGTAGAATAAACAGAATAAAGGAGAAGGAAGATGAAAGAGATACATTGAAGTCAAGGGCTGTTTGTTAGTCTCTCTCCGCTGCAGAGGCTGGACCAGCACTGAACATCAGGAGGTCTTTGAAGACAAGAAATACAAAAATACAATTGTGTGAGTCATTTCATAAAGTACTCAGGTCAATAGTCTGAACCTCACAAAAGATGCTGAAAAACACTCAAGACGTAAAAATATAGTTTATATGAAGAACTGCTACATGCATTCTTCAATAACACGTTCCTAACACATGACTTCTCCATCATGTATGGTATATTTATTGCATCATATACCAAAATACATAGCAAGAGCGCATATGTTTAGGATCTAAGACCAGACACAATAGGTAAAACTACTTTCCCATTTCTCTACTCTTGGTGGCACAAAGAAGACTTAGGGAGTCACAACAGCAAAGTATTAAATCATCTTAAACCCATCGTAAAGGACCAAGCACATTTTATTTTTGCATTTTAGTTTTTTCCTCCTCGCTTTCTAAAAATCACAATTCTCTTATGTTTCCATCCACAGACCCATATGAGCACTTGGTTTTTGCGTGACCAATTGTACTCTTGTAAATACATCACTCATTTTAGCATAAATTGTATGCCACGACCAAAAAAATATTATTTGTGTGGGGAAATTGAAAAGATAACCACAATTTAGCAAATTTTAAAAGGTTTAGTTTTCATGCTGTACAATTTACGGAAAAAAACAAAATTTTTTCTTTATTCTGTTAGTCAATATGATCAACACCTTAAGGACATGTGCCATAAATGTACAGCGCTGCATAGCTTCACTTCATGCACAGCGCCGTACGTTCTGGCTGTGACACGAATGCAGGAGCTGCGCTCGCTTCCTCCACATCGGGTCCGGGTGGCTGTCAGCAGCCGCAGACCCACTGGTAATGGCGGACATCGGCGATCGCGCTGATGTCTGCCATTAATCCCTCAGATGCCATGATCAATAAATATCACGGCATCTGCGGCAGTGTGGCACTTAACCCCTTAATGACCAAGCCCATTTTCACCTCAAGGACCAGGCCAATTTTATTTTTGCGTTTTCGCTTTTTCCTCCTCGCCTTCTAAAATCCATAACTCCTTTATATTTCCATTTACAGAACCATATAAGGGCTTATTTGTTGTGTGACCAATTGTACTTTGTAATGAAGCCTCTCATTTTACCATAAAATGTACGGCGAACCCCCCAAAAAATTTTAGGGAGGAAATTTAAATGAAAACCAAACTTTTGCACATTTTGGAGGGTTTTGTTTTCACACTGTACACTTTACGGTAAAAATGACATGTGTTCTTTATTCTGTGGGTCAATACAGTTAAAATTATACCCATGGCTAGATACTTTTATATTTTTGTACCTCTTAAAAAGAATCTAAAACTTTTTGTACAAAATCAGCAATCTAAAATCGCCCTATTCTGACCACCTATAACTTTTTCATTTTTCCGTATATAGGGTGGTATGATGGCTCATTTTTTGTGCCGTCATCTGTAATTTTTTTAGATACCACATTTGCATATATAAAACTTTTAGATCATTTTTTATAATTTTTTTTAATAAAATGTGACAAAAAAGCTGCTTTTTAAAAATGTTTTACGTTTACGCCATTCACCGTACGGGATCATTAACATTATGTTTTGATAGTTCAGACATTTATGCACGCGGTGATACCAAATATGTTTCTTAAAAAAGATGTTTACGCTTTTTGGGGATAAAATGGGAAAAACAGACAATTTTCATTTTTATTGGGGGGAGGGGATTTTTCACTTTTTTTTTTACTTTTTATCTTTAGAATTTTCAACTTTTTTTTTTTACACTTTTTATGTCCCCATAGGGGACTATCTATAGCAATCTTTAATAATACAAAAAAGAGTAAAAAAAAGATAAATCATATTTGGTATCATCACGTAAATGTCCGAACTATAAAAATATAATGTTAATGATCCCCTACGGCGTCGTATCAACCTGCAAAAAAATATAATATAAAGTGATCAAAAAGTCACATATGCGCAAACATGGTAAAACAAACTACATATCATGATGCAAAAAATGATCCCTCACACATCCCTGTATACCGAAAAATAAGAAAGTTAGAGGTGGTCAAAATAGGGCAATTTTAAACGTACTGATTTTGTTAAAAAAAAGTTTGAGATTTTTTAAAAGCAGTACAATAATAGATATGTATGTAACCATGGGTAACATTTTAATCGTATTGACCCAGAGAATAAAGAAAACAAGTAATGTTTACCATAAAGTGTACAGCGTGAAAACTAAACCCCCAAAATGTTATGATTTTTTTTATTTCCTTACACAAAAAAATAATTTTTTGGGTTTACCATACATTTTAGGGTAAAATGAGTGATGTCATTACAAAGTACAACTGGTCATGCAAAAAACAAGCTCTCATATGGGTCTGGGAATGGAAATATAAAAGAGTTATGGATTTTAGAAGGCGAGGAGGAAAAAACGAAAACTCAAAAATAAATGGGCTGTGTCCTTAAGGGGTTAAAATGATATGCATGTTATATGCTTTTCTATTATTTAACTCCAAATCCAAACACTAACACCAAAAATTACAATAAAACATTTACATACTGGTAAGGCTTGTATGTATGTAATAGATGGAGGGACTTGCTAATTATTATCTAATGCTTGTAGTCTGACTTTGCATTTATATACACTAAACACTTTATTTTTACTGATTAGACTGCTATGACCTTTAGGATATTGCGATCGGTTATATGATATACACCTTTTCTTATTTCCCTCTGTTGTAATAACATTGTTACCCTGCCAACCCTAGTAGTGTACTGCCAGTTGGGATCTACATTTAGTGCCAATTGATGTATTTGTTATGTATTTTTAACTTTTTTTTCTTTTGGATTTAATAAAGATTAATGGGGGGCATTTACTAATCTTTTACTATGTAGTCTGTTTTTTACCCTGTTTTTTTCTACTTCATTTTTGACTATGTGCGACAAATTTACTAAATTGTTGCACGGCATTAATAAATTTGGCGCACATAGGCAAAAGTGGGAAATTTACTTCATGTAGTAGAAAAAATAGTCTGTTCCTTTTTCCTGCTGTCCGAATAGGTTTGGCTGCTGGTTTCCTTCTGGATCTTTTGTTTTTGAGTTTTTTTTTAGCTTTTTCACCACATCTAAATAATTCAATAACTACAGTGGTCCCTCAAGTTACAATATTAATTGGTTCCAGGAAAACCATTGTAAGTTGAAACCATTGTATGTTGAGACCATAACTCTATGGAAACGTGGTAATTGGTTCTAAAGGCACCAAAATGTCATCCAAAATAGGAAAAAGTGACAAAGAAAAATAAGTAGATAACTGATATAGATAAAGCAAATCCTTACATATAAAAGTAATAAAGATCTGCTGGGAGCTGTAAATTACTGTCTATGTCAGTGTTTCCCAAGCAGGGAGCCTCCAGCTGTTGCAAAACTATAACTCCCAGCATGCCTGGACAGCCAAAGGCTGTCCGGGCATGCTGGGAGTTGTAGTTTTGCAAAAGATGGGGCCACCCTGCTTGGGAAACACTGTCTATGTAGAGGACAGGAGCTTCTTCAGGGGTCCTGTACAGTACAGGCAATGTCCCAAACAAGTAATGGAGTCGCCCTCACCTGGTGTCCAAAAGAGCAGCTAACCCTGATACAGGTAAAGTGTACAGAACATGTAATACCAGACACCAGTCAGTGCATACACTTCAGTAATACAGGGGTTTTACCAGTGAATGCCCATTTTGATTGGTTGGTTCTTCCAGCCATTGACACGTTTTACAGATCTGGACTGTCTGTAGCATTGTATGTTGAGTCTGGTTTCAACTTACGATGGTCCAGAAAAGACCATTGTATGTTGAAACTATTGTATGTTGAGGCCATTGTAAGTTGAGGGATCACTGTAAATTGTAGTTATGGCTCAGAAGTGGTAAACGGCGTTTAGTGTGTGTGTTTATTACATTTTTTTAACACAGTTTTTTTCTCCCTAAATGTACTTACACTTTTTTTTTTTTTTTGGTTACTTCTTCTACAGATCTGTGTATCCTGTGGACTCCTTCGGATTCGGTGGACTACTTCGATGACCAGCGTTTTTCTTTGCTTGATGTTAATAAAATGGTTAACGAGGGCTTGTGGGGGAGTGTTTTTTGTAATAAATTTTTTTTTAAACCTGTTGTGTTTTATTTTTATTTTACTTTACTAGACAGGCTTAGTAGTGGAAGCTGTTTTATAGACTGAGTCCATTACTAAGCCGGGCTTAGCGTTAGCCACAAAAACAGCTAGCGCTAACCCCCAATTATTACCCCGGTACCCAACACCACAGGGGTGCCGGGAAGAGCCGGTACCAACAGGCCCGGAGCGTCAAAAATGGCGCTCCTGGGCCTAGGCGGTAACAGGCTGGCGTTATTTAGGTTGGGGAGGGCCAGTAACAATGGTCCTCGCCCACCCTGGGAACGTCAGGCTGTTACTGTTTGGTTGGTATTTGGTTGAGAATAAAAATAGGGGGACCCTATGCGTTTTTTTAATATATTTAATTATTTATAAAAAAAAAAAAAACGCATAGGGTCCCCCCTATTTTCATTCTCAGCCAAATACCAACCAAACAGTAACAGCCTGACGTTCCCAGGATGGGCGAGGACCATTGTTACTGGCCCTCCCCAGCCTAAATAACGCCAGCCTGTTACCGCTTAGGCCCAGGAGCGCTATTTTTGACGCTCCAGGCCTGTTGGTACCGGCTCTTCCCGGCACCCCTGTGGCGTTGGGTACCGGGGTAATAATAGGGGGTTAGCGCTAGCTGTTTTTGTGGCTAGCGCTAAGCCCAGGTTAGTAATGGACTCTGTCTATAAGACAGCTTCCGCTACTAAGCCTGTCTAGTAAAGTAAGAAAAAAACACAACAGGTTTTAAAAATTTTTTATTACAAAAAACACTCCCCCACAAGCCCTCGTTAACCATTTTATTAAAATCAAACAAAGAAAAACGCTGGTCATCGAAGTAGTCCACCGAATCCGAAGGAGTCCACAGGATACACGGATCTGAAATGAGAAGAAAACAAAAAAAAATGGGTTAGTACATTTATTATCACCTGCTCACACATCTCCCGCCCCGCACGACTACAACTGCCAGCATGCCCTTACAGTAAGGACATGCTGGGAGTTGTAGTTGTGTGGTGCAGGAGATGTGTGGGCAAGTGACAAGCTTGTCCCTTGCCCCCAGCTGCAGGACTACAACTCCCAGCATGCCCTTACAGTAAGGTGGGGCGGAGGCCGGGCACAGTGTTTCCCAACCTGGAACTTGTAGTTTTGCAACATCTGGAGGCACCCTGGTTGGGAAACACTGTTTTAGGCCAGTGTTTCCCAACCAGGGTGCCTCCAGATGTTGCAAAACTACAAGCCCCAGCATGCCTGGACAGTCAAAGGCTGTCTAGGCATGCTGGGAGTTGTAGTTTTGCAACATCTGGAGGCAACCTGGCTGGGAAACACTGGCCTAAAACAGTGTTTCCCAACCAAGGTGCCTCCAGATGTTGCAAAACTACAAGTCCCAGCATGCCTGGACAGTCAAAGGCTGTCTTGGCATGCTGGGAGTTGTAGTTTTGCAACATCTGGAGGCAACCTGGCTGGGAAACACTGGCCTAAAACAGTGTTTCCCAACCAGGGTGCCTCCAGATGTTGCAAAACTACAAGCCCCAGCATGCCTGGACAGTCAAAGGCTGTCTAGGCATGCTGGGAGTTGTAGTTTTGCAACATCTGGAGGCAACCTGGCTGGGAAACACTGGCCTAAAACAGTGTTTCCCAACCAGGGTGCCTCCAGATGTTGCAAAACTACAAGCCCCAGCATGCCTGGACAGTCAAAGGCTGTCTAGGCATGCTGGGAGTTGTAGTTTTGCAACATCTGGAGGCAACCTGGCTGGGAAACACTGGCCTAAAACAGTGTTTCCCAACCAGGGTGCCTCCAGATGTTGCAAAACTACAAGTCCCAGCATGCCTGGACAGTCAAAGGCTGTCTTGGCATGCTGGGAGTTGTAGTTTTGCAACATCTGGAGGCAACCTGGCTGGGAAACACTGGCCTAAAACAGTGTTTCCCAACCAAGGTGCCTCCAGATGTTGCAAAACTACAAGTCCCAGCATGCCTGGACAGCCAAAGGCTGTCTAGGCATGCTGGGAGTTGTAGTTTTGCAACATCTGGAGGCAACCTGGCTGGGAAACACTGGCCTAAAACAGTGTTTCCCAACCAGGGTGCCTCCAGATGTTGCAAAACTACAAGTCCCAGCATGCCTGGACAGTCAAAGGCTGTCTAGGCATGCTGGGAGTTGTAGTTTTGCAACATCTGCAGGCAACCTGGCTGGGAAACACTGGCCTAAAACTGTTTCCCAACCAGGGTGCCTCCAGATGTTGCAAAACTACAAGCCCCAGCATGCCTGGACAGTCAAAGGCTGTCTAGGCATGCTGGGAGTTGTAGTTTTGCAACATCTGGAGGCAACCTGGCTGGGAAACACTGGCCTAAAACAGTGTTTCCCAACCAGGGTGCCTCCCGATGTTGCAAAACTACAAGCCCCAGCATGCCTGGACAGTCAAAGGCTGTCTAGGCATGCTGGGAGTTGTAGTTTTGCAACATCTGGAGGCAACCTGGCTGGGAAACACTGGCCTAAAACAGTGTTTCCCAACCAGGGTGCCTCCAGATGTTGCAAAACTACAAGTCCCAGCATGCCTGGACAGTCAAAGGCTGCCTAGGCATGCTGGGAGTTGTAGTTTTGCAACATCTGGAGGCAACCTGGCTGGGAAACACTGGCCTAAAACAGTGTTTCCCAACCAAGGTGCCTCCAGATGTTGCAAAACTACAAGTCCCAGCATGCCTGGACAGTCAAAGGCTGTCTAGGCATGCTGGGAGTTGTAGTTTTGCAACATCTGGAGGCAACCTGGCTGGGAAACACTGGCCTAAAACAGTGTTTCCCAACCAGGGTGCCTCCAGATGTTGCAAAACTACAAGTCCCAGCATGCCTGGACAGTCAAAGGCTGTCTAGGCATGCTGGGAGTTGTAGTTTTGCAACATCTGCAGGCAACCTGGCTGGGAAACACTGGCCTAAAACTGTTTCCCAACCAGGGTGCCTCCAGATGTTGCAAAACTACAAGCCCCAGCATGCCTGGACAGTCAAAGGCTGTCTAGGCATGCTGGGAGTTGTAGTTTTGCAACATCTGGAGGCAACCTGGCTGGGAAACACTGGCCTAAAACAGTGTTTCCCAACCAGGGTGCCTCCAGATGTTGCAAAACTACAAGCCCCAGCATGCCTGGACAGTCAAAGGCTGTCCAGGCATGCTGGGAGTTGTAGTCTTGCAACATCTGGAGGCACCCTGGTTGGGAAACACTGGCCTAAAACAGTGTTTCCCAACCAGGGTGCCTCCAGATGTTGCAAGACTACAACTCCCAGCATGCCTAGACAGCCTTTGGCTGTCCAGGCATGCTGGGAGTTGTAGTCTTGCAACATCTGGAGGCACCCTGGTTGGGAAACACTGTTTTAGGCCAGTGTTTCCCAACTGTTTTAGGCCAGTGTTTCCCAACCAGGGTGCCTCCAGCTGTTGCTAAACTACAACTCCCCTGCGCAACTTACCGACTTCCGTAGGATCCAGCGCTGCACGACAGTGCCGCGCGACAGTGCCGCGCGACAGTGCCGCGCGACGATCTCCGACAGCGATCGTCGCTGGAGCCTCGGAAGGGTAAGTGAACTTCTTCGCCGGTCCCCTTCAGCTGTTTAGTTTTGCAACAGCTGGAGGACTACAGTTTACAGACCACAAACCAGTGGTCTGCAAACTGTGGCCCTCCAGCTGTTGCAAAACTACAACTCCCAGCATGCCTGGACAGCCAATGGCTGTCCAGGCATGCTGGGAGCTGTAGTCTTGCAACATCAGGAGGCACCCTGGTTGGGAAACACTGTTTTAGGCCAGTGTTTCCCAACAAGGGTGCCTCCAGCTGTTGCAAAACTACAACTCCCAGCATGCCCGGACAGCCAAAGGGTGTCCAGGCATGCTGGGAGTTGTAGTCTTGCAACATTTGGAGGCACCCTGGTTGGGAAGCTTGCGCAACTTACCGGCTTCCGTAGGATCCAGCGCTGCGCGACACTGCCGCGCGACGATCTCCGTCAGCGATCGTCGCTGGAGCCTCGGAAGGGTAAGTGAACTTCTTCGCCGGTCCCCTTCAGCTGTTTAGTTTTGCAACAGCTGGAGGACTACAAATTACAGACCACACACCAGTGGTCTGCAAACTGTGGCCCTCCAGCTGTTGCAAAACTACAACACCCAGCATGCCCTGACAGCCAAAGCCTATGGCTCTCAGGGCAGGAGCCCGGGCTGACATTACAGTGCAGCCGCCCGGGCTCCTCATACGGTCTCCCCGCTACCCCCCTTGTCTCCCGCCCGGGCTCCTCATACGGTCTCCCCGCTACCCCCCCCCCCCTCGTCTCCCGCCCGGGCTCCTCATACGGCCTCCCCGCTACCCCCCCCCCTGGTCTCCCGCCCGCGCCGCTCAGCTCCCGCTGCTACAAGACTACAACTCCCAGTGTGTCCTCACTGTAAGGCCATGCTGGGACTTGTAGTCTTGCAACAGCAGACAGATGGGAGTTGTGTGGCGCTGGCAGGTGAGAGGGGGGGGGGATGTAAATCACTGCAGTGTCCCTGTAGCGCAGTGAGGGTAGCGGGGAGAAAGTATGTCGGAGCCCGGGCGGCAGTAGCTTTTCCTGCTCCATGTTGGAGCTGGAGTAAATTTAGTCAATTTTTATGGCCGTTGCGACAGTTTATTGCGCAACTGCGACTGTCTCAGTTAATAAATTCCTGACCACTGCAAGTCAAAACTGAAAACTTGCGTAAATTAAGCGGGAAATTTTTTTTTTACTTTCTAGCTCTTGCTAGGGAAAGTCGCACAATTTATAGGGTAGGCGCAATTGCGACAATTTTGCGCCAAAAATAGTCAGAAAAAAATGACTAAACCCCTTAGTAAATGCCCCCCAATATGCTTGCTTTATTGTCATTTTTGGGTTAGAGTTTGGAGTTGGAGTTATTTGATATTGTTAGCACTACACCTTTGGGTGTTGGTTTACAGTAGGTACAATATCCTTCTTTTTGGCCTATAGCTTTTCTATTATTGTACCGCTTAAAAAATAAAATCTCAAACTTAACCCCTTAAAGACCCAGCCCATTTATACCTTAAGGACCCGGCCATTTTTTAACATTTGACCACTGTCACTTTAAGCACTAATAACTTTTACCTTTCATTTTGATTCCGAGATTGTTTTTTCGTAACATATTCTACTTTATGTTAGTGGTAAATTTACGCTGATACTTGAATAATTTCTTGGTGAAAAATTCCAAAATTTGATGAAAAAATTGAAAATGTAGCTTTTTTCTAACTTTGAAGCTCTCTGCTTGTAAAGATAACAGACATTCCAAATAAATTATATTTTGATTCACATATACAATATGTCTACTTTATATTTTCATCATTAAGTTGACATGTTTTTACTTTTGGATGACATCAGAGGGCTTCAAAGTTCAGCAGCAATTTTCAAATTTTTCACAAAATTTTCTAAATCTGAATTTTTCAGGGACCAGTTCAGTTTTGAAGAGGATTTGAAGGGCTTTCTTATTAAAAATACCCCATAAATGACCCCATTATAAAAAATGCATCCCTCAAAGTATTCAAAATGACATTCAGAAAGTGTGTTAATCCTTTAGGTGTTTCACAGGAATAACAGCAAAATGAAGGAGAAAATTCGAAATCTTCATTTTTTACACTCGCATGTTCTTGTAGACCCAGTTTTTGAATTTTTACAAGGGGTAATAGAAGAAAAAGGCCCCCAAAATTTGTAACCCAATTTTTCTCGAGTATGGAAATACCTCACATATGGATGTCAAGTGTTCGGCGGGCGAAGTGGAGGGCTCAGAAGGGAAGGAGCGACAATGGGATTTTGGAGAGTGAGTTTTGCTGAAAAGGTTTTGGGGGGGCATGTCACATTTAGGAAGCCCCTATGGTGCCAGAACAGCAGAAAATACCCACATGGCATAACATTTTGGAAACTAGACCCCTCAAGGCAGGTAACAGGGGGTCCAGTTAGCCTTAACACCCCACAGGTGTTTGGCGACTATTCTTTAAAGTCGGATGTGTAAATGAAAAAAAAAATTTCACTAAAGTGCAGTTTTTCCCCATATTTATCATTTTTACAAAGGGTAATGGGAGGAAATTCCCCCCAAAATTTGTAACCACATCTCTTCTGAGTATAAAAATACCCCATTTTAGGGCGTAAAATGCTCTGCGGGCGAACTACAATGCTCAGAAGAGAAGGAGTCACATTTAGCTTTTGGAAAACAAATTTTGCTGAAATGGTTTTTGGGGGGCATGTTGCATTTAGGAAGCCCCTATGGTGCCAGAACAGCAAAAAAAAAAAAAACACATGGCATACTATTTTGTAAACTACATCCCTCAAGGAACGTAACAAGGGGTACAGTGAGCCTTAACACCCCACAGGTGTTTGACAACTTTTTGTGAAAGTCCGATATGTAAATGAGAAACATTTTTTTTCCACTAAAATGCATTTCCCCCCCCAAATTTTACATTTTTACAAGGGGTAATAGGAGAAAATGACCCCCAAAATTTGTAACCCCATTTCTTCTGAGTATGGAAATACCCCATGTGTGGACGTCAAGTGATCTGCTGGCACACTACAATGCTCAGAAGAGGAGGAGCACCATTGAGCTTTTTGAAAGAGAATTTGTTTGGAATGGAAGTCGGAGGCCATGTGCGTTTACAAAGCCCCCCCCCCCCGTGGTGCCAGAACAGTGGACCCCCTCACAGAATTTAATAAGGGGTGCAGTGAGTATTTACACCCCACTGGCGTTTGACAGATCTTTGGAACAGTGGGCTGTGCAAATGAAAAATAAAATGTTTCATTTTCACGGATCACTGTTCCAAAAATCTGTCAGACACCTGTGCTCATGCTCATTATACCCCTTATTACATTTTTTGAGGGGTGTAGTTTCCAAAATGGGGTCACATGTGGGGGGGTCCATTGATCTGGCACTATGGGGGATTTATAAACACACGTGGCCTTCAATTCCGGACAAATTTTCTCTTCAAAATCCCAATAGTGCTCCTTCTCTTCTGAGCATTGTAGTTCGCCCGCAGAGCACTTTATATTCCACATATGGGGTGTTTTCTTACTCAGAAGAAATGGGGTTGCAAATTTTAGGGGGCTTTTTTCCTATTTTCCTTTGTGAAAATGAAAAATTTAGGGTAACACCAGCATTTTAGTGAAAATCTTTTTTTTTTTCATTTTCCCATTCAACTTTAATGAAAATTTGTCAAACACTTGTCGGGTGTTAAGGCCCACTATACCCCTTGTTACGTTCCGTGAGGGGTGTCGTTTCCAAAATGGGGTCACATGTGGGTATTTATTTTTTTGCGTTTATGTCAGAACCGCTGTAAAATCATCCACCCCTGTGCAAATCACCAATTTAGGCCTCAAATGTACATAGGTTGCTCTCACTCCTGAACCTTGTTGTGCGTCCGCAGAACCTTTTACGCCCACATATGGGGTATTTCCGTACTCAGGAGAAATTGTGTTACAAATTTATTTATTTTTTTGCTTTTACCGCTTGTGAAAATAAAAAGTATGGGGCAACACCAGCAGGTTAGTGTAAAAAAAAAATTTCACTAACAGGCTGGTGTAGCTCCCAACTTTTCCTTTTCAAAAGGGGTAAAAGGAAAAACGCCCCATAAAATTTGAAGTGCAATTTCTCCTGAGTACGGAAATACCCCATATGCGGGCGTAAACTGTTTCCTTGAAATACGACAGGGCTCCGAAGTGAGAGAGCGCCATGCGCATTTGAGGACTAAATTAGGGATTGCATAGGGGTGGACATAGGGGTATTCTACGCCAGTGATTCTCAAACAGGGTGCCTCCAGCTGTTGCTAAACTCCCCGCATGCCTGGACAGTCAGTGGCTGTCCGGAAATGCTGGGAGTTGTTGTTTTGCAATAGCTGGAGGCTCTGTTTTGGATACACTGCTGTACGATACGTTTTTCATTTTTATTGTGGGGGACAGTGTAAGGGGGTGTTTATTTAGTGTTTAACCCTTTATTGTGTGTTAGTGTAGTGTTTTTAGGGTACATTCACACTGGCGAGCGTTTACGGTGAGTTTCCCGCTAGGAGTTTGCGCTGCGGCGAAAAATTTGCCGCAGCCCAAACTTGAAGCAGAAAACTTACTGTAAACTCACCCGTTTGAATGTACCCTGTACATTCACATGGGTGGACAAACCTCCAGCTGTTTCAAAACTACAACTCCCAGCATTACTGACAGACCGTGCATGATGGGAGTTGTACTTTTGCAACAGCTGGAGGCACACTGGTTGGAAAACCTTCAGTTATCTAACTGTTGCAAAACTACTCAACTCCCAGCATGTACTGATTGCCTAAGAGCATGCTGTGAGATGTAGTTATGCAACAGCTAGAGGTACTCAACTACAACTCCCAGACAGCTGTTTGCTGTTTGGGCATGCTGGGATTTTCAGTTTTGCAAGATCTAGAGGGCCACAGTTGGATCACTGCACAGTGATCACAAAACTGTGACCCTCAAGCTGTTGCAAAACTACAAATCCCAGCATGCCCAAACAGCTGTCTGGGCATGCTGGGAGATGTAGTTTTGCAACACCTGGAGGGCTACAGTATAGAGACCACTGTATAGTGGTCTCAGACTGTAACCCTCCAGATGTTGCTAGGCAACTCACCGGCTTACGTAGTATCCAGGGAGTCGCATCACTGTCCTCTTCTTCCGTCGATCCCCGTCCTGATCGCAGCCCGCAGCCGTCGCCGATGGGTAAGTGGATCTTCGGCGCCCGGTCCTCTCTTGTTTCCCCGTTCTGCCCCGCCTATTGTGGGTGGGCAGAACGAGGAAAACGTGAGTTAACCACCCCGCCCCCCGATCTGCTATTGGTCATCGCTTTTGATGACCAATAGCAGGGATAGGAGGGGTGGCACCCCTGCCACCTCACTCCTATCTCTTCAGGGGGATCATCGGCGTCTTGGACAACCGCGATCCTCCTTATATTCCGGGTCACCGTTCCTCTGGTGATAGAAGGAAGTTTGGGGTGTTCAGGGAGAGTTATAAATTGTATTTCCGTTTCCGTTTCAGCTAGCTCTGAAATTCAGAGAGTAGGTATTGTTATGTCCTTACTTCAGGGGGATCCTTAGGAATGGGTGTTTTCTTTGCCTCCATCCGCTCCTGAACTAAGTTCGGTGGACATTCTTTTCTCTTCTTTGGGACTGCTATATGACGAACATGACCGTGCAGCTTTTTCTGAGTCCCAGTTGGTTAGCCTTAGAACGTCCGAGGAGTATTGTGCGGATTTTCGTAAATGGTGTACAGCCTCGGGATGGAATGGTCCAGCTCTTAGGTGCCAGTTCAGACTGGGGTTGTCTGACAATAAAGGATGTTTTTGTTAGTTATCCTTCACCTGACTCCTTAGAACAGGCTACGACATTAGCTGTACGACTTGACAGACACCTAAGAGAGAGACAAGACGTAAATGGTCTGCTTCTTCTGTTTTTCACTCTACTATCACCATGTTGTCTCCTTCTACTATCTCTCCTGTCTCTTCTGAGGAACCCATTCAAATAGGGAAGTTGTCCTCTCAGGAGAGAAGCACCATCCGGAGGAACAATAACTTTTGTTTCTATTGTGGAGAAGCAGGACACCAGATACAAGTCTGTCCCAAACATCAGCAGCTGGGAAACGCCAGCGCCTAATTGACAATCGGAGATATCTCCGAAATCATGTTCTAAACTTCTGTTACTTGTATTTGTGGATTTAGGCTCAGTTGCCAACTTTGTTGATCTGAGTTTTATAAGAATCTTCCTTTGAATTCGCTTGAGAACCCAATCCCCATAGCTGGAGTGGAGTACACGCCTTTGTCTGGGGGTTGTGTCTCTTCTTTCACTCCTGAAGTGGGATTGTTGGTAGGTTCATTGCACTATGAGAGAATCACATTTTTTGTTTTGGAAAGGTTGTCGTAAATTTGATCCTGGGTTTACCCTGGTAAAGATGTCTTAATCCAATGTTTGATTTGTGCTCAGGGAAACTCATCAAGTGGGGTTCCGACTGTATTAACAAATGTATTTCCACTTGCATTACAACTCTTGGTGTGGCCCAGAGTGATATCCCTGAATTTACTTCTGTTTTTCTGACGAGGGCTTAAAATAACATGCAATACAAAATTCCATAAAAAAATACCATCATAAAAACAACTTGCAAGGAGGAATTAGTGGAGGAAGGCTCCCATTTCATTTTTAGCATTCAGCCCTAGTGGGCCCAACGCATTCAGTTGGTCAATCCACCAGGCTTCTTTCTTTAAGAGTATATGGTGCCTGTCCCCACATCAGGATCAATTCTCCATATTTTATTTTATTTTTTCAAAATTTCTATTCAAAATTTTCAGGTTACAACTAGAGATGAGCGAACTTTTGAAAAATTCAATTCAGCCGATTGGCCGAATTTTCCGAAAAAGTTGGTTTTGATCCGAAATTTTTTGCGGCAAATCTATATTAAAAAAGGCTATTTCTAGCCTACAGACAGCCTCAATAGGGGTATAGAACACTTTGCTGTGTTCTAAAAAGCATATGGAGTGTGCTGCGGTAATGAAATAATACTGTTATTCAGAATAACATGCAGATTACCGGCATCGCTTTTTGAATCACTGCCGCACAGCAGAACAATGACAGAGCCTGGTGGTGGCATCAGTGTGAGGAGACCATATAGTGGCTGAATGACACAGTGTGGAGGTGTTTGCAGCATGAGGAGACCATATAGTGGCTGAATGGCACAGCGTGGAGGTTTTGGCAGCATGAGGACACCATAAAGTGGCTGAATGAAACAGCTTGCATGAGGCTGAAGCATGAGGAGACCATATAGTGGCTGAATAACACAGTGTGGAGGTGTTGGTGCAGCATGAGGAGACCATATAGTTGCTGAATGACATAGCGTGAAGGTGTTGGCAGCACGAGTCGGCACTAGGCCTTCACAATCCCTAAGATTAAAAGATGAATTTATAAATTTAAACCGAAGATTTTGGATAGCGGGTGCTACCTATGAGAAAATCTGAAATTCCCAGACCCAGGCCCAGCAGCGCCATCAGTAAACCATATATTGCCTGAATGACAAAGCCTTGAGTTGGCTGTTGCATGAGTACACACCAGGGTTTCACAATCCCCCCAAAAAACCCCAACAATTTTTGAAATTTTTGAAGAAGATTTTGGATAGCGGGTGCTACCTATGAGAAAATTTGAAATTCCCAGACCCAGGCCCAGCAGTGCCATCAGTAAACCACATATTGCCTGAATGACACAGTCTGGAGTTGGCTGATGCATGAGGAGACCATTGAAATGTCTGATTTTTTTATTTGAAATTTAAATCAAACTTTGAGTGTCATGGACCCAAGCGTGTGGGTACGAAGGACCAAATCTAACAAGCCCCCACAGCGGCATCAGTAAACCATATATTGTCTGAATGACACAGCCTGGAGTTGGCTGATGCATGAGTACACACCAGGGCTTCACAATCCCCCCCAAAAAACACAAGAATTTTAGAAATTTTTGAAGAAGATTTTGGATAGCGGGTGCTATCTATGAGAAAATTTGAAATTCCTAGACCCAGGCCCAGCAGCGCCATCAGTAAACCATATGTTGCCTGAATGACACAGCCTGGAGTTGGCTGATGCATGAGGAGACAATTGATATGTCTGATTTTTTTACTTGAAAATTAAATCAAACTTTGAGTGTCCCGGACCCCAGCGTGTGGGTACAAAGGACCAAATCCAACAAGCCCCCACAGGGCTCATGTGGCCATGAGATGTAGGCGCAACGTCTCCATTGCCCTGACTGGCCATTGTTTCCAAGACTTTTTGCCAATCAAACCATGTGAAGAACAGCGTGACACCGCCGTGCCCTGCACACATGGTATGCTGAAGGGCCACTGAGACTTGTCCGGGCAGTGGAGGCTTAGGACACAGTGGAGGATGTGGAGGCGGAGTAGCACACTGTCACAGGACCAACGGGCTAACAGAGTGTAGCAGGAAGCAGCATGAGTACACACCAGGGCTTCACAATCCCTAAGAAAAATAAACCTTTTTTTTTATTTTTGAAGAAGATTTAGGACAACGGGTGCTACCTATATATTGCCTGAATGACACAGCCTGGAGTTGGCTGATGCATGAGTACACACCAGCGCTACACAATCCCTAGGAAAAAACACAACAATTTCTGAAATTTCTGAAGAAGATTTAGGACAGCGGGTGCAGCCTGGAGTTGGCTGCTGTTACGCCGAGCGCTCCGGGTCCCTGCTCCTCCCCGGAGCGCTCACGGCGTCTCTCTCCCTGCAGCCCCCCGGTCGCAGCTGACCGGGAGCGCTGCATTGACATGGCAGTCGGGGATGCGATTCACACAGCGGGACGCGCCCGCTCGCGAATCGCATCCCAAGTCACTTACCCGTTCCGGTCCCCTGCTGTCATGTGCTGGCGCGCGCGGCTCCGCTCTCTAGGGCGCGCGCGCGCCAGCTCTCTGAGACTTAAAGGGCCAGTGCACCAATGATTGGTGTCTGGCCCAATTAGCTTAATTGGCTTCCACCTGCTCCCTGGCTATATCACATCACTTCCCCTGCACTCCCTTGCCGGATCTTGTTGCCTTGTGCCAGTGAAAGCGTTTAGTGTTGTCCAAGCCTGTGTTACCTGAACTCCTGCTATCCATCTTGACTACGAACCTTGCCGCCTGCCCCGACCTTCTGCTACGTCTGACCTTGCCTCTGCCTAGTCCTTCTGTCCCACGCCTTCTCAGCAGTCAGCGAGGTTGAGCCGTTGCTAGTGGATACGACCTGGTTGTTACTGCCGCAGCAAGACCATCCCGCTTTGCGGCGGGCTCTGGTGAACACCAGTAGCCTCTTAGAAGCGGTCCACCAGCACGGTCCACGCCAATCCCTCGCTGACACAGTGGATCCACAACCTGTAAGCCGAATCGTGACAGTAGATCCGGCCATGGATCCCGCTGAGGTGCCGCTGCCAAGTCTCGCTGACCTTCCCACGGTGGTCGCTCAGCAATCGCAGCAGATTGCCCAACAAGGACAGCAGCTGTCGCAGTTGACCGCCATGTTACAGCAACTTCTGCCTCTGCTACAGCAGCAACCATCTCCTCCGCCAGCTCCTGCACCTCCTCCGCAGCGAGTGGCCGCTCCTAGCCTCCGCTTGTCCCTGCCGGACAAATTTGATGGGGACTCTAGACTCTGCCGTGGATTTCTGTCTCAGTGTTCCCTGCATATGGAGATGTTGTCGGACTTGTTTCCTACAGAACGGTCTAAGGTGGCGTTCGTAGTGAGCCTTCTTTCAGGAAAGGCCTTGTCTTGGGCCACACCGCTCTGGGACCGCAATGATCCTGCCACAGCCACAGTCCAGTCCTTCTTCGCTGAACTCCGGAGTGTCTTCGAGGAGCCAGCCCGAGCTTCTTCTGCCGAGACTGCCCTGCAGAACCTGGTCCAGGGTAATTCTTCAGTGGGCGAGTACGCCATCCAATTTCGTACTCTTGCTTCCGAATTATCATGGAATAACGAGGCTCTCTGCGCGACCTTTAAAAAAGGCCTATCCAGTAGCATCAAGGATGTGCTGGCCGCACGAGAGATTCCTGCCAACCTGCAAGAACTTATCCATTTGGCCACCCGCATTGACATGCGTTTTTCTGAGAGACATCAGGAGCTCCGCCAGGAAAAAGACTTAGATCTCTGGGCACCTCTCCCACAGCATCCTTTGCAATCTACGCCTGGGCCTCCCGCCGAGGAGGCCATGCAAGTGGATCGGTCTCGCCTGACCCAGGAAGAGAGGAATCGCCGTAGGGAAGAAAATCTTTGTCTGTACTGTGCCAGTACCGAGCATTTCTTGGTGGATTGCCCTATTCGTCCTCCACATCTGGGAAACGCACGCACGCACCCAGCTCACGTGGGTGTGGCGTCTCTTGGTTCAAAGTCTGCTTCTCCACGTCTCACGGTGCCCGTGCGGATTTCTCCTTCAGCCAATTCCTCCCTCTCAGCCGTGGCCTGCTTGGACTCTGGTGCCTCTGGGAATTTCATTTTGGAGTCTTTGGTGAATAAGTTCTGCATCCCGGTGACCCGTCTCGTCAAGCCGCTCTACATTTCCGCGGTCAACGGAGTCAGATTGGATTGCACCGTGCGTTACCGCACAGAACCCCTCTTGATGTGTATTGGACCCCATCACGAAGTGATTGAGTTCTTCGTCCTTCCCAACTGCACCTCTGAGGTCCTCCTCGGTCTGCCATGGCTCCGGCTTCATTCTCCCACCCTTGACTGGACCACCGGGGAGATCAAGAACTGGGACTCTGCTTGCCATAGGAAGTGCCTCTCCCCCCCTCCCAGTCCCGTCAGGCAAGCCTCAGTGCCTCCTCATGGCCCCCGTCCTGGTGACACACTGCCCCGTGCCAGGCTTCGCCCTCTGCCCTCCCTCCCCATTCCCACTCCTGCTGTACTGCCTGCCTTTGAGGAAACCCTCCATTCACTCCCGGTGTCCTCGTCCCAGGTAAAGCAGTTGTCGGACAAAAAAAGGGGGAGACCTAAGGGGGGGGGGTACTGTTACGCCGAGCGCTCCGGGTCCCTGCTCCTCCCCGGAGCGCTCACGGCGTCTCTCTCCCTGCAGCGCCCCGGTCGGTCCCGCTGACCGGGAGCGCTGCACTGACATGGCCGTCGGGGATGCGATTCGCACAGCGGGACGCGCCCGCTCGCGAATCGCATCCCAAGTCACTTACCCGTTCCGGTCCCCTGCTGTCATGTGCTGGCGCGCGCGGCTCCGCTCTCTAGGGCGCGCGCGCCAGCTCTCTGAGACTTAAAGGGCCAGTGCACCAATGATTGGTGCCTGGCCCAATTAGCTTAATTGGCTTCCACCTGCTCCCTGGCTATATCTCATCACTTCCCTTGCACTCCCTTGCCGGATCTTGTTGCCTTGTGCCAGTGAAAGCGTTTAGTGTTGTCCAAGCCTGTGTTACCTGAACTCCTGCTATCCATCTTGACTACGAACCTTGCCGCCTGCCCCGACCTTCTGCTACGTCTGACCTTGCCTCTGCCTAGTCCTTCTGTCCCACGCCTTCTCAGCAGTCAGCGAGGTTGAGCCGTTGCTAGTGGATATGACCTGGTTGTTACTGCCGCAGCATGACCATCCCGCTTTGCGGCGGGCTCTGGTGAACACCAGTAGCCTCTTAGAACCGGTCCACCAGCACGGTCCACGCCAATCCCTCGCTGACACAGTGGATCCACAACCTGTAAGCCGAATCGTGACAGCTGCAGCACGAGGAGAACGTTGAAAAGTCAAATTTTTTTTATTTGAAATTTAAATCAAACTTTTAGTGTCCAGGACCCCGGCATGTGGGTACAAAGGACCTAATCTAACAAGCCCCCACAGGGTTCATGTGGCCGTGAGATGTAGGCACAACATTTTGTACCTTTGTTTAAGAACAAGCAAATATCCAAGAGTCCAGAAGACTCTATAATGCAGGACGGTGGACCACAAAAAGACATTCTTCTCTAAAGTAATTTTTCTGAAATAAAGAAGCAGAGTTCATCCTTCTCCGTATTATTTTTGAAAATTTTTATAAAAAAATCACACACACAAGCGTTCAATGGTGTAATGGTTATTATTCTGGGAGATTCAAGTTTATTACTGAGAAAATTATCAGAAAATTTGAAAAAAACAGTATCCAAGAGGGTTTAATAACCCCATACATTGCACCATAAATGTTGAAATTTTAATTAAGCATGTATGTATCTATTTCAAAATTCCTAAAATTAAAGGCCCAAGCCCAGAAGCATCATGAAGGCAAGTAATTCCTGAAAGACACAGGAGCAGTCAGGAGTAGGCATCACCAGTACCCAAGAGGCTTTCATAACCCCTTACATTGCACGATCAATCGCGAGATCGAGCAATAACAGGTGTGTGATGCCCTCAGATGTCCGGGGCTGCACGCGCCCTACACTGAACGGACTAGCGTGTGTCTATCCTTCATCGACAGGAGCAGGTAAACTGCTGAACCCCGTTCATGATAGGGATCAGGGATTGCAATTATTTACCATGAAAGAAGAATTCCAACTAAGTGCGGGTCATAAGCTTGGGTTCATTAAGTCCCTGCCCTTTGTACACACCACCTGTCCCTCCTATCGATTGGATGGTTTAGTGAGGTCCTCGGATCGTCCTCAGCGGGGAAGGCGACAGCCCTTGCAGAGCGCCGAGAATTTAAATTTGCATTAAGCATGTATTAGCTACTGCTAAACTTCCAAAAATTAAAGGCCCAAGGCCAGAAGCATCGGTGAGGCAAGAAGTACCTGAAAAACATAGGATGAGTCAGGAGCAAACATTCGCAGTACCCAAGAGGGTTTCATAACGCCTTCACTTAAGATCAATGTTGAAATTTGCATTAAGCATGTTTTTAGCTACTGCTAAACATCCAAAAATTAAAGGCTCAAGGCCAGAAGCATCAGTGAGGCAAGTAGTTCCTGAAAGACACAGGATGAGTCAGGAGCAGGCATTCGCAGTACCAAAGAGGGTTTCAAACCCCTTAAATTTAACCCCTTAAGGACCGAGCCCTTTTTCACCTTAAGGACCAGAGCGTTTTTTGCTCATCTGACCACTGTCACTTTAAACATTAATAACTCTGGAATGCTTTTTTTCTGATTCCGAGATTGTTTTTTCGTGACATATTCTACTTTAACTTAGTGGTAAAATTTTATGGTAACTTGCATCCTTTCTTGGTGAAAAATCCCAAAATTTGATGAAAAAAATGAAAATTTTGCATTTTTCTAACTTTGAAGCTCTCTGCTTGTAAGGAAAATGGATATTCAAAATAATTTTTTTGGGGTTCACATATACAATATGTCTACTTTATGTTTGCATCATAAAATTTATGAGTTTTTACTTTTGGAAGACACCAGAGGGCTTCAAAGTTCAGCAGCAATTTTGAAATTTTTCACAAAATTTTCAAACTCGCTATTTTTCATGGACCAGTTCAGGTTTGAAGTGGATTTGAAGGGTCTTCATATTAGAAATACCCCATAAATGACCCCATTATAAAAACTACACCCCCAAAGTATTCAAAATGACATTCAGTAAGTGTATTAACCCTTTAGGTGTTTCACAGGAATAGCAGCAAAGTGAAGGAGAAAATTCAAAATCTTCATTTTTTACACTTGCATGTTCTTGTAGACCCAATTTTTGAATTTTTGCAAGGGGTAAAAAGGAGAAAATTTTTACTTGTATTTGAAACCCAATTTCTCTCGAGTAAGCACATACCTCATATGTCTATGTTAATTGTTCGGCGGGCGCAGTAGAGGGCTCAGAAGGGAAGGAGCGACAAATGGTTTTTGGGGGGCATGTCACCTTTAGGAAGCCCCTATGGTGCCAGGACAGCAAAAACACACACATGGCATACCATTTTGGAAACTAGACCCCTCAGGGAACGTAACAAGGGGTAAAGTGAACCTTAATACCCCACAGGTGTTTCACGACTTTTGCATATGTAAAAAAAATATTTTTTTTTACCTAAAATGCTTGATTTCCCAAAAATTTTACATTTTTAAAAAGTGTAATAGCAGAAAATACCCCCCAAAATTTGAAGCCCAATTTCTCCCGATTCAGAAAACACCCCATATGGGGGTGAAAATTGCTCTGCTGGCGCACTACAGGTCTCAGAAGAGAAGGAGTCACATTTGGCTTTTTGAAAGCAAATTTTGCTCTGGGGGCATGCCGCATTTAGGAAGCCCCTATGGTGCCAGGACAGCAAAAATACACACATGGCATACCATTTTGGAAACTAGACCCCTCGGGGAACGTAACAAGGGGTTAAGTGAACCTTTATACCCCACAGGTGTTTCATGACTTTGTATATGTAAAAAAAAAAATTATTTTTTACCTAAAATGCTTGTTTTCCCAAAAATTTTACATTTTTAAAAAAGGTAATAGCAGAAAATATCCACCAAAATTTGAAGCCCAATTTCTCCCGAGTACGGCGATACCCCATGTGTCCCTAAACTGTTGCCTTGAAATACGACAGGGCTCCAAAGTGAGAGCGCCATGCGCATTTGAGGCCTAAATTAGGGACTTGCATAGGGGTGGACATAGGGGTATTCTACGCCAGTGATTCCCAAACAGGGTGCCTCCAGCTGTTGTAAAACTCCCAGCATGCCTGGACAGTCAGTGGCTATCTGGCAATACTGGGAGTAGTTGTTTTGCAACAGCTGGAGGCTCCGTTCTGGAAACAGTGGCGTACCAGACATTTTTCATTTTTATTGGGGAGGGGAGGGGGGCTGTGTAGGGGTATGTGTATATGTAGTGTTTTTTACTTTTTATTTTATTTTGTGTTAGTGTAGTGTTTTTAGGGTACAGTCGCACGGGCGGGGGGTTCACAGTAGTTTCTCGCTGGCAGTTTGAGCAGCGGCAGAAAATTTGCTGCAGCTCAAACTTGCAGCCGGATACTTACTGTAATCCTCCGCCCATGTGAGTGTACCCTGTACATTCACATTGGGGGGGGGGGGGGGGAAACATCCAGCTGTTGCAAAACTACAACTCGTAGCATGGACGGTCTATCAGTGCATGCTGGGAGTTGTAGTTTTGCAACAGCTGGAGACACACAGGTTGTGAAACACCGAGTTTGGTAACAAACTCAGTGTTTTGCAACCAGTGTGCCTTCAGCTGTTGCAAAAGCTACAACCCCCAGCATGTACGGACAGCGGAAGGGCATGCTGGGTCTTGTAGTTATGCAACAGCGGGAGGCATACTACATTGGCTGGGGATGCTGGGGATTGTAGTTATGCCACAGCTGGAGACACACTGGTTTACTACTTAACTCAGTGTACCTTCAGCTGTTGCAAAACTACAACTCTCAGAAGTCACCGACAGCCAACGGGCATGCTGGTAGTTGTAGTTATGCAACCACCAGATGCACCACTACCACTCCCAGCATGCACTTTAGCTGATTGTGCAAGCTGGGAGTTGTAGTTACACAACAGCTGAAGGTACACTTTTCCATAGAAAGAATGTGCCTCCAGCTGTTGCAAAACTACAAGTCCCAGCATGCCCATAAGGGCATGCTGGGAGTTGTGGTGGTCTGCCTCCTGCTGTTGCATAACTACAGCTCCCAGCATGCCCTTGTTGCATGCTGGGAGCTGTTGCTAAGCAACAGCAGGAGGCTCTCACTCACCTCCAACGATCCACACAGGACTGTCCCTCGCCGCCGCCGTCACTCCTGGGGCCCCGATCCCAACAGGGACGCCGGGGATCGGGGTCCCCAGCACCCGGGGTCGTCTTCCCGCACCCGCTCACGTCCTCCGGAAGAGGGGCGGAGCGGGTTGCGGGAGTGACACCCGCAGCAGGCGCCCTGATTGGTCGGCCGGTAATCCGGCCGACGAATCAGGGCGATCGTGAGGTGGCACCAGTGCCACCTCACTCCTGCAGGCTCTGGCTGTTCGGGGCCGTCTCTGACTGGAGACCCGATTGACCCTGAATCCGCCGCAGATCGCTGGACTGAATTGTCCAGCGATCTGCGGCAATCGCCGACATGGGGGGACATAATGACCCCCCTGGGCGATATGCCGGGATGCCTGCTGAACGATTTCAGCAGGCATCCGGCTCCGGCTCCCCTCCGGCTAGCGGTGGGGGCCGGAAATGCTCAGGGCGTATCCATACGCCCTCGGTCCTTAAGGACTTGGAAACGGGGGCTTATGGATACGCCCTATGTGCTGAAGGGGTTAAAGATCAATGTTGAAATTTGCATTAAGCATGTATTTAGCTACTGCTAAACATAGAAAAATTAAAGGCCCAACCACAGAAGCATCAGTGAGGCAAGTAGTTCCTGAAAGACACAGGATGAGTCAGGAGCAAGCATTCGCAGTAACAAGGGGGTTTCATAACCCCTTCAATAAAGATCAATGTTGACATTTGCATTAGGCATGTATTTAGCTACTGCTAAACATCCAAAATTAAAGGCCCAAGGCCGAGGCATCAGGGAGGCAAGTAGTTCCGGAAAGACACAGTATGAGTCAGGAGCAGGCATTCGCAGTACCCAAGAGGGTTTCATAACCCTAATTGATAACCCAAGAGGGTTTCGTAACCATAATTGGGAAGTGTTGGTGTAGCAGCATGGTCAATCTACTCTGAGGCATCTGGCATTGGTGGCTGGAAATCCTGGCTGATCTATCCCTGATTCATCTTCACAAAGGTCAGTCTCTCCACATTTTTTGTGGACAGACGAGTTCGCCTTGGGGTGACTATGGCCCCAGCCGCACTAAACATCCGCTCTGATGGCACACTACTGGCCGGGCAGGACAGCTTTTCCAGGGCAAACTCTGCTAGTTGCGGCCATAAATCAAGTTTGGCTGCCCAGAAGTCCAGCGGATCTTCAATGTTTGTTGGCATGGCCATGTCAAGGTATGCCACCACCTGCTGGTTCAGGTCCTGCTCCATGTCTACCTACTGCTGAAGAGTTGCTCCACTATGCGAATGAAGAAAGCTACTCATCAGCGACTGTAGACTCAGGCTGCTGCTGATGGAGCTGGTACTGCTGCTGCCACCCCTCCCCAGCAGCTATGGCAGTGGAAGGTGAGCGCAGAGGGCCCCCCGAGTCAGACCTGCGAGTGGATGGACCATGTCGCCGATAGGCATCGGCCAACTGACTACATAGGATCACTACGCAAGGAACTGAGCATGTATCGTGCAATTTGCGCCAGTGACTCGGAGGGATTACCTGCCTCCATCTCCACTGCATACTGCCATGGTGTATCTGGGTCCTCTGTCTCGTCTTCCTCATAACTCCTCTGGCTGCTCCTGCTCCTCCTCTCCTGTCCGATGACTAGAAACACCGCCCATCTCATCCAACCTAAACTGTGCTCCACTCTGCCCCTCATCCTCCTCCTCCAGTTCAGCCCCCACTGGGCTCATGTAGCCTTTAGATGTAGGCGTAACGTCTCCATTGCCGAGACCAGCCATCATTTCAATCATTTGTTGTAGGAAATGTAGGAGTGGAATTACGTCGTTCATGCCATAATCCAGGTGACTTACAAATAATGTGGCTTCCTTAAAGGGCCTCAGCAAACGGCAGGTGTCACGTATGAGCTGCCACTGGTTCACATTGAAGTTACACAGGGGAGTGCTCCGATCTTCTTGGATCATCAAGAAATCGGTGATGGCTTTTCTTTGTTCGTATAGTCTGTCTAACATATGGAGGGTGGAATTCGAACGTGTGGTAATGTCACAAATAAGACTATGCTGTGGGATACCGTTCTGACGCTGCAGCTCAAGGAGTGGCTGAAGTGCATGCACAGTTTCCTTGCCATTTTCAGGATGTTTTGCAAATGGGGTGAAGACTTCAGGAAGTGCTTGACAGCCAGATTCAACAAATGTGCCATGCAAGGCGCATGTTTCACACTTCCTTGTCGCAGCGTGGACACGATGTTCTTCTCGTTGTCAGTCACCGTGGTTCCCATTTCCAGATTTCGTGGAGTAAGCCATACTCGGATTTCTTGACGAATGAATTTTAGCAGTTCCTCCCCTGTGTGACTCCGTTCGCCAAGGCAAACCATGTGAAGAACAGCTTGACACCGCCGTGCCCTACACACATGGTACGATGAAGGGCCACCGAGATTTGGACATGCAGTGGAGGCCAATGACATGGTGGAGGATGAGGAGGTGGCGTTGCACACTGTCACAGAACCAACTGCCTGACAGCGAGAGCGTGGAGGAGGAAGCGGTGTGACCTGTCCAAGTTGCTTTTGTTACTGTGCAGGAACCATATTTACCCAGTGGGCCATAAAAGACAAGTATTGTCCCTGCCCGTAGTTACAACTCCACACGTCGGCGCTGCCGTGCACTTTTGAACACACCGATTGGCTCAAGTACTGGCCCACCTTCTCTTGTACAAACTTATGCAGGGCCTGCCTTATTCGCAAAGAAATGATGGTTTGGGACTCTCCACCTCGGCTCGGCACAAGCCATCAATTCTCTGAAAGGTGCAGAGTCCACCACTTGAATTGCGCCTCACAGCGCATAGACGCCACACCGAAGCCAAGAAGCACCACCGACCGGAGCCAGAAGCAGCGGACCCGACCCCGGCAACAGGTAATCATAAAACCGGGGATAGGGGAGGCAATGGGGCAGCGGCACCGATAGCAAGGGGGAGAGAAGCGGCGGCAGCAGGGCTCTAGATCCCATGAAAGGCAGGGGGAGAGAAGCGGGCAGCGACGGCCTCTCTCCCCCTGCCTTTCCTGGGGGCTTCTGCGGGGTCAGAAAAACCGGGGGGATGGGGGAGGTAATGGGGCAGCGGCATCGGCAGTCTCCGGACCCCAGGATAGGCAGGGGCAGAGAAGCCGGCAGCGGCGGCGTTCTCTGGACCTGCAAAAGCCGCTGCAGTTCATTGATTTAAAGCGCGCGCTTTAAATCACTGAACTGCAGCGGCTTATCGGCGTATAACACGCAGATAGACTTTAGGCTAAAAATGTTAGCCTAAAAAATGGGTGTTATATGCTGATAAATATGATAATAATTGGATTACATGTGAACTTTCTGTTGGCTGCAAGGTATGCTGAGCTACCCTGACATCATTTCAGTGTTCCTAGTACTTTCTCTATTCATTCAGGCACCAAAATGCCATGTGTTCCTCATCCTTTCTGCTAATAGCGCCGATGCAAGGCTTGTCAAAACTGAACCTGACAAAGTTAGAAAGTTCTGCAAGCTGATTTTACCCTAAAGTTAGTGAGACCGAGTTTGCCATGCTCAACTATCTGATCTCTAATCCTGTCGATTTATGATAAACTTCTTAAAAGTCTGAAAGTGCTACTACAGGGTTTCCAAAGAGATGTTATTCTGGAGTATCGTAATGAAAATAACCTTTTATCACAGCACCATCATGGGTTTATGCAGGATTGGTCCTGTCAGACTAATCTGATCATCTTCTATGAGGAGGTCAGATATAAATTGGACATGGGTAAAGCTGTGGATGTTGTATATCTGGACTCTGCTAGGGTATTTAATACCATGCCACACAAAAGGTTAGTACATAAAATGAGAATGCAGGACTAAGAGAGGACATATGTAAATGGGATAGTAACTGGCTCAATGACAGGAAGCAGAAGGTGAGCATCAATGGAACTTACTCTGGTTGGGTGACAGGTACTAGTGGGGTACCACAGGGGTCAGTACTGGGTACACTTCTTTTCAATATGTTTATTAATGACCTTGTAGAAGGATTACAGAGTAGAATTTCAAAATTTGCAGATGACATTAAACTGGGTAGGGTGATCACCACAACGCATGATAACATAATATTACAGAGGGATCTGAGGAAGCTGGAGGCTTAGGCACACACATGGCAAATATTGTCACAGGTGGGGATTCTATATTTTATAAGTAGTTGGACTATGGACTATGGAACTCTCTGCCACGTGATGTAGTGATGCGATATATTGAAAAATATAATATTATAAGTAATAGATATTAGATTTATGGGGATAGAAAGTTGATCCAGGGATTTATTTTGATTGTCATATTGGAGTGGGTAAGGGATTTTTCCTCTGTCATGGGGCAATTGACTTCCTCCTCACAGGGCCTTTTTTGCCTTCTTCTGGATCAACACAGTAGGGTTTCAGGTTTAACTTTTTGTTACTATGTTAAAAGAGAATTAGAAGAAGCAATACACGATTTGTTTCGTAATTGGTTTACTTGAAAAAAAAAATTGCATCTACCTTCATGTTTTACACCACTGACTCCTAATCAGGTTATTGATTTTGGACACAGTAAATGTCACTATGCATTGCTGATGAGCTTTACGGATTATCAGGGCAGCAGTTTGTTTTAATTGGAATTTAAGAATAAAAAACATATTACAAATGTTACGCAGTTCTCTATAGAAATATAGAAAGTCGACACTCACCACGCCTTCACAAATATCTTCTTTTTATTCATACTCACAATTACATCTTTAGGGGAGGACAAATTATAAAATATTTTGGATTTATGAGGATTAATCCTGAACCTGGTGTTAAGAGACATAGAAAACTTCTACAACAAAACTTCTGTCTGACCACAGTGCTCTCTGCTGACACCTCTGTCCATGTCAGGAATTGTCCAGAGCAGGAGAGGTTTTCTATGGGGATTTGTTTCTGCTCTGGACAGTTCCTGACATGGACAGAGGTGTCAGCAGAGAGCACTGTGGTCAGACAGAAAATAATTCAAAAAGAAAAGAACTTCCTGTGGAGCATACAGCAACTGATAAGTACTAGAAGGATTAAGATTTCTAAATAGACGTAATTTACAAATCTGTTTAAGTTTCTGGCACCAGTTGATTTAAAACAGTACCCCTTTAAACATATTTCCCAAGGAGCTTCCATTAAATGCCATCCATCCAGCCTTTCCTTTTAGACCGGTGATAGATGCTCACACACCTGTGAGCCACTTTGGCAACGTTTCAGGATTCACTCCCTTTGTCAAGCCTGTCGATTGTGCACCCACCACCAGATCTCATGTCTAAAAGTTAGTCATGTACAAAACAAAGTTTCAATAGGCGGTAATACAATATTATTACGTATCAAAACAGTATAAAAATTTCCAAAATACATTAAAATTGCAGTTTACATTTATCCCATATGGACACAGTGCGCTAAGTCTAGTAATCCAAAATACTTTCTGAGTAAGGCCCCTTTCACACTACCATTGTCATTCTACAAAAACTCCCATCTGAAAGTCCCTAATACGGGCGTCAAAATATCCCATTCATGTCAATGTGATTTTTTGACCATCCTGCAGCAATTATGTCCTGTTATGACAAACGGCTGTTATTTTTGACGGCACAAAAGATGGTGCATGCAGTAATTTTTGTCCCGTCAAAAATAACGGTGGAATAAGGCTGTTAAAATTTTAACATGGAAGTCTATGTGTGACGGAAGTTCACAATTGACATCCATTAGTGCCCGTTATTTTAACTTCCGTTATGATCCATTATTTGTACTGCACATGCTGAGAACATGCAAATAAAATAATGGACATAATATTACGGATTATAACGGATGAAATAACGGGTGATAACGGATGGAACATGCCTATTATTTTGACAGAATGCCCGTTAAGGAACATGACAGTAGTGTGAAAGAAGCCTAACCTCCTTTTAACCTCTTCACTAACAGATCCCCAGATTTTCTCCAATACCATCCATCTCAGATCGCAGACTTGATGCCTATTCTCAACAAAATGTCTTGCCACGCTTGTTTCACCATATTTAGCACTCTCAGCTTCCCTATCATGTTTATATTTTTTGGCAAAATTCCTGATTGAGCTTTTGTGTTCATTAAAAGGGTACTCCAGTGGAATTATTTTTTTTTATCAACTGATGCCAGAAATGTAAACACATTTGTAAATTATTTCTATTTAAAAATCTTAACCCAGTTCCAGTACTTATCTGAGGCTGTATGCTCCAAATTAAGTTGTATTTCTTTCTGGAATTCTTTTCAGTCTGACCACAGTGCTCTCTGCTGACATGTCAGGAACTGTCCAGAGCAGGAGCAAATCCCCATGTTGTGTTCAGCGCTGGCCGTGAGCGCATGGCCCCTTTACCTCCTGATGCCAGCGGGGCTGGGATTCACATTGCTGGACATGCCCACATGCGAATCCCAGCCCGTTACTTACCTAGTGCTTCTCCTGCCTCCATCTCTACCTCTCTGCTCCGGCACATGTGTTCCTGTCTCCTAGGGCGCGCACGCACTGGAGCTCAGAGATTTATTGGGCCAGTACACCCAATAATTAAGTGAAAACCTGTAGCTCAGTTATAAGTTCCTCCACCTCCCACACTTCCCTGTTGGATCTTTGTTGCCCTAGTGCCTGAGAGAAAGCATTTCTGAGTATTTCCTTGCCATGTATCATACCCTTTTTTCTGTGACCTGACCTTGCTCCTTTTCTGCCTGCCTATTGACCACCTGCTACTTTACTGACTACGCTACTGTGCCGCCTGCACTGACCTTCTGCTGTCCTGACCATGAGTAGCCGTTTCCTACCTGAATTTCCTCAGCCACCTGTGTGGTCGAGCCGTGCCAGGGGTAGTGACCTGGGTGCCACCTGCCGCAGCAAGTCCATCCTGCTTTGCGGCGGGCTCTGGTGAAAACCAGCGGCACCTTAGACTCCGCTCCCTGGTACGGACTGTGTCATCTGCCACACAGGTCCAGAGGATCCCCTTCCACCATTGTTCCTGTCTACTGAAATGTGAGTGTTACACCCCATACAACATGGCTTAGGAGTGAGAGCGTGCCATGTACATTTGAGGTCTACATTGGTGATTTGCACAGGGGAGGCTGATTTACAGCGGTTCTGACATAAACGCAAAACAATAAATACCCAGATGTGACCCCATTTTGGAAACTACACCCCTCATGGAATGTAACAAGGGGTATAGTGAGCCTTAACACCCCACAGGTGTTTGACAAATTTTCGTTAAATTTGGATGTGAAAATGAAAAAAAATGCTGGTGTTACCCTACATTTATCATTTTC
The DNA here is from genome assembly GCF_029499605.1 of Hyla sarda. NCBI lineage: Eukaryota > Metazoa > Chordata > Amphibia > Anura > Hylidae > Hyla > Hyla sarda. The sequence goes on from NC_079190.1 coordinate 280,764,781, forward strand.
ATAAGGGAGAATAGGAAAAAAGACCCCCATTTCTTCTGAGTAAGAACATACCCTATATGTAGATGTAAAGTGCTCTGCGGGTGAACTACAATGCTCAGATAGAGATGTCGCGAATTGTTAGCCGGCGAACAGTTCCCGGCTTACTTAGCATGTTCGCGTTCATATGTGAAGTTCGATCCGCCCCCTATACTTTAACATTGGGGTAAACTTTAACCCTGATAGTCATAGTCAGCAGACACATTACAGCCAATCAGCAGCAGTCCCTCCCTTTCAGATCCTCCTACCTCCTGCACGGACGCCATTTTACCTTCATTCGGCATGCTGCAGGCTTTGAAAGTGGAGGGACAGAGAAGCTGCTACTGCTTTAATAGGGAAAGCTATAGCTAGGTTGCTGCTAAGTGGTGTATTCAGGGTCGACTTTACTCCTAAAGCACTAGTCTAACATCTGCTTTAAGGACGCACCCAAAAAAGCCCTTTTTAGGGCTCAAATATCAGTCCGTGTGTCTTGCAACAGCTGGAAGCACCCTGGTTGCTAGGGAACCGCTGGTTAAAAGGGGTACTCCAGTGTAAAACTTAAGTTCCTTCAAGCAACTAACTACAGTATTAAAAGGGCTATAAGTTCAGTCCATGTGTCTTGCAACAGCTGGAGGCACCCTGGTTGGGAGGGGACCGCTGGTTAAAAGGGGTACTCAAGTGTAAAACTTAAGTTCCTTCAAGCAACTAACTAGAGTATTAAAAGGGCTATAAGTTCAGTCCGTGTGTCTTGCAACTGCTGGAGGCACCCTGGTTGAGGACCTCTGCTTAAAAGGGGAACTCCGCCTGCAAACTTTTTTGCACATTGTCACACATTGTCACATTTGGTGTGACAGTTGTTAAAAAAACAAAAAAAAATTTGGGCTGTGAAATAAAACACAGTCAGTTCACGTCACAGTTGTGAGTTTTTTTTTTGCCTGCAGCGCTAATTGTTTCGCCCTAGTGCAAATCACATTTGGTGTGACAGTTGTTGAAAAAAAACAAAAAAAAACCTTTTTTGGCTGTGAAATAAAACCAGTCAGTTCCCAACACAGTTGTGAGTTTTTTTTTGCCTGCAGGACTAATTGTGGCACCCTAGTGCAAATCACATTTGGTGTGACAGTTGTTCAAATAAAAAATAAAAAAACTTTTTTGGCTGTGAAATAAAACCAGTCAGTTCACGTCACAGTTGTGAGTTTTTTTTTTTGCCTGCGGGGCTAATTGTGTCACCCTAGTGCAAATCACATTTGGTGTGAAAGTTGTTAAAAAAAAAACATTTTGGCTGTGAAATAAAACCAGTCAGTTCACGTCACAGTTGGGAGTCTTTTAGTCCTTAGGGCTCATTGTCACACTAGTGCAAATCATCTTTGGAGTGACCGACCATAGTGTAAATTTGAAAAAAAATTACTTTTTTGGCTGTGAAATAATATCAGTCAGTTCACTTCACACTTGGGAGTTTTTGGGCCTGCTGGGCTCATTGTCACACTAGTGCATGTCACGATTCGGCTGGCTGGAGGTGGATCCTCTGTGCCAGAGAGGGATTGGCGTGGACCGTGTCGGTGGACCGGTTCTAAGTTGCTACTGATTTTCACCAGAGCCCGCCGCAAAGCGGGATGGTCTTGCAGCGGCGGTAGCAACCAGGTCGTATCCACCGGCAATGGCTCAACCTCTCTGACTGCTGAGATAAGTGCGGTACAAGGGAGTAGACAAGAGCAAGGTCGGACGTAGCAGAAGGTCAGGGCAGGCAGCAAGGATCGTAGTCAGGGGCAACGGCAGGAGGTCTGGAACACAGGCTAAGAACACACAAGGAAACGCTTTCACTGGCACAATGGCAACAAGATCCGGCAAGGGAGTGCAGGGGAAGTGAGGTATAAATAGGGAAGTGCACAGGTGAAGGTACTGATTAAAACCCATGCGCCAATCAGTGGCGCACCGGCCCTTTAAATCGCAAAGACCCGGCACGCGCGCGCCCTAGGGCGCACAGGACAGCACAGACGGGGAACGAGTCTGGTAAGCAGGTCGGGATGCGCATCGCGAGCGGGCGCGTCCCGCATCGCGAATCGCATCCCGGCTGGGAACATTATCGCAGCGCACCCGAATGTGAGCGCTCCGGGGAGGAGCGGGGACCCGGAGCGCTCGGTGTAACAGTACCCCCCCCTTGGGTCTCCCCCTCTTTTTGGAACCTGAGAATTTGAGGATAAGGTTCTTGTCAAGGATGTTGTCCTCGGGTTCCCATGACCTCTCCTCTGGGCCGCAATTCTCCCAATCAACAAGAATTTTTTTTTTACCTCTGACCGTTTTGGATGCCAGAATTTCTTTCATCGAAAAGATGTCAGAGGACCCGGAAACAGGAAAGGGAGCAACAACCTTGGGAGAGAAGCGGTTAAGGAGAGAGACATTGAAAGCATTGGGAATACGGAGAGAAGGAGGAAGAAGGAGCTTGTAAGAGACAGGGTTGATTTGCACTTGATTTTGAAAGGACCAAGATAACGTGATCCCAGTTTATAACTGGGGACACGAAAGCGGACATACTTGGCGGAGAGCCATACTTTGTCTCCGGGAAAAAAAACGGGGGGAATTCTTCTTTTTTTTATCAGCATGTTTCTTCATCCGGGATGAGGCCTGTAGGAGAGAATTTTGAGTCTCTTTCCAGATGGTGGAGAAGTCCCGAGTCACCTCCTCAACAGCGGGCAAACCAGAAGGCATGGGAGTGGGAAGGGGAGGGAAGAGGATGGCGGCCGTACACCACAAAAAATTGAGATTTAGCGGAAGACTCAGAGACTCTGAAATTGTACGAGAATTCGGCCCATGGTAGAAGATCGGCCCAGTCATCCTGGCGGGAGGAAACAAAATGTCGCAAATAGTCACCCAGAACCTAATTAATTCTTTCCACTTGCCCATTGGATTGGGGATGATAAGAAGACGAGAAGTTTAATTTGATTTTAAGTTGATTACAGAGGGCCCTCCAGAATTTTGACACAAATTGAACGCCTGTATCCGAGACGATATGCGTAGGAAGCCCGTGGAGGCAAAAAATGTGTATAAAAAATTGTTTTGCCAACTGAGGCGCAGAAGGAAGACCTGGAAGAGGGATAAAATGTGCCATCTTGGAGAATCGATCAACGACCAACCAAATAACTGTGTTGCCATGGGATAAAGGTAAGTCAGTAATAAAGTCCATACCAATCTGAGACCATGGTCGCTCAGGAACAGGCAGAGGATGGAGGAGACCAGCAGGCTTCTGGCGAGGGGTCTTGTCCTGGGCACAGACTGTACAAGCCCGCACGAAATCAACAACATCAGCTTCCAGGGTAGGCCACCAATAAAATCGAGAGATGAGCTGGATGGATTTTTTGATGCCAGCATGGCCTGCGAGGTATGAGGAGTGTCCCCACTTGAGAATCCTGAGGCGCTGGCGTGGAGAGACAAAGGTCTTCCCTGGAGGAGTTTGTCTGAAGGAGGCTGGAGAAGTGAAGATCAGACAGTCCGGAGGAATAATGTGTTGCGGGGAAGCTTCCACTTCAGAGGCATCCGATGAACGAGAGAGGGCGTCAGCCCTAATGTTCTTGTCAGCAGGGCGAAAATGAATTTCAAAGTTAAAACGTGCAAAGAACAACGACCACCTAGCCTGGCGATGGTTCAGCCATTGGGCAGACTGAAGATAAGAGAGATTCTTGTGATCAGTGTATATAATAACCGGATATTTGGATCCCTCCAGCAGGTGCCTCCATTCTTCAAGCGCCAATTTTATGGCCAGTAGTTCTCGATCACCAATGGAGTAGTTTTTCTCTGCCGGAGAGAAGGTCCTAGAAAAGAAACCACAAGTAATAGCATGTCCGGAAGAATTTTTCTGTAGGAGTACTGCTCCAGCTCCCACCGAGGAGGCGTCTACCTCCAGCGAGAAGGGCCTAGATGGATCAGGTCTGGAGAGTACGGGAGCAGAAGAAAAGGCAGTTTTGAGATGATTGAATGCATCTTCCGCTAGAGGAGGCCAGGACTTAGGGTTGGCGTTTTTCTTGGTATGGGCCACGATAGGGGCCACAATAGTGGAAAAATGCAGAATAAATTGTCTGTAATAATTGGCAAACCCCAAGAAATGTTGGATAGCACGGAGTTCGGAGGGGCGTGGCCAATCCAATACGGCTGATAATTTTTCTGGGTCCATTTGGAGTCCCTGGCCAGAGACTAAGTATCCTAGGAAGGGAAGAGATTGACATTCAAAGAGACATTTTTCCATTTTGGCATATAATTGATTGTCCCGAAGTCTCTGAAGAACCATGCGGACATGCTGGCGGTGTTCTTCTAGGTTAGCAGAAAAAATCAAAATATCGTCCAGGTAGACCACAACACAGGTATATAGAAGATCACGAAAAATTTAATTTACAAAGTCTTGGAAGACGGCAGGGGCGTTGCAAAGCCCAAAGGGCATAACCAGATATCCAAAGTGTCCATCTCTGGTGTTAAACGCGGTCTTCCACTCGTCCCCCTCCCTGATGCGGATGAGATTATATGCACCTCTTAAGTCCAGCTTGGTAAAGATGTTGGCGCCTCGTAGGCGGTCAAAGAGTTCCGAGATAAGAAGTAGGGGATAGCGTTTTTTTACAGTGATTTTATTAAGTCCGCGATAATCAATGCAAGGACGTAAGGAGCCGTCTTTTTTGGAAACGAAGAAAAATCCAGTTCCGGCAGGGGAGGAAGACTTGCGGATAAACCCCTTTTTTAAATTCTCTTGGATGTACTCCGACATGGCTTGTGTTTCCGGAGCAGACAGAGGATAGATTCTGCCCCGGGGTGGAGTAGTACCAGGGTGGAGGTCAATAGGACAGTCATAAGGCCTGTGAGGAGGCAAAGTCTCTGCTTGTTTTTTGCAAAAAACGTCAGCATAGTCCAGATAGGACTTGGGGAGACCAGGTATCGGAGGAGCCACAGGGTCTTGACTGACAGTACTGGGAGCAGGCTTAAAACAGTTCTTGTGGCAAGTAGTACCCCAGTTCTTGATCTCCCCGGTGGTCCAATCAAGGGTTGGGGAATGGCGTTGAAGCCACGGTAGTCCAAGAAGAATTTCCGAAGTGCAGTTAGAGAGGACCAGAAATTCAATCTTTTCGTGATGGGGTCCAATGCACATTAAGAGGGGTTCCGTGCGGTAACGCACAGTACAGTCCAATCTTTCATTATTAACAGAGGCGATGTAGAGGGGTCTCTCGAGACTGGTCACCGGGATGTTGAACCTGTTGATGAAAAAGGCCAAAATAAAATTTCCTGCAGATCCGGAATCCAAGAAGGCCACAGCTGAGAAGGAGAAGGTAGAAGAAGAAATACGCACAGGCACAGTAAGACGTGGAGAAGCAGAATTCACATCTAGAGCTGTCTCACCTTTGTGCGGAGTCGGAGTACGTCTTTCCTGACGTGGAGGTCGGATAGGACAATCCTTCAAGAATTGTTCGGTACTGGCACAGTACAGGCAAAGGTTCTCCATGTGGCGTCGTGTCCTCTCTTGAGGTGTCAAGCGAGACCGGTCAACTTGCATAGCCTCCACGGCGGAAGGCACAGGAACGGATTGCAGTGGACCAGAGGAGAGAGGAGCCGGGGAGAGAAACCGCCTTGTGCGAACAAAGTCCATATCCTGGCGGAGCTCCTGACGCCTTTCGATAAAACGCATGTCAATGCGAGTGGCAAGATGAATAAGTTCATGCAGGTTAGCAGGGATTTCTCGTGCGGCCAGCACATCTTTGATATTACTGGATAGGCCTTTTTTAAAGGTCGCGCAGAGGGCCTCGTTATTCCAGGACAATTCAGAGGCGAGAGTACAGAATTGGATGGCGTACTCGCCAACAGAAGAATTATCCTGGACCAGGTTCAGCAGGGCAGTCTGGGCAGAAGAGGCTCGGGCTGGTTCCTCGAAGACACTTCGAATCTCCGTGAAGAAAGAGTGTACAGAGGCAGTGACAGGATCATTGCGGTCCCAGAGTGGTGTGGCCCATGACAGGGCTTTCCCAGACAGAAGGCTGACTATGAAAGCCACCTTTGACCTTTCAGTTGGAAATTGGTCCGACATCATCTCCAAATGCAGGGAACATTGTGAAAGAAAACCACGGCAAAATTTAGAGTCCCCATCAAATTTGTCCGACAATGATAAACGGAGGCTGGATGCGGCCACTCGCTGCGGAGGAGGTGCAGGAGCTGGCGGAGGAGATGGTTGCTGAAGCTGTGGTAGAAGCTGCTGTAGCATCACGGTCAGTTGAGACAGCTGGTGGCCTTGTTGCGCTATCTGTTGCGACTGCTGGGCGACCACCGTGGTGAGGTCAGCGACAACTGGCAGCGGGACCTCAGCGGGATCCATGGCCGGATCTACTGTCACGATTCGGCTGAATGGAGGTGGATCGTCTGTGCCAGAGAGGGATTGGTGTGGACCGTGTCGGTGGACCGGTTCTAAGTTGCTACTGGTTTTCACCAGAGCCCGCCGCAAAGCGGGATGGTCTTGCAGCGGCGGTAGCAACCAGGTCGTATCCACCGGCAACGGCTCAACCTCTCTGACTGCTGAGATAAGCGCGGTACAAGGGAGTAGACAAGAGCAAGGTCGGACGTAGCAGAAGGTCAGGGCAGGCAGCAAGGATCGTAGTCAGGGGCAACGGCAGGAGGTCTGGAACACAGGCTAGGAACACACAAGGAAAAGCTTTCACTGGCACAATGGCAACAAGATCCGGCAAGGGAGTGCAGGGGAGGTGAGGTATAAATAGGGAAGTGCACAGGTGAAGGTACTGATTAAAACCCATGCACCAATCAGTGGCGTACTGGCCCTTTAAATTGCAAATACTCGGCGCGCGTGCCGGGACAGTACAGATGGGGAACGAGTCTGGTAAGCGGGTCGGGATGCGCATCGCATCCCGGCTGGGAACATTATCGCAGCGCACCCGGTCAGCAGGTCTGACCGGGGCGCTGCGAATAGGAGAACGCTGTGAGCGCTCTGGGGAGGAGCGGGGACCCGGAGCGCTGGGGGCGACCAATCAGGAACGTGCCGCACATGGCTGTTTACAGTTACGCTGTCATAGGAAAAAGTCGGTGAGGGGATGTCATCCAAACATGGGCATGGGGATGGTACGCTTAACTCTGATTGGCTGTTCGGGATGTCGAGTGAGCCAATCAGAGAGGGGACGTATGAGTTCAGGTTGCAAGTCTTTGCCGCTGGTTGCGGCAGGATGTCTTTCAAATCTTTCAGCCAATCGCTGCTGGGCAGGTCCGGGCGGCGACAAATCAGGTTAAAGATGTATAATTCCCCTTTGGGGGATTCCTAGAGGCATCGGCGGCAAATCTTTTTTGAAGAATTCGACCAATCACTGCTGGGCAGGTCCGGGCGGCGACCAATCAGGGATGAGACGTGTACTTCCTCTTTGGAGAATTCCAAGAGGCATCGGCGGCAACTCTTTTTTGAAGAATCCGACCAATCACGTTCAGTCTGGGTAAGGTGGCGACCAAGGATGACTTGCATGACTTATCCACCACCAACTATGGTTCAAGCCGCAATGTTTTAGGGCACTTTCTGGCTGGGAAACAAACAGAAATTTTTCTGGCTGCTGCTACAGCAGCGGCTGCAACAATACCAACATTTTCAGCCATGTGTACATACCTAATTTTTCTGGTACTCTCTGCTGACATCTCTGTCCATCATGCCAGTGAGGCGCTTGATTTGTGACAGCCCAACACGTTGGAATTCAACACTCCTAATGTTCGACCGCCTGCTCCAACAAGAAAAAACCGTTAACGAATATTTGTATGACTGGGGTGCTAGGACATCATCTGCGAAGCTGGGAATTTTTTTGCCACGTTACTGGACGCTCATGCGCAATGCCTGTAGGCTCATGCGTCCTTTTGAGGAGGTGACAAACCTAGTCAGTCGCACCGAAGGCACCATCAGCGACATCATACCATTTGTTTTCCTCCTGGAGCGTGCCCTGCGAATAGTGCTGGATCAGGTAGTAGATGAGTCTGAAGAGGAAGAGTTGTGGTCACCATCACCACCAGAAACAGCCTTATCAGCATCGTTTGCGGACCTGCGGCAATGCTGGAAGAGGATTGTGAGGAAGAGGAGTCAGAGGAGGAATGTGGCTTTGAAGAGGAGGAGGAAGACCAACCACAACAGGCATCCCAGGGTGCTTATTGTCACCTATCTGGTTCCCATGGTGTTGTACGTGGCTGGGGGGAAGAAGATGATACCTTCCCTTACATCACTGAGGACGAGGAACGGGACATGAGTAGCTCGGCATCCAACCTTGAGCAAATGGGGTCTTTCATGCTGTCATGCCTGTTGAGGGACCCTTTTATTTTGAAAAGGATTTCTTTGTGTTTTTCACCGTCCTGCATTATAGAATCTTCTGGACTTTATGATAGTTTAAACTTTAATTTTCAAGAGTACTAACCATTACACAAAGGAACGCTTGTTGCGTGTGATTTTTCTACTTAAATTTTCAAAAGTAAAATACAGCGAGGGAAGAACTATGTTTCTTTATTTGATGAAAAATGTTATTTAGAAAAGAATTTCTTTGTGTGTTTCTCCGTCCTGCATTATAGAGTCTTCTGGACTCTTGGATATGCGCTTGTTCTTATATTTCAGCCATGTGTACATGCCTAATTTTTCTGGCCTCTGGTGCTGTACTTTTTCTGCTGCCGCAATTTTTCTGGCCGCTGCTTTCATCTTGATTTGATAAAAACATTTTTTGGAAAAGGATTTCTCTGTGATTTGCACCGTCCTGCATCATAGAGTTTTCTGGACTTTCTGATAATTTAAACTTGAATTTTCCAGAGTACTAACCATTACACCAAGGAACGCTTGTTGCGTGTGATTTTTAAACTTAAATTTTCAAAAATAAAATACAGAGAGGGATGAACTCTTTATTTGATGAAAAATGTTATTTAGAAAATAATTTCTTTGTGTGTTTCTCTGTCCTGCATTATAGAGTCTTCTGGACTCTTGGATATGCACTTGTTCTTATTTTTCAGCCATGTGTACATGCCTAATTTTTCTGGCCTCTGGTGCTGCACTTTTTATACTGCCGCAATTTTTCTGGGCGCTGCTACAGCTGTGGCTGCAACAATACCAAATTTTTGAGCCATGTGTACATGCCTAATTTTTCTGGTACTCTCTGCTGACATCTCTGTCCATTTTAGCAACCATGCATATTAGATGCATGGTAAGGGTAGCATGGTGGCTCAGAGGTTAGCACTGCTGACTTGCTGCGCTGGGGCCTTGGGTTCAAATCCCACTATGTGCTGCCTAATATGGGGGAATCTATGTGCTGCCTAAAGGGGGGAATCAAACTATGTGCTGCCTAAAGGGGGCTAAAGCATGTTATTCCAAATAATTTAGGAATAATAGGTGATTTATGCCCTTCATGAATTAAAACCAGACTCTGCATCAACTATGTAATTTTCCATGGGAGTTTTGCCATGGATCCCCCTCCGGCACGCCACAGTCCAGGTATTAGTCCCCTTGAAACAACTTTTAAATCACTATTGTGGCCAGAAAGAGTCCCTGTGGGTTTTAATATTCGCCTGCCCATTGAAGTCAATGGCGGTTCGCACAGTTCACGAACATTTGCGGGTTCGCGAACCGAAAATTTTATGTTCGCGACATCACTATGCTCAGAAGAGAAGGAGCGCCATTGGGCTTTTGGGAGAGAATGTGTCCGAAATTGAAGGCCATGTGTGTTTACAAAGCCCCCATAGTGCCATTACAGTGGACCCCCCGCTCACATGTGACCCCATTTTGTAAACTACACCCCTCATATAATGTAATAAGGGGTACAGTGAGCATTTACACCCCACAGGTGTCTGACAGATTTTTGGAACAGTGGTACGTGAAAATGAAAAATTTTATTTTTCATTTGCACAGCCCACTGTTCCAAAGATCTGCGAAACGCCAGTGGGGTGTAAATGCTCACTGTACCCCTTATTAAATTCTGTGAGGGGTGTAGTTTCCAAAATGGGGTCACATGTGGGGGGTCCACTGTTCTGGCACCACGGGGGGCTTTGTAAACGCACATGGCCTCCCACTTCTATTCCAACCAAATTCTCTCACCATAAGCTCAATGGTGCTCCTTCTCTTCTGAGCATTGTAGTGTGCCAGTAGAGCACTTTACATCCATATATGGGGTATTTCCATACTCAGAAGAAATGGAGTTACAAATTTTGGTAGGCTTTTTCTCCAATTACCCCTTGTGAAAATGAAAAATTTGGGGTAACACCAGCATTTTAGTGGAAAAAAAATTTAGTGGAATGCCCCCCAAAAACCATTTCAGCAAAATTTACTTTCCAAAAGTGTTGAGGGTGTTGAGGCTCACTGGACCCCTTGTTACATTTCTTGAGGGGTGTAGTTTCCAAGATGGAATGCCATGTTGTTGTTTTTTGCTGTTCTGGTACCATAGGGGCTTCCTAAATGTGACATGCCCCCCAAAAACCATTTCAGAAAAACTCACTCTCCAAAATCCCATTGTCGCTCCTTCCCTTCTGATCCTTGTAGTGCATCCACAGAGCACTTGACATCCACATATGAGGTATATGAACATGCGAATTTTCTCCTTCACCTTGCTGCTATTCCTGTGAAACACCTAAAGGGTTAACACACTTTCTGAATGTTTTTTTGAATACTTTGGGGGTGCAGTTTTTATAATGGGGTCATTTATGGGGTATTTCTAATATGAAGACCCCTCAAATTCACTTCAAACCTGAACTGGTTCCTGAAAAATTCCGATTTTGAAAATGTTGTGAAAAATTGGAAAATTGCTGCTGAACTTTGACATCCTCTGATGTCTTCCAAAAGTAAAAACATGTCAACGTTACGGTGAAAATATAAAATAGACATATTGTATATGTGAATCAATATATAATTTATTTGGAATATCCATTTTCCTTATAAGCAGAGAGTTTCATAGTTAGAAAAATGCTAAATTATCTAAATTTTCCTTAAAGGGGTATTCCAGGCCAAAACTTTTTTTTTATATATCAACTGGCTCCGGAAGGTTACACAGATTTGTAAATTACTTCTATAAAAAAATCTTAATCCTTCCAATAGTTATTAGCTTCTGAAGTTGAGTTGCTGTTTTCTGTCTAACTGCTCTCTGATGACTCACGTTCCGGGAGCTGTGCAGTTCCTATGGGGATATTCTCCCATCATGCACAGCTCCCGGGACGTGACATCATCATTGAGCAGTTAGACAGAAAACTTCAGAAACGAATAACTATTGGAAGGATTAAGATTTTTTAATAGAAGTAATTTACAAGTCTGTTTAACTTTCCGGACCCAGTTGATATATAAAAAAAAAGTTTTTGCCTGGAATACCCCTTTAAATTTTGGGATTTTTCCCCAAGAAAGGATGCAAGTAACGACAAAAATTTACCACTGTGTTAAGGAAGGATATGTCACGAAGAAACAGTCTCGGAATCAGAATAATTGGTAAAAGCATCCCAGAGTTATTAATGCATAAAGTGACAGTGGTCAGAATTGCAAAAAAGGGCTCAGTCCTTAAGGTGAAAAAGGGTTCAGTCCTTAAGGTGTTAATCCTCACCCTTATTGGTCTCGCTGTAGACCTTGCCGCACAGGCACTTCACCAAGTATATTACCTGTTTTGTTTTACAGGTGAACCAGTCCCGAACTGGAAACAAAGTTCCCTTCCTAGGGTGTACCACCTTGTCCCCTTTTATGATGCCACTACAGTTTTGGCTATTGAGAAAGCTGACATATACATCCAGCTCCGAATGTCTGCCGGATCATAGGACGAACACATCGTTCACATATCTTCATATCTTTACTCAATGGTCTTGCTGGAATGTACTTTCTTTCAAATGTATCCATAAAGATATTTGCTAGACTGGGGGCCACTGGGGACCCCATCGAAGTCCCTTGCTACTGTAAATAAAAATCTTCCCCAAATTGGAAATAGTTCTTATCAAGAATAACCTCCAGCAAGACCATTAAAAACCTTATGTTAGCATTATCCAAAATTCCTTGATTAATTGTTCTCTAGTAGCTGACATACCTTCCTCTGTATATATCCATAGTAGACAACCACATATTTTCAGTGACATCGCAATCCTGTATATAGTCCAGGAATACATTAGTGTGCCTCAAGCAATATTGCAATCTCTTGACAATATTCTGCAGGTAACGATCCACATACACTGCCAGTGGATACCGGACAGAGTCGACCCCGGAGACTGTAGGACGTCCCAGTAAGTCCTTATGTATCTTGGGCAGCAAGTATAGAACCGGGACCCTTTGTGTATAATTACATAAAGCTCTCCTTACATGATTATCAATGATTCTATTCAATACGATTTTATTTCTCTTAAATAAATACACCTCTTTGTCACTCAACTGACCATGTGCCTCTGATAAGGACAATGCCTTATCTTGCACGACAATCGCTCCGCCCTTGTTGGCCTTTTTTTTACACTAATTCTTTCATCATTCTGCAATATTTTAAGCGCATCCCTCTCTCCTTTTGTTAAATTGGGTCTCAATCTATATTTCTTATTGTCCCAATTCTTACATACTTTTTCTATGTCCACCTGTTGGAAACCACTGAGTAGGATGTTATTCACATTAGGGTCAAAATTACTCTTTTTTTCTTAGCTTTTCTGGGATATTACTCTCCATCCTCTTTTTTACCCCAAATAATATCAAAGAAATACATTTTTAACCTAATCATCCTACAAAATTTATAGAAATCAACCATAAATTAAAAATTAGTCATATTCTCAGTTGGCACAATGCCAAGTCTTCAATTTAATACTTCTTCTTGCATTTCAGACAGGTCAACTGATGATACATTTACCAATAGCTCACCATTTTCGACGGTTTGTATCTGTTCCAAGCCCTTGTGTGAACACCTTCCGATTGATCTCCTTTTGTTGTTTTTTCTTTTTCTTTGCTGGATGTTTTTTAGAGTTCTCCTAAAAAATCCTCTGCAGATTGACTTGATAAGTTCTCATTCACAATTTGGGACATCCTTAACCCCTTAAGGACCAAGGGCGTACAGGTACGCCCGTGGGAATTTCGGTCCCTGCCGCTCGCCGGGCGGGGAACGGGCCGGGGTGACTGCTGATATCTATCAGCAGGCACCCCGCGCAAATGCCCAGGGGGGTCATTAGACCCCCCATGTTGGCGATCGGCCCAAATCGCAAGTGAATTCACACTAGCGATTTGCGCCGATTCCGGGTCATTACGGATCTATGGTGACCCGGTGACCCGGAAAATAAAGGGGATCGCGGATGTCCTAGACACCCACGATCCCCCTGTAGCGATAGGAGTGAGGTGGCAGAGGTGCCACCCCTCCTATCTCTGCTATTGCGACCACCAATAGCAGATCAGGGGCGGAGGGGTTTACTTTCGGTTTCCCCGTTCTGCCCACCCACAATAGGCGGGGCAGAATGGAGAAACCGACAGGGACTGAACGCCGAAGATCCACTTACCCATCGGCGACGGCAGCGGGCGACGATCAGCGGCGGCAGTGGGCGACGATCGGCGGAAGAAGAGGACGGCGACGCAGCTTCCTGGATCCGAAGGAAGCCGGTGAGTTACTTAGCAACATCTGGAGGGCTACAGTCTGAAACTACTATAGTGGTCTCTAAACTGTAACCCTCCAGATGTTGCAAAACTACAACTCCCAGCATGCCCGGAGAGCTGTTTAGGCTTGCTGGGAGTTGCAGTTTTGCAACAGCTGGAGGTCTACAGTTTGAGACCACTGCAAAGTGATCTCTATACTGTGCACCTCCAGATCTTGAAAAACTACAACTCCCAGCATGCCCAAACAGCAGTTTGCTGTCTGGGCATGCTGGGAGTTGTAGTTTGGCAACATCTGGAGGTCCACAGTTTGGAGACCACTGTGCAGTGGTCTCTAAACTATAGCTCTCCAGATGTTGCAAAACTGCAACTCCCAGCATGCCTAAACAGCAAACAGCTGTCTCTGCATGCTGGGAGTTGTAGTTGCGATCCCTCCAGCTGTTGCATAACTACATCTCCCAGCATGCCTTTCGGCGATCAGTACATGCTGGGAGTTGAAGTTTTGCAACAGCTGGAGACACACTGGTTGGAAAATACTGAGTTAGGTAACAGAACCTAACTGAAGGTTTTCCAACCAGTGTGCCTCCAGCTGTTGCAAAAGTACAACTCCCAGCATGCACGGTCTGTCAGTACATGCTGGGAGTTGTAGTTTTGAAACAGCTGGAGGTTTGCCCCCCCCCCCCCATGTGAACATACAGGGTACGTTCACACTGGCAGGTTTACAGTAAGTTTTCTGCTTCAAGTATGAGCTGCGGCATTTTTTGCCGCAGCGCAAACTCCTAGCGGTAAATTCACTGTAAACCTCTGCAAGTGTGAACGTATCCTAAAAACACTACACTACACTACACTACCACATAATAAAGGATAAAACACTACATATACACCCCCCTTACACTGTCCCCCCCAATAAAAATAAAAACGTATTGTACGGCAGTGTTTCAAAAACAGAGCCTCCAGCTGTTGCAAAACAATAACACAGAATTTCCAGACAGCCACTGACTGTCCAGGCATGCTGGGAGTTTAGCAACAGCTGGAGGCACCCTGTTTGGGAATCACTGGCGTAGAATATGTCCACCCCTGTGCAATCCCTAATTTAGTCCTCAAATGCGCATGGCGCTCTCTCACTTCAGAGCCCTGTCGTATTTCAAGGAAACAGTTTAGTGCCACATATGGGGTATCTCCATACTCGGGAGAAATTGCACTACTAATTTTGGGGGCTTTTTTTCCTTTTACCCCTTATGAAAAAGAAAAGTTGGGGTCTACACCAGCCTGTTAGTGTAAAAAAAATTTTTTTTTACACTAACATGCTGGTGTTGTCCTTTACTTTTCATTTTCACGGGAGGTAAAAGGAAAAAAAGACCCCCAAAATTTGTAACACAATTTCTCCTGAGTACGGAAATACCCCATATGTGGGCGTAAAATGTTCTGCAGACGCACAACAAGGCTCAGGAGTGAGAGCGCACTATGTACATTTGAGGCCTAAATTGGTGATTTGCACAGGGGTGGCTGATTTTACAGCGGTTCTGACATAAATCCAAAAAAATAAATACCCACATGTGACCCCATTTTGGAAACGACACCCCTCACGGAACGTAACAAGGGGTATAGTGAGCCTGAACACCCCACAGGTGTTTGACAAATTTTCATTAAAGTTGGATGGGAAAATGAAAAAAAAAATGTTTTTCACTAAAATGCTGGTGTCACCCTAAATTTTTCATTTTCAAAATGGAAAATAAAAAGAAGCCCCCCAAAATTTGTAACCCAATTTCTTCTGGGTAAGAACATACCCCATATGTGGATGTAAAATGCTCTATGGGTGCACCACAATGCTCAGAAGAGAAGGAGCGCCATTGGGATTTTGAAGAGAAAATTTGTCTGGAATTGAAGGCCACTTGTGTTTACAAAGCCCCCATGGTACCAGAACAATGGACCCCCCCATATGTGACCCCATTTTGGAAACTACACCCCTCATGTAATATAATAAGGGGTACAGTGAGCATTTCCACCCCACAGGTGTCTGACAGATTTTTGGAACAGTGATCCGTGAAAATGAAAAATTTAATTTTCCATTTGCACAGCCCACTGTTCCAAAGATCTGTCAAACGCCAGTGGGGTGTAAATGCTCACTGCACCACTTATTAAATTCTGTGAGGGGTGTAGTTTCCAAAATAGGGTCACATGTGGGGGGGGGGGTCCACTGTTCTGGCACCATGGGGAGCTTTGTAAATGCACATGGCCCCTGACTACCATTCCAAACAAATTCTCTTTCCAAAAGCTCAATGGTACCAGAACAATGGACCCCCCGCCCATATGTGACCCCATTTTGGAAACTACACCCCTCATGTAATATAATAAGGGGTACAGTGAGCATTTCTACCCCACAGGTGTCTGACAGATTTTTGGAACAGTGATCCGTGACAATTAAAAATTTAATTTTCCATTTGCACAGCCCACTGTTCCAAAGATCTGTCAAATGCCATTGGGGTGTAAATGCTCACTGCACCACTTATTAAATTCTGTGAGGGGTGTAGTTTCCAAAATAGGGTCACATGTGGGGGGGGGTCCACTGTTCTGGCACCACGGGGAGCTTTGTAAATGCACATGGCCCCTGACTACCATTCCAAACGATTTCTCTTTCCAAAAGCTCAATGGTGCTCCTCCTCTTCTGAGCATTGTAGTTCACCCGTAGTGCACTTCAGGCCAAATTATGGGGTACCTCCATACTCAGAAGAGATGGGGTTACAAAGTTTGGGGGGTATTTTCTGCTATTAACCCTTGCAAAAATGTGAAATTTGGGGGGAAACACACATTTTAGTGAAAAAAATATTTTTTTTTTGCATCCAAAAGTCGTGAAACACCTGTGGGATATTAAGGCTCACTTTATTCCTTGTTACGTTCCCCAAGGGGTCTAGTTTCCAAAATGGTTTGCCATGTGATTTTTTTTGCTGTTCTGGCACCATAGGGGCTTCCTAAATGCAACATGCCCCCAAAAAAACATTTCTGAAAAACGTACTCTCCAAAATCCCCTTGTCGCTCCTTCGCTTCTGAGCCCTCTACTGCGCCCGCCGAACAATTCACATAGACATATGAGGTATGTCCATACTCGAGAGAAATTGGGCTACAAATATAAGTATACATTTTCTCCTTTTACCCCTTGTAAAAATTCAAAAATTGGGTTTACAAGACCATGCGAGTGTAAAAAATGAAGATTGTCAATTTTCTCCTTCACTTTGCTGCTATTCCTGTGAAACACCTAAAGGGTTAAAAAACGTACTGATTGTCATTTTGAATACTTTGGGGAGTTTAGTTTTTATAATGGGGTCATTTGTGGGGTATTTCTAATATGAAGACCCTTTAAATCCACTTCAAACCTGAACTGGTCCCTGAAAAAAAGCGAGTTTCAAAATTTTGTGAAAAATTGGAAAATTGCTGCTGAACTTTGAAGCCCTCTGGTGTCTTCCAAAAGTAAAAACTCATCAATTTTATGATGCAAACATAAAGTAGACATATTGGAAATGTGAATTAAAAAAAAATTATTTTGAATATATAATTTCCTTAAAAGCAGAAAGCTTCAAAGTTAGAAAAATGCAAAATTTTCTAATTTTTCATCAAATTTGGGGATTTTTCACCAAGAAAGGATGCAAGTTACCACAAAATTTTACCACTATGTTAAAGTAGAATATGTCCCGAAAAAACATTCTCGGAATCAGAATGATAACTAAAAGCATTCCAGAGTTATTAATGTTTAAAGTGACAGTGGTCAGATGTGCAAAAAACGCTCTGGTCCTAAGGTGTAAAATGGCTTGGTCCTTAAGGGGTTAATTGAATTATGCCCACTCTTAATTCTCTATATTCACTTTTGGATCCTGATATGTCTTTTCCACCACCTCTGCTTTCTCTTATTTTTTAAGTCCTTATTCAGTGTTTTAATCTCTTGTTGAATCTCACTGATAGCTCTCTGCAGGTGTTGTACAGTTAGGTTGTAGGTTGTACATTTCTGTTGGTATGTGGTATCATGTGTGTCTGTTTAAACATAAATCACGCTTTGTATATCGCAGAGGCAAGTCCGTTGTGGACTATTTGGTAAGATTTGACCTTAAAAAGATGAAAATGTAAAGACAAATGTTTTTAAAAGCTAAAAAGAGGGGTACATTCCTGTGTGATTCTTGCCAAAATTGTAGTGGCATCATAAAAGGGACAAGGTGGCACAACCTAGGAAGGGAACTTTGTTTCCAATCCGGGGTTTGTTCACCTGTGAAACAAAACAGGTAATATACTTGGTGAAGTGCCCGTGCGGCAAGGTTTATATTGGGCACACAGCGAGACCAATAAGGGTGAGTATTAATGAACACAAAAGCTCAATCAGGAATTTTGCCAAAAAATCTAAACATCATAGGGAAGCTGAGAGTACTAAATATCGTGAAACAAGCATGCCAAGACATTTTGTTAAGAATGGGCATCAAGTCTGCGATCTGAGATGGACGGTATTAGAGGAAACTAGGGATCTGGTAATGAAGAGGATAAAAGGAGGTTACTCAGACGGATTACTAGACTTAGCGCACTGGCTCTATATGAGATAAATGAAAACTGCAATTATAATGTATTTCTGTAATTGTGATACTGTTTTGACGTGTTATGATATTGTATTTCCACCTATTTATATTAAAACTACATTTTGTGCATGATTTTAACTTTTAGACATAAGATCTTGCAAAGACTCTTACCTGTATGTAACAGGTGGTGGGTGCACAATCGACAGGCATGACAAAGGGAGTGAATCCTGAAATGTTGCCGACATGCCTCTATCATCTGTTCAAAAGGAAATGGTGGATGTACGGCGTTTAATGGAAGCTCCTACTGGAGCAAAGGACTTTTAAATTATGCCACATCTGTGAAGTAATATGCGATGAGCACTTGAGTAAATATGTTTAAAATTTATGTTGTACTTTGATCCAGTTTTAAAAGATTTGTATGAAACGAGCTGAAGATAAAGTATGTGACTGAAAAGCAAGAATACTTACTGTGTGCATTTTTTTTTATTATGGACTTGTGCTGGGAGTGAATAGAGCCTCAGCTGTACACTGATCACCCAGGTAGCTAACAAGATATACCTGTATTTCAGTATTGATTTGTATGAAAAGTCCAAATGCCTCATTAGGACTAATGCATTGGTTCCTTTGGGGCTCAATGACAGATTAGATATGAGTTTGTTTGTTTAACTTACCTGATTTCCCAGTTCCAAATTCTTAGATCACATGATGTGGTGAACATGGAAGGTGGTTTTATCTTTTTAACACCCATATAAATGTATGTGTAATCCCTATAAGCCATGAAGCCCAATGAAATACAAGACAAGGTGAAAGGTCTGCTGAAGCCTTGCTTGCTGTACACCCCGTTTGTCCTCCCATAAAGATATAACCGTGAGTATAAATAAATTGATAAGATATTTATGGAGATAGAAAACTATGTTACATGTTAGTGGATTAACAGTCAGAGCACAGCTATACACTTCATCCAATAAATTGCAGCTTCTTATTCATGTATTTATACCTCTGCCTTGGACTAAAGAGTAACGGCAATGCCGAACTATTGGATTTCTCTGCTATTGATATTATAAATGTTTACAACACATCTATGATAGTTCAGACTGTAACCCCTTAAAGGGGTACTCCACCCATAGACATCTTATCCCCTATCCAAAGGATAGGAGATAAGATATCTGATCACGGGGATCCCACCTCTGGGGACCCCCGCGATCTCAGCTGCTGTGAGAAGATTCTGACAAGCCTGTGTGAGTGTCTGATTTAGCATAGCTAGAATCATTATGAATTGTATAAAGAATAGTAATGGCTCTTGTTCTCTATGAAATTGTATAAAAATAAGGGTTACTTAAGTTCAGAATAACGAGTTCCATATCTTATCTGCACATGAGGAGCAGGATGGATGGTGATTGGTTTAACAGTACTGTTCACACGCCACCCCTTCTGGTAAACAACTACTGGGCATGCGTGATATGTTACACTTATATAACATGTTGTGTAAAAAAGCGCATAACCGTAAGCGCGCGCAAACAAGACTTAACCCTAACTAGTAGCACATGTGATCACTGCGTCCAATTATTGAGCATATACGGGACTGCGCAAGGCGTGAAAAATCAGGGACAAAAACTCTGGAAACTCCCTGAATCAATGGGATTTCCAGCCACAGCGGACACGTTGTGTGATGCAGACATAGACGGGTACCTCCTATGATCGATGATGAGTCCCAATCACGGAGTGATGATACAATATCCGGTAAATGTATTGATTCTTACTTACATGATTCATTGTTTATATTTCTTTATGTTTAGATTTTAGCAAAAAAGTAAATAAAATATGTCTTATGCTGAGAAGTGTGCCTGTTTTGTATAACAGTGAGCGTTTTGAGGAGTTTCAAACAAGTTAGCAAGACAGCTGCGGCACCCCAGACATCTGGTGCCGAATGACTGGCCATGAGGGGCAGAGTCTCGTGATGTCACGGCCCCTCCCATAGACTTGCATTGAGGGGGTGTGACCGTGATGTCATGAGCGGGGTGTGGTCGTGATGTCACAAGCCTCCAGCACTGCACCCAACGCTCTAAATGAACCCCGGGTGCAGCAGGGGGATCGCAGGGGTCCCCAGTGGATAGGGGATAAGATGTCTAGGGGCCAAGTACCCCACGTCATAGGTCGGGTGGGCGGACATGATGGGGGCCCGCAGGTCGGATCTGCATCATGCCCGGGAGATGTCCGCTGCTATCAGCAGCAGACATCTGCCGGTAATGATGGACATCAGAGATAGCTCCATTGTCCATCATTTAACTGTTTCAATACCATGATCTATACAGATCACAGCATTTAAACATTAAATGCCGCCATTGCCTGGTGTCTAGTGGTCCCATAGCAGGGGGCTATGGGTTGCTATGGAAGCCCAAGGTCTTACCTTGTCCTCGGGTCTTCCCTGGCTCTGTGATTGCTTAAGGCTCCCTTTGACAGCCCTTAGCAATCAAGCATAGATTTCCTGGATCAATGTAATGCAATAGCATGAGATTAATCTAGGGGGGTCAAAAAGTGTGTAAAAAAGGTTTTAAAAAAAAGTTTAAAAATATAAAAAAAATCCTCCTAATAAAAATTCTAATCACTCCCCTTTTCCCATTCTTAAAACACTGTATAAACAAGAAAAAAATACACATATTTGGTATTGCCGCGTGCATAATTGTCCAAAATATTACATTTCTGATCCTGCACGGTGAACGGCTTAAAGGCAAAAAAATGATAAACTGCAAAATTTTTGATTTTTGGTTACATTACATCCCAAAAAAGTTATAAAAAGTGATCAAAAAGCCAGCACTGCACAAAAGTTGTACTGTTAAAAACTACAGCTCATTGCACACAAAAAAAAAAAAAACCCTAACACAGCTCTGTTGGTGAAAAAAAAAAAATAAGTTATAGGGGTGAGAACATTTTCAAATCAACTGTTGCCAGAAAGTTGAACAGATTTGTGAATTACTTCTATTTAAAAATCTTAATCCTTCCAGTACTTATCAGCTGCTGTATGCTCCATGGGAAGTTGTATTTCTTTTTGGAGTTCTTTTCAGTCTGACCACAGTTCTCTCTGTTGACACCTCTGTCCATGTCATGAACTGTTCAGAGTAGAAGCAAATCCCCATAGCAAAATCTCTCCTGCTCTGGACAGTTCCTGGTACAGACAGAGGTGTCAGCAGAGAGCACTGTGGTCAGACTGAAAAGAACTCCAGAAAGAAATATAACTTTCTCTGGAGTATTTTTTATACTTAATCACATGGTTCTTAACGGTAGTTTTTCATCGGGTATAGTGTATGGTATATTGTTAGAATAATTTATTCTTATCACTTAGTTAAATATCAGTATTAGAATAAGGATGTATGCATATTACAGTGGCTCACCCATTATGCTTGGTTGATAAGATCATTTCACTTATATATCTGTTATTGTCCTGATATGGAGTAAATGGTAATATACACACATATCTCCATTTATTATGCACATATCCCAGCACAGTTATAATCTCAATACATATTGAGGTAATATACGTCACATTGTCACAAGATATACTTACTCACTTATATTATAGTATATTGTTTGACATGATTTTTTGTCACATTGGATACCTTGATTTGTATAATATGTATTATTTTTCAGATTTTTGTAACCTCTTTGGTGCGATTAGCACTTTGTATTTTGTTCACAATTGTTTTTGTTTTGTTTTGCATGGCTTGTATGGTAATTGCACTCTATATCTGCCTCCACGCACGTGGTAAGGAGAACAGTAAATGTAGGCATCCTTTAGACATAATACGCAGCACTGGGACTCACTCTCTTATGGATAAAGGCACAAGGGAGGTTTTTTTTTGCATAATACTAGAACTTTGTTATTTATTATTTATCCTCTGGCGTATACAGCAGCTGATAAGTATTGGAAGGGTTAAGATTTTTACATAGAAGTAATTTACAAATCTGTTTAACTTTCTGGCACCAGTTGATTTGAAAAAAAAATTGTTTTCCACCGGAGTACCCCTTTAACCTCTTGGGGACGGAGCCCATTATGACATTATGACCCTAAGGACGGGAGCATTTTTTGCAAATCTGACCACTGTCACTTTAAGCATTAATAACTCTGGGATGCTTTTACTTATAAATTTGATTCCGAGATTGTTTTTTCGTGACATATTCTACTTTATGTTAGTGGTAAATTTTCGTATATACTTGCATCGTTTCTTGGTGAAAAATTCAAAAATTTCATGAAAAATTTGAAAATTTTGCATTTTTCGAACTTTGAAGCTCTCTGCTTATAAGGAATATGGATATTCTAAATAAATTATATATTGATTCACATATACAATATGTCTACTTTATGTTTGCATCATAAAATTGATGAATTTTTACTTTTGGAAGACATCAGAGGGCTTCAAAGTTCAGCACCAATTTTCCAATTTTTCAAAAAATTTTCAAAATCGGAATTTTTCAGGGACCAGTTCAGGTTTGAAGTGGATTTGAAGGGTCTTCTGGTTAGAAATACCCCATAAATGACCCCATTATAAAAACTGCACCCCTCAAAGTATTCAAAATGACATTCTGTAAGTGTGTTAACCCTTTAGGTGTTTCACAGGAATAGCAGCAAAGTGAAGGAGAAAATTCGAAATCTTAATTTTTTACACTCGCATGTTCTTGTAGACCCAGTTTTTGAATTTTTACAAGGGGTAAAAGGAAAAAATCCTCTCAAAATGTGTAACCCAATTTCTCTCGAGTAAGGAAATACCTCATATGTGTATGTCAAGTGTTCGGAGGGTGCACTAGAGGGCTCAGAAGCGAAGGAGCAACAATGGGATTTAGGAGAGTAAGTTTTTCTGAAATGGTTTTTGGGGAGCATGTCCTATTTAGGAAGCCCCTGTGGTGCCAGGACAGCAAAAACCGCCACATCCCACACTATTATGGAAACGACACCCCTCAAGGAACGTAACAAGGAGTACGGTGAGCCTTAACACCCCACCGGTGTTTGACAACTTTTTGTTAAAGTCGGATGTGTAAATGAAAAAAAAAATTTTCCACTAAAATGCAGTTTTTTCCCCAAATTTTACTTTTTTACAAAGGGTAATAGGAGAAAATGCCCCCCAAAATTTGTAACCCCATTTCTTCTGAGTATGGAAATACCCCATGTTTGGACATCAAGTGCACTGCGAGCGAACTACAATGCTCAGAAGGGAAGGAGCGCCATTGAGCTTTTAGAGAGATCATTTGTTTGGAATGGAAGTCGGGGGCCATGTGCATTTACAAAGCCCCCCCGTGGTGCCAGAACAGTGGACTCCCCCACATGTGACCCCATTTTGGAAACTACACCCCTCACGGAATGTAATAAGGGGAACAGTGAGCATTTACACCCTACTGGCGTTTGACATATCTTTGGAACAGTGGGCTGTGCAAACAAAAAAATTACATTTTTCATTTTCAAGGATCACTGTTCCAAAAATCTGTCAGACACTTGTGGGGTGTAAATGCTAACTATACCCCTTGTTACATTCAGTGAGGGGTGTAGTTTCCAAAATGGGGTCACATGTGGGTATTTATTTTTTGGGTTTATGTCAGAACCGCTGTAAAATCTGCCACCCCTGTGCAAATCACCAATTTCGGCCTCAAATGTACATGGTGCGCTCTCACTCCTGAGCCTTGTTGTGCGCCCGCAGAGCATTTTACGCCCACATATGGGGTATTTCCGTACTCAGGAGAAATTGCGTTACAAATTTTGGGGGTCTTTTTTTCCTTTTACCTCTTGTGAAAATAAAAAGTAAAAGGCAACATCAGCATGTTAGTGTAAAAAATTTTTTTTTTACACTAACAGGCTGGTGTAGACCCCAACTTTTCCTTTTCATAAGGGGTAAAAGGAGAAAAAGCCCCCAAAATTTGTAGTGCAATTTCTCCCGAGTACGGCGATACCTCATATGTGTCCCTAAACTGTTTCCTTGAAATACGACAGGGCTCCGAAGTGAGAGAGCGCCATGCGCATTTGAGGACTAAATTAGGGATTGTATTCTATGCCAGTGATTCCCAAACAGGGTGCCTCCAGCTGTTGCTAAACTCCCAGCATGCCTGGACAGTCAGTGGCTGTCCGGAAATGCTGGGAGTTGTTTTTTTGCAACAGCTGGTAGGCTCCGTTTTGGAAACACTGCCGTACAATATGTTTTTCATTTTTATTGTGGGGGGGCAGTGTAAGGGGTGTATATGTAGTGTTTTACTCTTTATTATGTGTTAGTGTAGTGTAGTGTTTTAGGGTACATTCACACTGGCGGGTTACGGTGAGTTTCCTGCTAGAAATTTGCGCTGCGGCGAAAAATTTGCTCATACTTGAAGCAGGAAACTTGCTGTAAACCCGCCCGTGTGAATGTACCCTGTACATTCACATGGGGGGGAGGCAAACCTCCAGCTGTTTTAAAACTACAACTCCCAGCATGTACTGACAGACCGTGCATGCTGGGAGTTGCAGTTTTGCAACAGCTGGAGGCACACTGGTTGGAAAACCTTCAGTTAGGTTCTGTTACCTAACTCCGTATTTTCCAACCAGTGAGCCTCCAGCTGTTGCAAAATTACAACTCCCAGCATGCACGGTCTGCCAGTACATGCTGGGAGTTGTAGTTTTGCAACAGCTGGAGGCACACTGGTTGAAAAACCTTCAGTTAGGTTCTGTTACCTAACTCAGTATTTTCCAACCAGTGTGCCTCCAGCTGTTGCAAAACTACAATTCCCAGCATGTACTGATCACAGAAGGGCATGCTGGGAGATGTAGTTATGCAAAAGCTGGAGATACGCAACTACAACTCCCAGCATGCCGAGACAGCTGTTTTCTGTGTGGGCATGCTGGAATTTGTAGTTTTGCAACATCTGGACTGCTACAATTTAGAGACCACTGAACAGTGATCTCCAAACTGTGGACCTCCAGATGTTGCAAAACTACAACTCCCAGCATGCCCACACAGAAAACAGCTGTCTCGGCATGCTGGGAGTTGTAGTTTTGCAAGATCTAGAGGGCAGTATAGAGATCACTGTGCAGTGGTCTCTAAACTGCAGACCTCCAGCTGTTGCAAAACTACAAATTCCAGCATGCCCACACAGCAAACAGCTGTCTGGGCATGCTGGGAGTTGTAGTTTTGCAACATCTGGAGGGCTACAGTCTAGAGACCACTATAGTGGTCTCAGACTGTAGCCCTCTAGATGTTGCTAGGCAACTACTCACCGGCTTCCGTCGCATCCAGGAGCCGTCCTCTTCTGCCGCACGCCGCCTGCGCCGATCTCCGTCGCCGCCGATCGCCGTCGCTCCGCGGCCTCCGGAGGGGTAAGTAGACTCCGGCACCGCTCCTCTTCGTTTTCCCCTTTCTGCCCCGCCTATTGTGTGTGGGCAGGACTGGGAAAACTAAAGTAAACCCCTCCACCCCAGATCTGCTATTGGTGGTCGCGTATAGACCACCAATAGCAGGGATAGGAGGGGTGGCAACCCTGCCACCTCACTCCTATCGCTTTAGGGGGATCGTGGGTATCTTAGACACCCGCGATCCCCCTTCTATTCCGGGTCACCGGGTCACCATAGACCCGTAATGACCCGGAATCGGCGCAAATCGCAAGTGTGAATTTACTTGGGATTTGCGCCGATCGCCAACATGGGGGGGGGGGGGTCTAATGACCCCCCTGGGCATTGGCACGGGGTGCCTGCTGATAGATATCAGCAGTCACACCGGCGTATGGAAATTCCCACGGGCGTATGGATACGCCCTTCATCCTTAAGTACCAGGACGCAAGGGCGTATGCATACGCCCTTCGTCCCCAACAGGTTAAAGGCGTATAAGAACCAATGTAACAAGGGAACAATCAACGAATAAACAAATGGGCACTAAGAACGGCAGTAAACATATACAGTATTTGTAACTACTAATTTGTGGCACCAGTTAATTTCAATGTTTTCCACCGGAGTACCCCTTTAATTCAGTACCGAAACTGCTTGTACCAGACTATTTGTATTCAGGAGCTCTAGCATCTATTGATATACATCAAAGAAAATTTAATAAAAATTATTGAAATGTGATAAACAAGCCCTAAAGTCAACTGACAAACAATATTTGAGCCAAAAATAATATTGAATCCCTCTCTGGTTATCCTAAAGATAAAACCGAAAACATAACAACAACAAAAAGGACTGGTCCTTTTTCAAAATAAATAATTGGCTTACTACTATGGAATGTAATGTAAAATATATGTAGATTAGTAACTTTGAGAAGTAAAGTTTAGACCCATTAATATACAGGTCACTTGGGATGTACTGAAAGCCGGTTTACGAGGAATCTTATGCAAAGTAATTCTTATTTAAGTAAATCATATAAGGAAAAGGGAGAACAGCTTAAACAGAATGTATGTTCATTATAGGCCTGTACTGAACCACTGAACATCAGATGCTACTGACACTCTGGCTCCGGTCTATGACAATTACATTCAATGTATCATCATAATTATGTCATTATCATCCCCTGAGGATTCTTGATGGATGAAATACGTTGGGTCAGCTGAGTTTCTTGTTTGCTACCATATTGTTATGGACTTCTAGTGTCTTCTTGTTTAACATCATGTTATCGGCGCTTGATTGCTCCTGCCTTGATCTCAGGCACAGAGCAGTCATTCGGCGATCGGACACGCAGGAGGCAGGTTAGGATCCTACTTGTGCCCTGCAAGCTGTTCGGGATACCGCAATTTAACCACGGCGGTCCAGAACAGCACCACTGAGCTGCCGGGAAGCTTTCACTTTCACTTCAGATGTAGCCATCAACTTTGATCGCTGCGTCTGAAGGGTTAATACCGGGCATCAACGCAATCGTTAATGTCCTGTATTAGCCACTGGTCCTGCGTTATATTGCGGGACCCGGCACAGGTCTTATATTTACCCCGGGCAAAGGACCCCAGGCAAGAAACAATCTGACATACTCCAGTAAATACGGCAAGGTTTGAAGTGATTTTTGATGACGCATGCTCCATATTTGCGATTTGGATTTCATAAGCATATGGTTTATTGTTGACATTGTTATTTTCTGCAGGTTTACCCTAATACATTGTAGTTCTTCTAATTGTAAGTGTGAATGGTAATTATTTACAATTGTTGTGGAGGTCTAGACAGGTTGATAGAATATCGGTTCTGGTATGGACATAACACCCAGGGTGGTCCCACCTGTAATTTGGGCATTACAGAGAGGGTCAGGTTCAGGAGTAGGGTTGCCCTTATTAGGGCAATTACTCAAACTTGTAGTAGGGAAAAAAAGCACAATTTTGTGGGATGAACTTTATTTCTGAATACAGTTTATAAAGATTTACATTTCAAATTACCTTCTCTAGGAGCGATCTCCTTTGGATGTCTGCCAGGTGGATAACCCCTTTAATTCTACAGGATAAAACTGACAAAGCAGTATTTTACAGTAAAGGGGAGTGGGGAAAAGATCTAGGTGCGATAGATGAAGAAAAATGGAATGCAATGATAAAAAGTATAAATGTCTGAAAATGATAATCCTAGATTGTCACAATTTCTGTTGGTGCATAGATTATTCTACACACCAAAAAAGTTGTTTAGGTGTGGGTTGAGAGCACAGGTGAGATGCCCAAAATGTTTGAGTGAAGAGGCAGATATGATGCATATGGTTTGGTCCTGTAAAAAGGTGAAGAACTTTTGGGGAGTCTTTCTGTTTGGTCTGATTTTTGATATACCTGAGAATAAGAAAAATTTATAAAAAATGTACTGATACTGTGGAGACTGATTATAAGAAAGTGGATATCAACAAAGGCCCCTCTTCTCTTAGATTGGCAGGCAGAGATAGAAAAAGTCAGAAGTTATGTTAAATGCAAGAACTCCTGGAAACTAAGGATATACTGGCATAAGAAATGGGAAACCTGGGGGGTTAAATGGAGAGGGTTTTTAGTGTTTTGTTAAAAAAAAAATCATTATTTTTCTGTCCTATGGTATATAAATGGAACATGTCTGTGAAATTTAATATGTATGTATTGCAAAATCATAAATAGAATTTTATATAAAAAAAAGAGGCGTAGATATTATAATCACTGTCGCATGGTGGCATCAGTATGAAGAGACCATATAGTGCCTGAATGACACAGTGTGGAGGTGGCGGCAGCATGAGGAGACCATATAGTGGCTGAATGACACAGCGTGGAGGTGGCAACAGCATGAGGAGAACATATGGTGGCAGTATGAGTCAGCCTGGAGCTGGCAGCAGCATGTGTAGAACCTATGATGGCAGAATGAGACAGCCTGGAGCTGGGATCAGCATGTGGAGAACATATGGTGGCAGTATGAGACAGCCTTGAGCTGGCATCAGCATGAGGAGAACATATGGTGGCAGTATGAGACAGTCTGGAGTTGGCATAAGCATGAGGAGAACATATGGTGGCAGAATGAGACAGCCTGGAGGTGGCATCAGCAGCATCAGGAGTCCTGAAAGTGACCCGGTGACATAGTGGAGCGTCCCGGAAGAAGCCTATCTTGGTGAAACGTAGGGCCACGGCGGTCTGGTCTCACACTCTCTCACCCTCTCCACTAGGTAATTTATTGCTTATACTTCATTTACGTCTTGTTGGGTTCTCAGTTTCAGCCTGCATTATTTTTTTTACGGGTGAAATCCACTTAGTTTCTATGCACCTTATCATGGGGCTCTCACTCAGGATTTAACCTTTTCCTGGCTTATTGATTTATTTACTCTAGGCATTTTGTTGTATTTCCCCAATGCTTACCTATCTTTGTACCTGTGGCAATGTACACATGAATCCGATGTACCCTGACCAGACCCCCCCCCCTCTTCCTGCCCCTGTGGATTTGGAGTTGCATCTTATTGTGAATTTTGTACTAATAAAGCTTAATGAGTTTTTGATACTTTGGTCTACATACGCTTTTCCTTTTTGAATTAGTTATTACTTAGCGTAGGATCTCATTATTGTATAGTTTTTTTTTTTGTGTTATTCATTATTAATTCCCTTCCACACAGGAACCTCTTCCTATTTCTACCTGCAAACACTGCCATTTCCCAGGGTTTTTAGGTGGAAATATGGAGAGGTTCTGCCCTTTTTAAGACGAGTAACGCTTTCCTCGAAAAGGTGGAAGGGAACAACGTATTGTCCATTGTAACAGGTAGGGGTAAAAACTTCCCCTGTAAGGCCCAACTCTCGCCCTAT